>NC_080616.1:4584603-4886005 GCF_027887145.1 Ammospiza caudacuta | reverse complement strand
ACAAGTGGAGGGGGTTTTTAGGCTGGAAGTTTGGTTTGGATGCACAGAATTTCTGCAGGAGCTGAGGGCAGGGTCTGCCCTGTCCCTGTGTTCTCCCTGCCTTTTCCCTGCCCTATCACAGGTTTTTTTTTTTTCCTTTCCCCAGTTTTTTTTCTTTCCCCATTTTTTTTCTTTCCCCAGTTCTTTTTCTTTCCCCTGTTTTTTTCCTTTTTTTTTTTTTTTCCCATCTTTTCCCATCCTTCTCCCATTCCCATTCCCAGCTTGTCCCACCAGGCTTTCCCTGCTGCCAGCCCTCACCCAGAGGCAGGTTTCACTCTGAGGACAGGAACTGTGTCCTGCAGTCCCCTCATCACACCCAGGCAAGGAAATCTGCCTCGGTTTCTGTGGGAATTCTCTCTTGGAAATGGGATTTTTCCTGGATGTGGAGCCCTGTAAGAGCCTGAATGAGAGATGTGGGACTCCAGGGGCTCTCCAAAATGCAGTTTATTGTATCCAGGACATTAAAGCAGTCCACGGTCATGGGTGACAGAGCTGTGCCTACAGCTGTGACCTCCAGCTGCAGGCAGGCCTGGAGACCCCTTTGTTTTGGTTACAATGCATTCTATACTTTTCTTTTGGTTACAATGCATTCTATACTTTTCTCTTCCTGAGCATCTCAATACAGTAGAACCAATCTATACCTTAACTTTTATCTATAGCCTATCATAACTACTGTAATTACCATATTCATGTCACTGTTCTCCAGTCACTCAAAGTCAGTACATTACAGTTTAAGCTAGGAGTTGTTTCTCAGTTTTCTTGCAGTGGAAAATTCTGAGACCTTTTTTCTACTTGCAACTTTGCTGACTTGTTTGCCTGTGCTATCATTGTGCTTGGTAAAAACATCTTCTTGCTTGGGCTGGGTTTATTTTATCCTTTGCTCTAAGCCATAAAAAACCCTTCTAACCAACACACCCTTTTCTTTTCTTTTCTTTTCTTTTCTTTTCTTTTCTTTTCTTTTCTTTTCTTTTCTTTTCTTTTCTTTTCTTTTCTTTTCTTTTCTTTTCTTTCCTTTCCTTTCCTTTCCTTTCCTTTCCTTTCCTTTCCTTTCCTTTCCTTTCCTTTCCTTTCCTTTCCTTTCCTTTCCTTTCCTTTCCTTTCCTTTCCTTTCCTTTCCTTTCCTTTCCTTTCCTTTCCTTTCCTTTCCTTTCCTTTCCTTTCCTTTCCTTTCCTTTCCTTTCCTTTCCTTTCCTTTCCTTTCCTTTCCTTTCCTTTCCTTTCCTTTCCTTTCCTTTCCTTTCCTTTCCTTCCTTTCCCCTCCCTCCTTCCTTGTTATCCAGTAAGATTGGCTCATTAATTCTTTCCTTCTATATCAAAACTTGCTTCCATCTCTATTTTTTCATCAGACTCAACATTTAAAAATCTTTCTGCTAAGCACACACATATCTGTGAGACTTTCTTGTCCAACTTTCCTCCTTGCCAGCAGAGCCCCATAGGATGGAGCAGTTCCCCTGCCAGGGTGCCACACACACACACAGGGGTGATGTCCCTGCTCACAGACAGGCAGCAGCTTCACATCCCACCCCAAAGGGATAATCTGACTCCAAAATGCTGATTTCAGCCCAAATGCTGATTTCAGCCCAAATGCTGATTTCAGCCCCCCTCCCTGCCCCGTTGCAGCATCCAGCAGATGGAATGCTGCCTGGAGAAGATGCAGATGATCCACAAGCAGTTCAAGAAGGCCAGGACGTGTCTGAGTGAGTGCTGGGGCTGGGGACACCGGGCAGGAATGTCCCTGCACTGTCCCTGTGCAGGGAAAATGGGACATTGCAGGGAAAATGGGGGATTTGGGTTTGCTGGAACAGCAGTGACTCAATGGAACCTTGCAGAGCTTTTCTATTTCTGTGTCCAGAAATGTGGTAGCAGCCCCCAGCTGGGCAATAATTATCATTGTCTCTATGATGCAAAAGGTATGAAAAGCCACTTAATTATTATGAATTTACAGTTCTTATAGAAACAGTGGTGGACTTTAAACCTGATTGGTCTCAAAGTGAAAACCTCTCACCTATTGGTGAATTATCAATATAGAAACCATGGTGGACTTAAGACTGATTGGTGTCAAAGTGAAAACCTCTCACACTATTGGTGAATTATCAGTAACACACTCTGGAGGACAATACCTATAAACAATGGTAACAGAAAGAGAAATAAAAATTGTTTGGATCCTCTCCTCTGAGATTCCCAGGCTCAGCCTGCGAGAAATTATCTCTATTCTTTTTTTTAAATTAACTGAAAATACCCACAAGGAAAATCCCCTTCAGCCAGCTCTGTGCTGTGTGAAATTGCCCATTTTTTGGGGCTGTCAGCAGCAAATGTGTGGTGACCTTGTTTTTCCTCCCCAGGGCTGAGCTACAACGAGGAGCAGATCCACAAGCTGGATAAGTGAGTGCCACCCTGTCCCCTCCCCAGGTCCTGCCCCTTGCTGGCTCTGGGCGGGTCCCAAAGGGTTTAAATTGTCCTTTTTGCTGTCAGAGAGCCCTGGAGGAGGTTCCTGTGTGGTTCCTCCTTGCAGGAGCTCTCCAGGGAAGGTTTCAAGCCCTCTGAGATGGAGCAGCTCTGCAGAGGTGGGGACAGGGAGCTGTTTTGGGGTCACTCCCTGTGCTGATTGAGGGGACAAACCCATCCCGGGCTGGGCTCACACAGGACTTGGTTTGTGTGAGCAAAAGACCAAAAAAAGGCAATTTTTGCACTGAGATGGTGATTTGGAAAGTGTCCCTGCTTCCCCATCTGCTTGTGAAGTGCCTGATGGGTTTGGTACGTTTCAGAATTCTCCTTTCAGTTTCCACCCAAACCAGGGGAATTCAGCGCAGGCAAGAAACAAAATTCCCATTTCAGCGTGCAGCAGGGAGGGTGAAATTCCACAGACTCCTCTGTCTCAACGCTCAGTCTAACCTTGAGCATTTGCCTTGAAATCCAAGGCAGAGATTTCTCAGAGTGCCCTTGGAGGGGGAACAGGGGAGAGAATCCCCCAAAACCTCCCTCTCCAGGGGTATTTTGTCTTCTCTGTAATTCATTTCTGATCATCCAGGGCTTCCAAGTGCTTCCAAGTGCTGTCTGCTTTATCAAGTGAGGAGATGGAAATGGGGATTTTGGGAAATGCTCTTTACATTTTCTATTTTTGTATCAAATGCTTTTTGTATCCCCCCAAATCCCCTAAATCTCCAAACCAAAATTCCCTTTGTATTTTGTATTTTTGTATCACATGCCTTTTGTATCCCCCAAAACACCCTAAACCTCCAAACCAAAATACTCCTTGTATTTTGTATTTTTGTATCACATGCTTTTTGTATCCCCCTAAACCTCCAGAACCAAAATTCTCTTTGTGTTTTGTATTTTTGTATCCCCAAACCTCCCTCTCCATCACAGCCAGGGTTTGTTTTCCCTGTAGCTCCTTTCTTTCTCCAGCCAGGAGGCAGCTTTAGGCCTCCTGTGATGTTCCTTTTCACACATTAATGAAATAATGCTATTTTCTCTCTTATTCCTGGCTTTAGGCTGAATTTGGGGAACCTGGCCAGGAGGGTTCTGTCCATTTTCCAGAATGACTGTGTGCAGCAGTACCAGGAGGCCCTGGCCCTGCACAGCAGCAGGATGAGGTACCTTCTCTAGTTCTTTTTCTTTCCCCAGTTTTTCCCCTGTTTTTTCCCCACTCTTTTCCCATCCTTCTCCGGTTCTTTGTCCTTTCCCAGTTCTTTGTCTTTTCCCATTTTCTTTTCCCCAGTTCTTTTTCTTTTCCCTGTTTTTTCCCCTGTTTTTTTCCCCAGTCTTTTCCCATCCTTCTCCGGTTCTTTGTCCTTTCCCAGTTCTTTGTCTTTTCCCATTTTCTTTTCCCCAGTTCTTTTTCTTTTCCCTGTTTTTTCCCCTGTTTTTTTCCCCAGTCTTTTCCCATCCTTCTCCGGTTCTTTGTCCTTTCCCAGTTCTTTGTCTTTTCCCATTTTCTTTTCCCCAGTTCTTTGTCTTTTCCCTGTTTTTTCCCCTGTTTTTTTCCCCAGTCTTTTCCCATCCTTCTCTGGTTCTTTGTCCTTTCCCAGTTCTTTGTCTTTTCCCATTTTCTTTTCCCCAGTTCTTTTTCTTTTCCCTGTTTTTCCCCCTGTTTTTTTCCCCAGTCTTTTCCCATCCTTCTCCGGTTCTTTGTGTTTTCCCAGTTCTTTGTCTTTTCCCATTTTCTTTTCCCCAGTTCTTTTTCTTTTCCCTGTTTTTTCCCCAGTCTTTTCCCATCCTTCTCTGGTTCTTTGTCCTTTCCCAGTTCTTTGTCTTTTCCCATTTTCTTTTCCCCAGTTCTTTTTCTTTTCCCTGTTTTTTCCCCTGTTTTTTCCCCAGTCTTTTCCCATCCTTCTCCGGTTCTTTGTCTTTTCCCAGTTCTTTGTCTTTTCCCATTTTCTTTTCCCCAGTTCTTTTTCTTTTCCCTGTTTTTTCCCCTGTTTTTTTCCCCAGTCTTTTCCCATCCTTCTCCGGTTCTTTGTGTTTTCCCAGTTCTTTGTCTTTTCCCATTTTCTTTTCCCCAGTTCTTTTTCTTTTCCCTGTTTTTTCCCCAGTCTTTTCCCATCCTTCTCCGGTTCTTTGTCCTTTCCCAGTTCTTTGTCTTTTCCCATTTTCTTTTCCCCAGTTCTTTTTCTTTTCCCTGTTTTTTCCCCAGTCTTTTCCCATCCTTCTCTGGTTCTTTGTCCTTTCCCAGTTCTTTGTCTTTTCCCATTTTCTTTTCCCCAGTTCTTTTTCTTTTCCCTGTTTTTTCCCCTGTTTTTTTCCCCAGTCTTTTCCCATCCTTCTCCGGTTCTTTGTCCTTTCCCAGTTCTTTGTCTTTTCCCATTTTCTTTTCCCCAGTTCTTTGTCTTTTCCCTGTTTTTTCCCCTGTTTTTTCCTCAGTCTTTCCCCATCCTTCTCCCATTCCCATTCCCAGCTTGTCCCACCAGGGTTTTCCTGCTGCCAGCCCTCACCCAGAGGCAGGTTTCATTCTGAGGACCAGAACAGTCCCCTCATCACACCCAGGCGATGAAATCTGCCTCAGTTTCTCTGGGAATTCTCTCTTGGATTGGGATTCCCCAATTCCTGCATGTGGAGCCCCACAGAACCCACACAGTGCAGGACACTAAAGCACTAAAAGCACTAAAAAAACTCTAAAAAGGGTTTTACCTCTGCTCCCAGGGAGGAAAAATCCTTCCCCACGTTTTCCTGGGGTATTTTTGTACCTGTTTTCCTCTCCTTATGGAGAAAGCACCGTGAGTCACAGCTGGATATTTTTAATTTCTCCTTCCTTCAGTTGTAATTGTGCTGTTTTGTTTCCTGCCAGGGTTTGTGGGGTGGTGGTTGTTTTTCTGGGGACGTGAGGTGGATCATTCACCTGAAATATTCTTTCCTTTGTTTTTTTAAAGCCAAAACAAACATTCTTATTTTTTTATGCGACTCCTGGCGTGCCTGCTGGGTGTGTGGAGCCTTTTTTGGGTAGGAACAAGAGGCCCAGGCTGTGCTGGGTGAACTGACAGGTCTGAGCTGCCTCATTTCCAATCAACTTTCCCTGATTAATTAGCTCTTAGTGCTGTTTGGATAACCTGGCCTAATGGTGGCTGCTGCAGCTGCAATTACAGCAAGCCCTGACTCATTTTCTTCCCTTCAGGATTTTGAATGCAGACAGCTATGCAGAAAGCAGCGTGCAATTAAAACACACCAAAAAAAATATAAAATAAAATAAAATAAAATAAAATAAAATAAAATAAAATAAAATAAAATAAAATAAAATAAAATAAAATATATAATAAAATAAAAATAATATATAAAATAAAAATAAAAATAAGTAAGATATTTAAATAAAATAAAATAAAATATAAAAATAAAATAATATAAAATATAAAATGAAATATAAAATATAAAATATAATAAAGTAAAAATAAAATAAAATATAAAATATAAAATATAAATAAAATAAAAGTAAAATAAAATAAAATAAAGTAAAATAAAATAAAATAAAATATGCATAAAATATGCATAAAATAAAATAAAATAAAATAAAATAAAATAAAATAAAATAAAATAAAATAAAATAAAATAAAGTAAAGTAAAATAAAATAAAATAAATTAACGATGCCAAGTGTTGCCTGGGAGTTTTGACATAATTTTCTCCTCTTTCCAGGAAAGTTTGTGAGATCAAGAAGCAGCTGAAGAGGCTCAGCAACCACATCAGTGCCTGCGGTGTGGAGATGATGGAGTGCCAGGACTGCCTGCAGGGCGTGGGTGAACAGGGCTGCAGCTCCTCCTGCTGCTCCCCAGCAGCACCTGGGCTCACCAGGGGAGCCCTGCAGGGTTCCTGAACCCCTTTCCATGGGTGATCCAGGCTGGAGGTGTTGTTTTGTCCTGCTGTGTGAGCAGGGAAACCTTTGGCAAAGGTGGTGCTGGTGCCAAGGATTGCCTGGCACAGGGAGTGTGTGCCCAATAAATGGCAATTACAGCGGGAGGAAAATGCTGCTCCACCTCCAGCTGCCACAGCAGAGCTGCTGAGCTGGGGCACAGCTCCCTGGCAGTGTGCTGGGGCTTGGGTTCATTTATTTAATTGTCCTGCAGCAGTGCTGGGTGTGACTCTGTGGGTGCTGCTGTTTGGCTCTGGGTCAGCCCCATGGACAGCCCCTGGTGTGGCACTGCCAGCACTCTCCACCTCCATCTGCACCTCCATCTCCATTTCCATCTCCACTTCCATCTCCATCTCCATTTCCATCTCCACTTCCATCTCCATCTCCATTTCCATCTCCATCGCATCTCCATTTTTATCTCCATCTCCATTTCCATCTCCATCTCCACTTCCATCTCCATTTCCATCTCCATCTCATCTCCATTTTTATCTCCATCTCCACTTCCGTCTCCATTTCCATCTCCATCTCATCTCCATTTTTATCTCCATCTCCATTTCCATTTCCATCTCCATTTTTATCTCCATCTCCATCTCATCTCCATCTCCATTTCTACCTCCATCTCCATCTCATCTCCATTTTTATCTCCATCTCCACCTTCATCTCCATTTCCATCTCCATCCCCATCATCTCCATCTCCATATATCTCCATCTCCATCTCCATCATTTTCATCTCCATCTCCACCTCCATCTCCATTTCCATCTCCATCCCCATCATCTCCATCATCTCCATCTCCATCTATCTCCATCTCCATAATTTTCATCTCCATCTCCATTTCCATTTCCACCTCCGTTTCCATTTCCATTTCCCGTCTCCATCTCCATCTCCATTTCCATCTCTGTTTCCGTTTCCATTTCCGTCTCCATCTCCATCATCATCTCCATCTCCATTTCCATTTCCATCTCCGTCTTTGTCTCCATCTCCATCTCCATCTCCATTTCCATCTCCACAGGCTCTGGACAGGCTTCTCCAGGTGAAGCAATGGAATTTGGCCCCTCCTGTGCCTGCCCCTGTCCCCCTGAGCCAGGCCTGCCAGGAGATGGCTCTGAGGTGAGTCCTGGGTTTGGAAAACACCTTTGTGTGACTCAAGGATGGGGAAACTGAGAGTTAAAACCTTTTATTGCATTTTCAGTCTTGTGAGAAGGGTGAGACAATGCAGGTGTTACAATTCACACCAGCACAATCAGAAGCTATTTCCTGATTACACAACACCATAAGCATTTCTTAGCTTGTTAACTTTTTGTCACACCATGATGCAAATGCCTTAAAACCAATCATCTAAAACTGCCCCTCGTGGGTCCCACTATAACACATCTTTCATAATTCTGTTTCTCCAAAGTATTTAGTTTTATTTGTAAGGCCATTTTTGAAACTTTTTTCTAGCTCCATTTCTCTCTCAACAACATCTATCTTATTCCATAACATTGCTAAATCAATATTTCTTATCTCAAAGCTTGCATACTGTGTGGGCTTTCTGTCAGACCCTAAGAATTCTCTACAAATCCATTTCCCACCCTTAGGAACAGGGGTCTGGGGACAGCCCAGCTCCTCAGGGCGGGACAGATCCTCCTGCTGCTCATCTTGGGAATGGGGTGAGGGTTCTGTGTCTGATCCTGCTGGGTGTGATCCCTGCTCAGTGTCCTATGGGGCATCCCAGCCCTTCAGCAGGAGCTGCTCCCATGGGAAACAGGGGATGAGCAGTGCAGGAACGAGGGCTGGATTTGCCCCTGAAGGATGCAGGACTGGGGCTGGATCTGCCCCTGTAGGAATTAGGGCTGGATTTGCCCCTGCAGAAATTAGGGCTGGATGTGCCCCTAAAGGATGCAGGAATTGGGGCTGGATTTGCCCCTAAAGGATGCAGGAATTGGGGCTGGATTTTCCCCTAAAGGATGCAGGAATTGGGGCTGGATTTTCCCCTAAAGGATGCAGGAATTAGGGCTGGCTGTGTCCCTGAAGGAATTAAGACTGCATTTACTCCCGCAGGATGCAGAAATTAGGGCTGGATTTGCCTCTAAAGGATACAGGAATTAAAGCTGGATTTTCCCCTAAAGGATGCAGGAATTGGGGCTGGATTTGCCCCTAAAGGATGCAGGAATTGGGACTGGATTTGCCCCTAAAGGATGCAGGAATTGGGGCTGGATTTACCCCTGCAGGATGCAGGAATTAGGGCTGGCTGTATCCCTGAAGGAATTAGGGTTGGATTTTCCCCTAAAGATGCAGGAATGAGGGCTGGCTGTGTCCCTGCAGGAGTTAGGGCTGGATTTTCCCCTAAAGGATGCAGGAATTGGGGCTGGCTGTGTCCCCTGCAGGAAATAGGGTTGGATTTGCCCCTAAAGGCTGTGTCCCTGCAGGATGCAGGAGCTGCTGCAGCAGATGAGGTCGGTCGCCTGCGATCTGCAGCTCAACAACAGCATCATTGAGAGGTGAGTGTGAGAGTGAGTGAGTGAGTGAGTGAGTGAGTGAGTGAGTGAGTGAGTGAGTGAGTGCACCCTGGGCTGCTGCTCCCAGCAGCATCCCTGCTCCTCACCCTGCTCCTTACGGGATCCCTGCTCCTCACCCATCTCCTCACTCTGCTCCTCGTGGGATCCTTGCTCCTCACCCTGCTCCCAGCAGGATCCCTGCTCCTCATCCTGATCCTCACCCTGCTCCCAATGGGATCCCAACTCCTCACCCTGCTCCTCATCCTCACCCTGCTCCTCCCCAGCTCCTCACCCTGCTCCCAGGAGGATCTTTGCTCCTCACTCTGCTCCTCACAGGATCCCTGTTCCTCACCCTGCTCCTCACCCTGTTCCCCCCACCCAGGCTGTGCTGGATGCTCTGGGTGGGCTCCCTGTGTCTCCCACCATGCACAGCCACACTCACTCTCCATGGGGTTTTTACCTGCCCCCTGTTTGCATCGTGGGCTGGCAGCAGCAGAATTTCTCTTTCTTGGTGTTTTAGACAAGAATTTCTCCATCATTTCATCCCCCCTTTTCCAGCCTTTTCCCTTTTCCCCAGCACTCACTGCTGCTCACTGCCACGGGGAACTAAATACAGATTTTTCTGCACGAAAACCTCTGCAAAACCCACAGTCTGTGATTATTTTTTAAAAGACAAAACCCAAGGAATTGGGAATCCAGTCTCTTTTAAAAGACATCCAGCAGTTTTTAAAAGACAAAACCCAAGGAACTGGGAATCCAGCCCTGTTTTAAAAGACATCCATCCGTTTTAAAAGATAAAACTCTAGAAATTGGGAATCCAGCCCTGTTTTTAGGACCACCTCTGATCCAAACCCTTCTGTCCCTGCAGGTTGGGTGGGGCTGCTCCTGCTCCCAGCGTTTGAGGGACGCGGTGAAGGTGCAACTGCTGAGCCGAACCTTCCCAGCAGAGGGAATTCACAGCCCCTGGAGCCACAGAGCTGCTGGATCCCCGTGCCCTGGGAGCTCTCCGTGTCCTACCTCTGTGCCCCAGCACTTTGCACCTTCTCCCCCATCAGCCCCGAGTGCCCTGAGCGAGTTTGGCCAGAAAATCCAGTGGGGTTTTATATTTTTCTTGGTTTTTTTTTAAAAAAAAAAAAAAACGCTTGAAGGACTTGGTTTTCATGGTTTATCTGCATCACTGTGTCAGATGAAGAGAAGAAGAGCTTTAATCTTTCATCCTCTTATTTATTCAGGAATGACTCCCACTTTAAATGTGCTGGAGTGGTGCTGGTGGCTGTGGGAAGGCATTGCCAACCTTTCCCTGCTCCAGAGGAAGAGGATGGAGGGGGAACACATCCCTGCCACCTCGCTGTCCCTCGGGAATGGCACAGAGAGGGCCCTGCTGGCCCAGCCCTTTGCTGGGGACAATGGTTCTGCTCCTTTCCCGGCTGTTCTGTGACCTGGGGGCTGATGAGGAGCCAAAATTCCCTGATGATGAGCCAGGGCAGGTGTGGAGCAGCCATAGGGATTGTCAGGAGCTGAGGTGGGAGCAGGAGCAGGAGCAGGAGATGTTTGTGAGAAGGTTCAGCCACCCCCCTGCCTGTCCCCAGAGTGGTTTAGGGGCTGTGCCCACATCCACAGCCCAGGAGCAGCAGGGTGACAGGGTGACAGATCCCACCCTGCTGTCCCCACATCTCCATCCCAGGGAGCAGCATCCAGAGCTGGGCAGGGTGACAAATTCGACACTGCCGTGCTCATCTCACATCTCCATCTCATCTCCCCATCCCACATCCCTATCCTACCTCCCTATCCCAGGCAGGAGCAGGACAGGGTGACAAATCCCACCCTGCTGGGCTCATCCCACCATCCTGGCACATCCCAGGAGCAGCAGGATGACAAATCCCACCCTTTTGGGTTTATCCCACCATCCCATCCCAGGGAGCAGCGGGTCAGGGTGACAGATCCCACCCAGCTGGACCCATCCCACCCATCCTGGCACATTCCAGAGAGCAGCAGGGTGACAAATGCCACCCTGCTGGACCCATCCCACAGCCCCATCCCAGAGAGCAGCAGGGTGACAAATCCCACCCATCCTGGCACATCCCACATCCCCATCCCAGGCAGGAGCAGGACAGGGATCCCACCCTGCTGGGTTTATCCCACACCCCCATCTCAGGGAGCAGCATCCAAAGCCGGGCAGGGTGACAGATCCCACCCTGCTGAGCCCACTCCACCCATCCTGGCACATCCCAGGAGCAGCAGGGTGACTGATCCCATCCTGCTGGGCCCATCCTGGCACATCCCAGGGGGCAGCAGGGTGACAGATCCCACCCTTCTGGACCCATCCCACATCCCCATCCCAGGGAGCAGCAGGGCAGGGTGACTGATCCCATCCTGCTGGGTTTATCCCACCTTCCCATCCCACATCCCCATCTCAGAGAGAAGGGCAGGGTGACAAATCTCACCCTGTTGGGCCCATCCCCATCCCACCTCCCCATCCCAGGAGCAGCAGGGTCACAAATCCCACCCTGCTGGACCCATCCCACATCCCCATCTCAGGGAGCAGCATCCAAAGCCGGGCAGGGTGACAGATCCCACCCTTCTGGGCTCATTCCACCCATCCTGGCACATCCCAGGAGCAGCAGGGTGACAGATCCCACCCTTCTGGACCTATCCCACATCCCCATCCCAGGGAGCAGCAGGACAGGGTGACAAATCCCACCCTGCTGGCCCCATTTCACTCCCACATCTCCATCCCAGGGAGCAGCATCCAAAGTTGGGCAGGGTGACAGATCCCACCCTCCTGGGCTCCTCCCACTCCCACATCTCCATCCCAGGGAGCAGAAGGACAGGGTGAGAGATCCCACCCTTCTGGGCCCATCCTAAATCTCCCTCCCAGGGACCAGCATCCAAAGCTGGGCAGGATGACAAATGCCACCCTGCTGTGCCCACCCCACCCACCCTGGCCCATCCCAGGGAGAAGCAGGGTGACAAATCCCACCCTGTTGGGTTTATCCCACATCCCCATCCCGGGGAGCAGCATCCAAAGCTGGGCAGGGTGACAGATCCCACCCTGCTGTGCCCACCCCACCCATCCTGGCACATCCCACATCTCGATCCCAGGGAGCAGCATCCAAAGTTGGGCAGGGTGACAAATCCCACCCTGCTGTGCCCACCCCACCCATCCTGGCACATCCCAGGGAGAAGCAGGATGACAAATCCCACCCTGTTGGGTTTATCCCACATCCCCATCCTGGGGAGCAGCATCCAAAGCTGGGCAGGGTGACAAATCCCACCCTGCTGTGCCCACCCCACCCATCCTGGCACATCCCACATCCCCATCCCGGGGAGCAGCATCCAAAGCTGGGCAGGGTGACAAATCCCACCTTGCTGTGCCCATCCCAGGAGCAGCAGCAGGGTCACAAATCCCACCCTGCTGTGCCCACCCCACCCATCCTGGCCCATCCCATCCCTCCCCCCGTGCCAAGGCAGCAGCAGGAAGGAGAAGCAGAAGCAGCAGCAGCTGCAGGGCTGTGCCCAGCCTGAGTTTCTTGCAGGAACATGCCAAGGGCGCCCAGGAGCCTCCCCCGCCCAGGAAACATTTCCCCGCTGGAATTTGGCACCAGAGCTCCCCATTCATTTTCATTATAAAAACCAACATCCTGAATGGCAAACCCAACTGTTTGCTGTGCTGAGGTGGAGCTAATCCATCCCTTCAGAGCTTCTCTCCCAAGAATTATTTTCTGGGCTTTCTAATGGATGTTATTTCGAATCCAGGCAGAATTTTCTGATTTTCATAAAGGAGCAGGGTCCCTGCTGCACCCCCTGGCACTCAGTGGAGCTGCACTGACTCGCACCAGCTGAGCATTTGACCTGAAACATGTTTGGCTTCAGCTAAAAGGGATTTATTTCTTGGCAAACAGAAAAAAGAACTTTTCCTAATAGCCCTTGTCGTGCTTTAACTGCTGTAACACAGCAGCTGCAGAGGAGACTTCTGGAATCCAAATGAAACAAGAGTTTTCCTGCCAATGTTAATTACTTGGGGTTTTCTTTTCCCCCCCAAAGAATATTTTAACCTGTGGCCTAAAATATATTTTAACCTGAATACCTGAAGGGACAGCTGGGAAGGATAATGAGTGTCACGAGTCTCTTCTGCAGGCTGTGCTTGCTGTGGGGACAGAAAATATTACATTTATTTAGTGTTTTTATGCCCAGAGGCTGCAGAACAGAGACTGAAGATGTCTCCTGGGATATTTCTGGGAAAATGAAAGTCCAGAATGGTTTTAGGAGGTTCCCAGCCAGGTGCCAAGTAGACCTTCACTCTCAGAAATTTCCTTTATTGTAGGTGATTCCTGATACAATGAACAGTTTGGAGGACATAGGATAAACCAACAAACTTTTGTGGAATTTACTGAGGGATAAATCTGCTGCTGTTTTCAAGCAGAAGCAGAGGAGATATGAAAGCAAATCCTGAATTGGGAAGGAAAATACCTTCCAAAAAATTAATCTTGCGGCTTAGCACAGAGCAAAACCCCAATTTTCCCAGCTGCATTATTCCTCCTTTGGTTTGAAGCTGTTATTAGGGGCTGCTTATGGCACTGGGCTGCTGTGATTCAGAGCCAGTGTTTTAATCCACCCTTCAAATTAAAATCCTTGAAAAGGATTTGGATATTCTCAGCTTATCCTGTCCTCAGGAGCACACGGGAGACGTCAAATTCAGCTTCCCCTAAGCCTGGATTCACCCAGCCCAGCTCTGCCTCTCCCTCCCTTCTCTCCCAAAAACCTGAATGCAAATGGACAATGGGAATATGAACAATTCCTTCCCAATATCTCATCTAAATCTCTTTTAGTTTAAAGCCATCCCCCTTGTCCTATCACTAAAAAGTCACTCTCCCTCTTTAAAATCCTGATTTTTATGGAGCTGTCTCCCATGGGATAGTATTGGGAAAATGAAAGTCCAGAATGGTGCAGAGGGGACTTCTGGAATCCAAATGAAACAAGAGTTTTCCCGCCAATGTTAATTACTTGGGGTTTTCTTTTTCCCCCCAAAATATTTTAACCTGTGCCGGACATTCACCCAGCCCCACGGGGGTCACTGTCCTGCAGGGACATCCCTGAGGAATGGGCTGGGAATGGGAGATGGGAGCAGGAGATGTTTGTGGGAAGGCTCAGCCACGCTGCCCCTCAGCCACCCCCTCTGCCTGTCCCCAGAGTGATTTATGGGCTGTGCCCACATCCACAGCCCCATCCCAGGAGCAGCAGGGTCACAAATCCCACCCTGCTGGGCCCATCCCACATCCCCATCCCATCTTCCCATCTCACCTCCCCATCCCAGGGAGCAGCAGGGCGGGGTGACAGATCCCACCCTGCTGTCCCCAATCCCACATCCCCATCCCAGCGAGGAGCAGGGCAGGGTGACAAATCCCAACGCAGTGGTGACTGTCGGGCAGGGAGAGCCCCCCCGGGGGATGCACGGAACCCCTACCCGGGGAACCCCAGCCCCATGGGGTGAGTGTCAGGCAGGGAAAGCACCCCTGGGAATGCACGGACACCCCGGGGAACCCCAGCCCCATGGGGTGAGTGTCCGGTGGGGAGAGCCCCCCGGGGGATGCACAGATCCCCCTGGGGAACCCCAACTCCAGCTCCACGGGGGTGACTGTCGGGCAGGGAGAGCCCCCCGGTGAACCCCAATCCCAGCCGCACGGGGGTGACTGTTCGGCAGGGACACCCATCGGAGCGGGGATTCCCAGCGACAGAGCGCGGGGACATTCCGTGCGCGGCCGGGGAATGCCGGGGCGAGCAGCGCCAACACCGCGGGGGCAGCGAGCGCGGAGCGCCCCGACCCCGACCCCGACCCCGACCCCGGGCGGGTCCCACGGGAGGGGCGCCCGCTGCCGGTGCCTCCCCCGCCCTCCCCGCCGTGTCTCCTCCCTCCGGCCGGGCCGAGCGCCCGCCCCGCGCCGCCGCCGCCGCTCCGAGCCCATGGCATCGCCGGCCGTGGCGCCGTGCCCCCGCCCGCTGCCGCCCCCCGTGTCCGGCTCCATGCGCCGCCCGCCGGGCCCCGCCGCGACCCCCGCCCGCCCCGAGGGGAGCCCCGGCGGGGCCAGGGCTGCGCGGCGGCTGCGGCGGCGCGGGGGAGCCCCGCGGCTGCTGCCCGACGTGCGGAGCATCTTCGGGGCGCCCCGAGAGCCCCCCGAGCGCGGCCGCGGGCACCGCTTCGCCCCGCGCCTGCCGCGCCGGGGATGGTGCGACCTGTGCGGGGAGGCGGTGCGGGAGCGAGCGCTGCGCTGCGACTGTGAGTGCTGTCCCCTGCCTGCCCCATGCTGTCCCCTGCTTATCCCCTGCTTGCCCCTCGCTGTCCCCTGCCTGCCCCTCTCTGTCCCCTGCCTGCGTCTCGCTGTGTCCTGCCTGCCCCCTGCCTGCCCCTCTCTGTCCCCTCACTGTCCCCTGCTTGTTCCTACCTGCTCCTCGCTGTCCCCTGCCTGTCCCCTACCTGCCCCTCTCTGTCCCCCTCCTGCCCCTCACTGTCCCTTTCCTGTCCCTCGCTGTCCCCTTCCTGCCCCTCGCTGTTCCCTCTCTGTCCCCTGCCTGTCCCTCGCTGTCGCGCACCCCTGCCCTCCCCGCATCCCTCACCCTGCCCGGACTCTGCCCCGGCCCCTCTCCCTCCCCTCGCCCCACTCTGCACCCCTCAGGTCCGGTTTGGGACGGGCCGGGGTCGCCGGGCGGGTTTGGAAAACGCAGCTTTTCCAGGAAAGAGATGATGATCGCTGCTGGGCGGGGTTGGCATCAGCGGTGAGCAGGGAGGGTTGGCCTATGTAAAGCGTTACAGCGAGGGGTAAAGTCCTCGGGAATTTGTGCCTGAAGCTCTGCCCGAACCCCGGGTGAGGGAATTTGTGCCAGTGATGGCTTTGCCAATTATGGTTTGTGCCAGTGATGGCTTTGCCAATTATGGTTTGTGCCAGGGATGGCTCGTGCCAGTGGTGGCTTGTGCCAATGATGGGTGATGTTTCCTGATGCATTCCACCTGGGTGCCTTGTGCCAGTGATGGCTTTGCCAATGGTGGCCTGTGCCAGTGATGGTTTGTGCCAGTGATGGCTTGTGCCAGTGATGGTTTGTGCCAGTGATGGCTTGTGCCAGTGCTCCTGATGCTGCTGGTGCTCTGCAGGAGATTCATCCTTCCCCTGGCTGGGAGTGACCCGTGTTAGGGGTGGTTGGAAGGGAAAATAAGAGGTTTTATCAAAGCTGTGTCACTGATAACTTTGGGATCTGAGCCCCGCTGGCTGTGAAACCTCTCCTGCCCCGCTCAGTCGGGGAAACTTTTTTGGGATGCAGCTGCTGGGCCTTGAGGCACTTGAAAATTTCCCCTGGTGGGGGTCAGCTGAGCCTCTGGACTTTTGGCAAAATTTCCTGGTGGGGTCAGCTGAGCCTCTGGATTTTTGGCAATGCTGATGCCATTCCCTGCAGCTCTGTGCCCACAGCATCACCTGTACCTGTGATGGGTGTGGAGGGCAGGGAGGCGGTGCCGGTGATAATTTGGGACTGACCCATCCCACTGGGGTGGGGGAATGGTCGCTGCTCATTTTTGGGGTTGTTTAGAGGGCACCGGGGTAATCAGTGCCTGGCTCAGGCATTCCTGGTGCCCAGCTTGGCTTTCCTCAGCTCACAAACCCATTCAATGTTTTTTTGGGATCTGTGGGGCGGACAGGGCTCTCTGCGGTGTCGTTTGGGATGAAGGGCGGCCGGGGGAGGCAGCAGCACCATCTGGCCCTGCTGCAGCGAATTAGGGCTTAGCCCTAATGACTGCTGTTAATTAAATGTCACCCAGCCGCCACCACAACGTGACACGGCGGGGCTGCACCCTGGTGGCAGGAGCGGGGTGTAAATCTGATGTAAATCTGATTTATAGGGTGCACCTTTGCTTTCTGTTGGCATTCCTGGTTCATTCCCTCAAAAGCTGCTGAGGGCCAGGAGATTCCCCGGGGCTGGGAGCTCCTGGCATGAATGAGTGTGCTTAAAGAAATATCTAGTTTAGGAGAAATAAGGATTATTTGAGGGAAAAATAATTGTTGAGGCTTTTTCACCAGCCCCTGAAGCTGGGATGAGGTGTGAGGTGAGGTTTTTGTGCTTTGAAATCCTGACTTGAAGTAGAAATTCACAGAATTTTGTGGTGTTGCGAAATGCTGCATAAAGAGCTGTTTTCAGGGACTTCTCCTCTGGCAGGATGTTTTCCATACTTATATTGAAACCGATTTTAAATAACACCATTTCCCTTTTCATTTCAGAGAATTATGCAGACTGTGGGAGTAGTTCTGCCTCAAAAACTCCCCAAACAACCGGGCTGGGGGGGAGGGACACTCATATCTGCATTCCCTGTCATCCCAATAGTGATTCCCATTAAAAATGCCTGAGAGCTGCAGACGGGGCGTGCTCTCCCCCTTCAGTGAACATTTATTTTTTTTCTTTCTGATGCAGAGTTGCTGCTTGTTTGCTTTTTGACTTGCAGCCTGAGGATACTCAGGTTTTTTGTTTGTGCACTTCTGGCCTATTTTTATTTATGTCAGATCTGGCTGTATTTAGTGATGGAAAAGTAATAGTAAATATATATTAATATTAGCTTCATCATTATTAATTATTAAATTAAGTATATTAATATGGTAATATTAAAATTAATAATTAAACTTAATAATCAAATTTAATAATGTAATTATATTATTACATTAATATTAAAATTAATATTCACTTGATATATTAAATATATTAAAATATTTTATAGTAAATTAATACATTAATATAAAATATTAAATTGTAATATTAAAATGGGAAGGTGACATTTATTTATTTACATTTATAATTTTAGTTATTTAAATAACTAAATGAATAAATATTATATATAATAATAAATATTATATATAATAATATTATAAATAAATAAATGTATAATGTTTGTTTATTTATTTATTTATTTATGTGATTATTTACAGTTCATTCTAGAGAAAAGGAGTCTCAGGAAGACTTTTCTGATTTTAACCCAAGTTCTGCCCATGGGTGCTGCACCTGGGGCTATTGCAGATGTTTCCTGAGACATTTGGGAGCCTTTTTTTTCCCTGCTTTTATTTGGAATTTTCCAGGCTCTGTGCAGGACAGACATCCAGCATCCTGCTCCCAACTGGTGTCAGCGTGAGAGGGTGGGGAGGTGGGAGCAAATCCTACTGGAATTCCCTGAAAATCCTCATTTCCAGCCTTGGAGGGAATGGTTTGGGCAGGAGGAGGAGCTGTGCCTTAAATAGCTCCTGTCTCATGCGCATGGCTTTGTGTTGTCAGCTCCCAGAGCTGTCTGTAGTAAAACAAATCACCTCTGTGTGGGTGTGAATGTCTGTCCTGCTGCTGGGGGACAGACAGCTTTTCCTGCCAGCAGGGAGGAGCAGGGTGCAGAGGTGCTCTGGGCTGTTTGGGTGCAGTTCTTGGGTATCCTGGTGACTCACGGCAGCTTCAAAGCCCTCTGTGTGTTCCCCTGGCCTCTGGGACAGCACAGAAACCAGGCTGGGCTCGGAGCTGGGGAGGGTTGGGTGGGAATGGCTTGGTGTCTCTGATAGCCAAAAATCAAAGATTTTGATATTTGTGTTGATAAAATGAAGGGTTTCTTTGCAAGGAAACCAGCCCTGGCTGCTTCCCTGTGGGCAGGGCTGGCGTGGGGCAGCCCTGCAGGGAAACCTCAGAGCGTGCCCAGCACCTCTGCAGAGCTGGAGCCAGCTTTGATCTGCAGCCCTCGACACACAGAGCCAGCTCAGCAAATCACCTGAGCATCCAAATGGGGTTTGTGCCTCTGCTCAGCAAAAACCTGAGCATCCAAATGGGGTTTGTGACTCTGCTCTGTTCAGCTCAGCTTCCAAATGGGGTTTGGGCCTCAGCTCATCAAAGTCTCTCAACATCCAAATGGGATTTGTGACTCTGCTCAGCAAAAACATGAGCATCCAAATGGGGTTTGGACCTCTTGTTCTGCTCAGCAAAGCCTCTCAGCATCCAAATGGGGTTTGTGCCTCAGCTCAGCCCAACAAAGCTGAGACCTCAGCATCCAAATGGGGTTTGTGCCTCAGCCCAGCTCAGCAAAGCACCTCAACATCCAAATGGGGTTTGTGCCTCTTCTCAGCAAAACTCAGCATCCAAATGGGGTTTGCGCCTCTGCTCAGCTCAGGTCAAAGCCCCTGAACACCCAAATGGGGTTTGTGCCTCAGCTCAGCAAAACTCAGCATCCAAATGGGGTTTGTGCCTCTTCTCAGCAAAACTCAGCACCCAAATGGGGTTTGTGCCTCAGCTCAGCAAAGAACATCAACATCCAAATGAGGTTTTTGCCTCTGCTCTGCTCAGCAAAGCCCCTGAGCATCCAAATGGGGTTTGTTCCCTTGCTCTGCTCTACTCAGCTCAGCATCCAAATGGAGCTTGTGCCTCTGCTCAGCCCAGCAAAGCTGAGACGTCAGCACCCAAATGGGGTTTGTGCCTCAGCCCTGGAGCCACCCTGATCTCCCTGAGCAGCTCCCTCTGTGTTCAGGCCCTGTGCTGAATCCGCCCCTGTTTCCTTAAGCTGGTAAAACACCATTTCTCTTTCTGATTTGTAGAGCAAACTTCATGTCTAAGGCTGCTGGTTCTCAGGGAGCCGTTTGTTTAAGATAAGGAGCTCTTTACCGAGTCCTTTACCTGCACCAGGCTCTGCTCCCACTTTGCTGCTCCTGTGGCTTCTGTGTCTCTCCTCCCACACTCAGCCTCACCCCTGTAAACAACAATCGCCGACAGCACTTTGCATTTCTGTCCCGTTCAGCTGATCCAGGCAGATCCTGCAGCTTTTCCTGCTGCCAGGTGGGGATGGGTGTGGACAGGGTGGGGTCCAGGGTGGGTCCGGGGGTGTCTCCACCCACTGCAGGCAGGGTGTGCTCCTCCTGCTCCTCCCCGCGAAGAGAGGGGCTGTGGGCAGGGACAGCGATCTGCCCAGAGCTGTGGGACCGGCTCCTGGGCTGCCTCGGCTCTGCCAGGGTGATGTTTCCTGCTGCCTTCCACCTGGGTGCCTTGGGAAGGGGTTATGGAGAGAGACGCCAGCCCAGGCTCCAGCCCCCGCCTTGCAGGTTGGTCTTTGGGCTTCTCTCTCTGTTTTAACCCAGTGGAGTTTGCTGGTCTCCAGCTCCCACCTTACAGCTTGGTTTTTGGGCTTCTCCCTACTTTGCAGGTTGGCTTTTGGGTTTCTCTCTCTGTTTTATCCCAGTGAGGCTCAGTGGAGTTTGCTGTTGTGGCTCTGGGAAGGAGGGAGGTGACTGAAAAGCCCCCTGAGAGATCTCAGTGCTTTTGCTGCTCAGGACAGGGTTGGAATGGCTGAATTCCATCTTTTTCACCCCCTGTGTGGTGCAGGGTGCTGGGGGCTGTTTGTCCTGAGCAGGGAGGGCACGGGGACTGGGTACAAAGTGGCAGATTTCAGGGGCATGGTTGAACTGGTGTTTGTGTCCCACCCCATCACGGGATACCCGGTGCAGCTGTAACTGATCCACCATGGGATGGTTTGGGTGGGAAGGAGCTCAAAACTCATCCCACCCCACCCCTGCCATGGCAGGGACATGTTCCACTGTCCCAGGTGCTCCCAGCCCTGCACAACCTGGCCTGGAACATTTCCAGGGATCCAGGGGCATCCACAGCTGTGCCAGGGCCTGCCCACCCTCACTGGGAACAATTCCTTCCCAATATCTCATCTAAATCTATTTTATTTTAAAGCCATCACCCTTGTTCTATCACTAAAAAGTCACTTAAAGCCCTGATCCTGATTTTCATGGATGGCTCTACGAGCCTCTCTTAACTATGTGCAGAGTTTAAATCAATATTACAAATATAATTAATCTCAGTGTATCTCTTTAACCTCTGATTAAACACTGGGGATTTTTTTTTCCCCTCAGACTTTAAAAGGCTGAAAAAGCAGTGTTTAAAAGTGCTGAAAAGCAGCACAGAGAGAAGGGAGGATGGCGGAAAGAGACCTCCCAGCGCACGGCCGAGTCCTGCGCTTTCTCTCCCTAATCTCTTCTGTTGGGTTATTTTATCTTATCAAGCAAAAAGCCCCAGAAATAGAAAGTTTTCCATGGCTTACAGGAGATGCACAAGCCCTGAGCTGCTCAAAAAAATAAATAAATAACCCTTCAGATGGCAGCAGGTTGTAAATGGCCAATGTCAGGGCTTTATCTCCGTGAGGGAAAAGGCCTCTGGTGGGGGCAGACACAGCAGGCACTGGAACAAGTTTTATCCCAGAGCATTTGGGGTTGGGGAGAGCTCCTGGAGGATGCCAGAGGGGGAGGAGGGAGCAGCCTCGTGTTTTGGGCTTGTAACAAAGAGAATCCGTGAAATCTTCAGGCATTTCCCCCGAGGCAAGGCCTGCTCCAGGGGACTGTGCCCGCCCCGGAGGCCCAGCAGGGAGGTGCTGCTGCTCCCAGGTAGGTGCTGGTGGCATTTCAGGGTTTTTGGGTGGGTTTGCTGCTGATTTTTGGGGTGTGGGCTTTGCCTTGGCACTGCTGAGCCCAACCTGGACATGGGGATCTGTTGCAGATGTCTTTTTATGAAAAATCCTTTCCTTAGGATTTTTCCTCCTGAGAGCTAAGCTATATTATATTGAGGAATGCTAAACTATACTAAAGAATACAGAAAAGATATTTGCAGAAGGCTAAAAAGATAATAATGAAAACTCCTGACTCTTTCCAGAATACTAACTAAACTATACTAAAGAATACAGAAAGGATACAGACAGAATGCTAAAAATATAATAATGAAAACTGGTGACTCTTTCCAGCCTCAACACAGCTTGACCATAATTGGCCAATAAATCAAAACAATTCACAGGAATTCAATGAAACAATCACCTGTTGGATAAACAATCTCCAAACACATTCCAAAGCAGCAAAAGAGATAATTATTCTTTTCCTTTTTCTCTGAGGCTTCTCAGCTTCCCAGGAGAAGAATTGTCACAGACATCTTTTATGAAAAATCTTTTCTTTAAGATTTTTTCCTCCTGAGAAGCTGAGAGACCTCAGGAACAAAATGTAAACAATGGTTATCTGCTGCTCTGGAATGCAACAGGTGCATCTGTGATTGGTCTCATAGAGTTATTTCTAATTAATGGCCAATCACAGTCAGCTGGCTTGGGCTCTCTCTCTGAGCCACAAATCTTTGTTATCATTCCTTTCTATTCTTAGCTTAGTTAGCCTTCTGATGAGATCTTTTTCTTCTATTCTTTTAGTATAGTTTTAATGTAATATATATCATGAAGTAATAAATCAAGCCTTCTATAACATGGAGTCAGATCCTCCTCTCTTCCCTCACCCTCAGACCCTTGTTGATGTCACAGGGACCCTGCCTGGGTGGGCACAGAGCTGGCACCACACCTGTGGCACCAGGTGGCTTCACCTTCCCCTCTGGCTCCTCAGGGCATGACTGCTGTGCCAGCTGCTACCCCAAAGGGGAATTTGGGGTTGGTTAAATCATGCCAGCAGCTGTGGTGACAGCTCTGTCACTGCCAGAGGCTGCAGTGGCACAGGGACCTCGCAGATTGTGTTGGATGAGCCTGTCAGATCATACTAAATCCATCCATGAAAACATGCAAAAGCTAAAAGATTTGACAGCTCAAATTAAAGAAGATAGTAGGTCCTAGTTAAATGATTTGTTCCAAAAATGAAGCTTTGCACCTTAGCTAAAAAAAAACTTGGCAAGATAAGTCTCTATGTATTAGTTATATATGTTTTAGTAGTTATATTAGTGGTAATACCTTGCATACTTCAGTGTGTGCAATGAATGATGAACAAAACTATCTAAGAAGTTTTTATCATACAAGGGAGAGGTAAAAAACAAATTCACAGAGAGTTCTCGACATCTCACAGAGATAATAGATGAAAGTATAGACAAAGAAGAAAGTTTTAATTAAGACCTTAGAATTGCCAAGACTTTTTCAAACAATAACTTGTAACTATTATCAAACATAATTTATGCCCTTTGAACTAACTAGAATTTCACAGCATTAAATTGCTGTGTTGTGATACAGCAATGCTTAGTGCAAGCAAAAGAATGCTTTAAGTAAGTAACAAACAGAAATATGACTGTGCCCTTTGCTGAGCCAGAGATGGGGCAACTGAGAGGTGTGTTAAAAACTTTTATTCCATTTTTCATTTGAAGGGTGAGACAACACAGTTGTTATAATTCACACCAGCACAGCCAGAAGCCAACTATTTCCTGATTACAGAGCACTATTAGCATTTCTTGGCCTATGTACCTGAGCAGGGACATGGTTTAAAAGGACATGTGTGTTAAAAGGGACACGTGCCTGAACAGGGATATATGTGTTAAATGGGATGTGTTAAAAAGGACATGTGTTAAAGGACATGTGTTAAAGGGGATGCGTTAAAAGGGACATGTATGCCTGAACAGGGACATGTGCCTGAACAGGGACACATTAAAAGGGACATGTGGCTGGATGGTGGCATGTGTATTAAAAGGGACATGTGTGCCTTAAAAGGGATGTGTGTTAAATGGGACATATGTGCCTGAACAGGAACCTGTGTTAAAAGGGACATGTATGTTAAAAGGGACACATGCTTGAACAGGGACATGTGTTACAGGGGACATGTGTGTTAAAGCTACAAAACACAAGTAATAAACAACATGATTATGAAAGTTTCTTTTTAAGTCCAAACCATCTGATTCAGACCTAAAAGTGCCCAGGTGAGCCTGCAGGGATGGAGCTGCAGGGTTGGGGCAGTGTTTCAGGAGGATTGAAACCTTCCCTGGGTTTGCTCTGTGGGTTGCCACAGGGCCACATCCTGCTGCCACCCCTGAGGTCACCCCACAGTGACATCAGGCACACAGGAGCAGCTCAGGCTTGCAAAACCCAAAACCCACCCTGCACGTGGAGCTGGGTGAGCCCCTGCAGGATTCCATAGCTTGGCTGGGGGAAATCTCCCTCCTGCCACGTTGTGCCAGCTCTCAGACACCTGTGGAGCACCTGTGGAGCCTCCTTGTCCTTCTGTCCCCATTCCCACCTGGGTCAGGTGGAGCTGGAAGGTGCCCTGTGGGGTCTGGGGGTGGGAATGGGGGGATTGGGGTGGGAAAAATGGAGAAATTCTTCCCTGGAAGGATGGGACAGAGCAGCTGTGGCTGCCCCATCCCTGGACAGGACCTGCTCCGTTGGTGGAACCTCGGGTGTTAACTAACCAGGTGGCCTTTGCTAAATGCTGCTCCCAATTTTTGAAAGATCCCGGACCCAAAGCTTTCAGCTGGGGCAGGTGAAGGGTTACCCTTGGCAGAGGAGCTTTAGGGTCCCTCCCCACCCAAACCATTCTGTGACTATGTTTAGGCACTGAGGTGGGCATTTAATGGGCATTTATATTGCCCATTTTACCCCCCACCCCGAGTGACTTTACCTGTGAAAAAAGGGAAATTCCTTTCCCACCAAAGCTTTTCACAGTATCATGACCTTTTTCTCCCTCTTCTTTTTTTTTTTTTTTTTTTAAACTGCATTTCCAAGTGTTCCATTGTTTGACTGGAATGGAAATTATCTCCAAGCCTGAGTGGAGGCATCCTGCTCCTCTTGGCAAACTGCTCACGTGGCTGCTTCCTAAAGCTGTGCAGGGTTTCTAAAATTAGTGTTCCCCACCGGATCCTCGGTGATTAGGGTCTGTTAATAGGGGATGGTGACTAAGGAGGTGTCACCCTTTAATCCCACAGAGAAAGGCCACGATGGGGCTGATCCAGGAGTGCCTGGCAATTTGGCATTTCTGTGGTGCAGATTTCCTGTGTGACACCTTTGCTCCTCGTGCTGGAGCTGCCAAAATGTGAAAATCTGGTCCCAAATGGGCACAGGGGACAGAGGGGACGTTGTGGTGGTGGCAGATGCTCAGGTGAAGCCACAGCTGGAGCATTCTCCAGCTGGCAGCTCCAGCAAAGACTTGGCCAATGCCCCCCATTGCAAAGCTGTTCCAGTTGCTGGAAAGGTCATGCATTAAATTACTGTGGAACTGCAGCTTATCTCTAATTAAAAAAAAAAATAAAATAAAAGCCAAATCTCCCTGCTTTTCCCCCAGGCTGACTTGAGACAACTGGCTTGGAATGGGAGAATGACAGACAGCTCATGCCAGATGAATGTTAAATGATAAATGATTTCCCTGTTTTCCCTGGAGATTGATGTTTCCCCCCTCAGGCAGCAGCTCCCAGCTCCTCTCATTCATTCTCATCCTCAGGCACTGCAGAATTCACCAGAGCTGAGCAGAAATCAGTCTCCAGAGCAAACATGGGATATTCCTTTGCTTTTCCTGCAAGCCCCAGACATGCAAAACCAATGACCCAAATGCTAAAGGGAAAGAAAAAAAAAAAAAGGAAGAAAAAGGAAAAATAAAGAAGATAAATATTTAAAATAAAAGTTGAGCAGAAATCAGTTTCCAGAGCAAACATGGGATATTCCTTTGCTTTCCTGCAAGCCCCAGACATGCAAAACCAATGACCCAAATGCTAAAGGGAAAGAAATTAAATAAAAAAAAGGAAGAAAAAGGAAAAAGAAGATACATATTTAAAATAAAAGTTGAGCAGAAATCAGTTTCCAGAGCAAACATGGGATATAAACATGGGATATTCCTTTGCTTTCCTGCAAGCCCCAGACATGAAAAACCAATGACCCAAATGCTAAAGGGGAAAAAAAATTTTTAAAAAAGGAAAAAGAAAGAAGATGTGTATTTAAAATAAAAGTTCAGTGGTTATGGGGCTGCTGCAGGGACAGGCACTCACATCCTCCTGTGGAATCAAATCTCTTGCCTTGTTTTTAGGATAGAATTATTTTTTTCCAGGTTGGTGACCGCTCTGGAATTTTGGGCAGTGTAGAAAGTAAATGTGAGGCTGTTTGCCTGGCAGTTAAAAATTAAAAGGCTCAGGTGGGCCATTAAAGTGGCAGCAGGTTGGGCACTGCAGTCAGGAGGGTTTGGAGGAGCTGGGGCTTGCAGGAGTGGTGGGCACAGCATGAATTTGGGATAACTGGAGCTGCCTGTGCCAAACGTGCCCCTCTGCAGCTGGGGGTGAGCAGGGCCCTGTGCCTGAAGGGGTTAAAGCTGCTCTGTGCAGGTCACCCGGGTGTGAATGGGTTAATGTGTGCCATTGGGGCAGCATCCAAAGAAAACAGGCACAGGAATGCCCTGCTGCACCTGGGGCAGGAGCTCAGCCACTCCTGGCACCTGGCCCTGCCCTCTCTGGAGCTGCTGATGGCACCATGTCCCTGCCCTGTCCAGGGGTGATTCGGGGCCGTGGTGGCACCGTGTGCCTGCCCTCTGCAGGGGTGATTGGTGAACATGTGCCTGAACATGTGTGTTAGAAAGGACATGTGTATTAGAAGGAACGTGTACCTGAAGAGGGACATGTGTTAAAAGGGACATGTGGCTGAATGGGGACCTGTGTTAAAAGGGACATGTATGTTAGAAAGGACATGTGGCTGAATGGGGACAGGTGTGTTAAAAGAGGACATGTGAGTTAAAAGGGACATGTGTTAAAAAAGAACATATGTGTTAAATGGGACATGTGTGCCTGAACAGGGATGTGTGTTAGAGGGAACGCGTGTGTTAAAGAGAACACGTGTGTTAAAAGGACCATATGTGTTAAAAGGAACATGTGTGTCTGAACAGGGAAATGTGTGTTAAAGGGGACATGTGTGTTAAAAGGACACATGCCTGAAAAGGGACATATGTGTTAAATGGGACGTGTGTTAGAAGGGACATATGAGCCAGCAGTGTGCCCAGGTAGCCAAGAGGGCCAATGCCATCCTGGCCAGTATCAGAAATGGAGTGGCCAGCAGGAGCAGGGAGGTCATTCTTCCCCTGTACTCGGCACTGGTGAGGCCTCACTTGGAGTATTGTATCCAGTTCTGGGCCCCTCACTTTAGGAGGGACGTTGAGTTACTTGAGCGTGTCCAGAGGAGAGCAACGAGACTAATAAGGGGCTTGGAACACAAGCCATACAAAGAGCGACTGAGGGAGCTGGGGTTGTTCAGCCTGGAGAAAAGGAGACTCAGGGGCGACCTCATCGCTCTCTACAACTTCCTGAAGGGTGGCTGTAGTGAGCTGGGGGTCGGCCTCTTTCTCCGGGCGACAACGGATAGAACAAGAGGACACAGTCTCAAGTTGTGTCAAGCTAGATGTAAGTTAGAATTAAGAAGGAAATATTTCACAGTAAGAGTGGTCAGATACTGGAATCATTTACCCAGTGAGGTGGTGGAGTCATCATCCCTTGAAGAATTCAAAAAAAAACTGGATGTGGCACTTGCTGCCATGATCTAGTTGAACAGTTAGAACATCGACTGGACTTGATGATCTGATAGGTCTCTTCCAGTCTTGAACTTCTGTGATTCTGTGATTCTGTGACATGTGTTAAAAAGAACATGTGTTAAAAGGGACATGTGTGCCTGAACAGGGACAGGTGTATTAGAAGGGACATGTGTGTTAAAGGGGACCTGTGCCTGACCAGTGCCCGCCCCATCTCTGCCCGTGCTGCAATCCCTGTGCTGCCCCCCATTCCCTCCCCGCTGTCCCCAGCCCCAGGGCAGCCCCCCGGGTGCCTGACGCTGTCCCTCTGTCCCTGCAGACTGCAGGTACACGTGTCACCAGGAGTGCCGCAGCCTCATCCAGCTGGATTGCCGCCGGCCGGGCCAGTGCCAGAGCCAGCTGTCCCCAGAGAGCACCCTCAGGGTGCCACCCTGCAGCCAGGTACGTGGGGAGGGGTCTCTGGGGGGGGCACAGCCTGGGGTGACCCGCACAGAGCTGATCTCTTGCTCACAAGTATAGTATTATTTCGTGGTAATACAGTATCATAATTATATTGATTATAATTATGGTATTATATTATATGATATTATATTATAGAATATTAAACTAAATTATATTAAATTAAACTATACTAAACTGTATTATAATAAAGAATACTAAACTATTCTTACTTTAGGATACTTACAGAAGGCTAAAAAGATAATAATGAAAACTCTATGACTCTTTCCAGAATACTAAACCAAAGAATACTAAACTAAACTGTACTAAAGAATACAGAAAGGATACAAACAGAAGGCTATAAAGATAATAATGAAAACTTGTGACTCTTTCCAGAGCCTCGACACAACTTGACCATAATTGACCAATAAATCAAAACAATTCTCATTAAACCAATGAAACAAGCACCTGTTGGATAAACAATCTCCAAACACATTCCAAAGCAGCAAAACACAGGAGAAGCAAAAGAGATAATTATTCTTTTCCTTTTTCTCTGAGGCTTCTCAGCTTCCCAGGAGAAGAATTGTCACGGACATCTTTTATGAAAAATCTTTTCTTTAAGATTTTTTCCTCCTGAGAAGCTGCGGGGCCTCAGGAACAAAATGTAAACAATGGTTATCTGCTGCATTTCCAGGGCAGGAGGGTGGATCTCCAAGGGGTTCTGGCTGCCAGCCCTGTTTTGAGAGTTTCAGTTGTCCTGGGGGATGGAGACTCTTCAATCCCTGTTAGGACGTGCACTAATCCCAGGCTTAACTCCGGAAGGCTCAGCTTGGCTTTAATCCTGCACTGTCTGGGGCTGCTGCGTGGGTGGCACGGGCTGCAGGGCCAGGGAGGCTCTCACCAGGGAGGATGGGATGGGAGAAGTTCAGGAGACCTTCCTGAAGTGGATCAATACTGGGATGGAGCCTTTGCAGGCTCTGTGTGCTTTGGGAAACATTTGGAGCAGCTCTGCAGGGACGTGGTGGGGTCACCAAGGGTTCAGAACATGAGTGGATGTGGCTCTGTGTGACCTGCTGGAGTCACCAAGGGTTCAGATCATGAGGATGTGGATGTGGCTCTTTGAGACCTGTCTGGAGTCACCATGAGGATGTGGATTTGGCTCTTTGTGACCTGGCTGGAGTCACCAAGGGTGCAGAACACGAGTGGATGTGGCTCTTTGTGACCTGGCTTGGTGGGTGTGGTGGGATTCACTCAAAGGGCTTTTCCAGCTTCTCCTCCTCCTCCTTCTTCTTCATCTCTTGATGAAGGTGTTCTGTGTCCTCTCCCTCATTCCAACCCTCTGTTTATGCCCCTCTCTGTGGAGGACCCTGATGCACTCATGCAGAAATGGAGATGGAAATTTCCACTTTTGCAAAGGAAAATATAGGGTTTCTGTGTGGTGTATAGGGTTTGGTTCTCATCCATCCTTTGCTGGATGCTCAGAATAAAGTGATCAGGGATGATGGGATGGGAGAAGTTCAGGAGACCTTCCTGAAGTGGATCAATACTGGGATGGAGCCTTTGCAGGCTCTGTGTGCTTTGGGAAACGTTTGGAGCAGCTCTGCAGGGACGTGGTGGGGTCACCAAGGGTTCAGAACATGAGTGGATGTGGCTCTGTGTGACCTGGCTGGAGTCACCAAGGGTTCAGATCATGAGGATGTGGATGTGGCTCTTTGAGACCTGCTGGAGTCACCATGCCTGCAAGGGTTCACAACATGAGGATGTGGATGTGGCTCTTTGTGACCTGGCTTGGTGGGTGTGGTGGGATTCACTCAAAGGGCTTTTCCAGCTTCTCCTCCTCCTCCTTTTTCTTCATCTCTTGATGAAGGTGTTCTGTGTCCTCTCCCTCATTCCAACCCTCTGTTTATGCCCCTCTCTGTGGAGGACCCTGATGCACTCGTGCAGAAATGGAGATGGAAATTTCCACTTTTCCAAATGCAAATGTAGGGTTTCTGTGTGGTGTATAGGGTTTGGTTCTCATCCATCCTTTGCTGGATGCTCAGAATAAAATGATCAGGGAGGATGGGAGGGGAGAAGCTTCAGGAGACCTCCCTGGAGTGGAGGTGGCTGGGATGGAGCCTTTGCAGGCTCTGTGTGCTTTGGGAAACGTTTGGAGCAGCTCTGCAGGGATGTGGTGGAGCCTCCAAGGGTTCAGAACACGAGTGGATGTGGCTCTGTGTGACCTGGCTTGGTGGGTGTGGTGGGATCCAGTCAAAGGGCTTTTCCAGCCTTGATGAAGATGTTCTCCTTCTCCTCGTTCTGATGAAGGTGTCCCGTGGTTCTGTGTTCTCTCCCTCATTCCAACCCCCTGTTTATGCCCCTCTCTGTGGAAGACCCTGATGCACTCGTGCAGAAATGGAGATGGAAATTTGCACTTTTCCAAAAGCAAATGTGGGGTTTCTGTTTGGTGTGTGGGGTTTCGTTTTCATCCATCAGAATAAAATGATCAGGAGGGATCTGAAGTGGGATGGGATTGATATTCCTAAATTATACATTATAAAAGGGCTCAGAGTAGGTTCTCCAGGTGTCTGAAGTTAAATTTGTGTGTGGTCCCACCTCCTTTGGATGTCACTGGGCTTCCCCCAGCAATGCTGGGCTCTTGGAAAAATGAGAAATTCTCATTTCATCCTCAGGGCCATCACCCCATTCAGGGTTATTGATGGCCCCAATAACAAACAGGGATCCTGTGCTTGGTGGCCATCCATCACCCTGCCAGGTGTCACCCTGGGGAGGCAGAGCCATCCTGGGCAAGGGGACAAAAATGTCTCTGCAATCCCAGCAGCAGCAGCCAGAAATCCATCAGCCCATCCCAAAGGCCTGCCTGGGGATTGCAGGGATGCTCAGGGGTCCCTGGGCTGTGGGGGCTGATTTGGGGGTTAATGAGGGTAAATGGCTGCAGTAAAGCTCCATCATTCATTATGGATAATCAGGCAAAAAACCATTGCCAGCTTTGCTTGATCTGAGCAGGCAGCTCCAGCTCCTGGAGGGTTTCTGTTGGTCAGGCAGGCTTTGCTGCTGGAAAGGAGGAGGATGGAGGGAAAATAATGTCAATATTCCAGTAGGAGACTAACAGGATGCCTGATTACACTGGCAGGAGGGGAAGAGGCCTGAAAACACATTAAAAAATTAAATAGCTGGCATAATTGGAAGTCATTAAATCATATTATCAAAATTAAGCAAAGTGGAAGCACCACAGAAATAACTATTTTAATATCGTCTATTTAAAGACTGTTACCAGGTAATTCCAGGCATTAATAATTTGGGCTTTGATCCAGTTCAGTATTTAGGAGTGTTTTACATTTGGGTCCCTCCCAGGGTGACATCCAGACTCTGCTGAAGGTGCCAAAATCCTCTGCAAAGGAGCACCAGGGTCTGCTCTGTGGGTCTGGGGGGGTGATGTGCAGGGAACCATTTCATGGAGCTGCTGCTGAACAAAGGGGTCAAAATTCTTGGGTTTATTTGGCTTTGTTGTATTTTTGATGGAGCTGATGTCCCAGGAGCACCAGGACTCTGATCCCTGGGTCTGGGGGGGCTGATGTGCAGGAACAATTGCATGGAGCTGCTGCTGAACAAAGAGGTCAAAGACATTTGGTTTATTTGGCTTTGTTGGATTTTTGATGGAGCTGATGTCTACAGGGAATAAATGAGGGATTCTTGGAGAATCCAGAGGTTCCACCCTGGCTCCACTGGGAAACTTTTGGGCTGATGCTTCATGGAAGCATGACCTTCATGGAAGGTCTTCCATGACCTTCATGGAAGACCCCAGTGCTGCTGCTCCCAAGCCTCACTTTCTGCTGGAGTTGCACATGCTCAATTTAAGCCTCTTTCTCCTCTAAATTCATCCCTGCGGAGCAGAGGGGGCTGTGCTGCTGCAGGGACACGCTTCCGCCATAAGAACGTGGCTTATTTATTCCCTCTGTAAATAAAGCACTTGGATCCTTGCCTTCCTCTCCCTGGGATGCAGATGTTGCCAGCCTTTCCATCCCCATTGGCATTCAGGGGGTGCTGCTGGGGTGGGCACGGAGCCCTCAAAGCTTTGGAGCAATTGAAGTTCTTCAGCAGATGCAGCTGGAAGGGTTTGGAGCAACATCTGCAATGTGTCAGGAGGAGAGGTTTGGATGCTGGGTGGGAAGCCAAAACCTTGCTGCTTCCCTGGCTTGTGGGAAGGTCTTGGAGCCCTGGAGGAGTAAGATAAGATGAGATATTGGGGAGGAATTCCTTCCTGTGAGGGTGGCAGGCCCTGGCACAGCTGTGGCTGCCCCTGGATCCCTGGCAGTGCCCAAGGCCAGGTTGGGCATGGCTGGGAGCACCTGGCACAGTGAAATTGTCCCTGTGGGGAGCAGAGCCCTTCCCCTGCCCAATAAATCAAAACAATTGGCCAATAAATCAAAACAATTCACATGAAACCAATCGAACAATCACCTGTGGGTAAACAATATCCAGCCACATTCCAAAGCAGCAAAACACAGGAGAAGCAAATCAGATAATTATTGTTTTCCTTTTTCTCTGAGGCTTCCCATCTTCCCAGGAGCAGAATCCTGGGCAAAGGGATTTTTCTAGAAAATATGAACGTGACAGCCCCACAAATCCCAGTGATCTCCACCAAGCAGGAAGGTCACAGCTGCTGGAAAAGCAGCACCCAGGGGCAGAAGCTTTTTTCCAGTCAAAGCTGCCTCGGGCTGGGTGCTGAAATTTCTCCTGCTGCTCTGAAATCTGCTGCAGGATGGAGCCCTGGAGGGGCAGGATGAGATACTGGGGAGGAATTCCTCCCTGTGAGGGTGGCAGGCCCTGGCACAGCTGTGGCTGCCCCTGGATCCCTGGCAGTGCCCAAGGCCAGGTTGGGCATTGCTGGGAGCACCTGGCACAGTGAAAGGTGTCCCTGTGGGGAGCAGAGCCCTTCCCCTGCCCAGCCCCACAAACCCCAGTGATTTCCCCCAAGCACGAAGGTCACAGCTGCTGTAAAAGCAGCGCCCAGGGGCTGAAGCTTTTTTTCTGGGCTGCCGTCAAAGCTGTCTCAGCCTGGGTGCTGAAATTTCTCCCACTGCTCTGAAATCAGCTGCAGGACGGACAGACACCCACTTGTGATGTCCTGGCACCCCGAGGGGGTCTGAGCTGCATCCCCACCACCCCAATTCCCTCGCTGGAGCCTCGGCAGTTCTCAGGGATGCTGTAGCAGGCACGGAGCACCCGCATCCCCCCGTGGCCCCGCGTTTTGCCTCTCCACGGTGCCGCCAGAGCTCCCAGGCGAGCCGGGGCCAAAACTGCGAGCGGGGCCACGAATTGTGCAAGAGGAAGTGGCCGGGCTGCGGCAGTGCGAGGCGAGGGCAGGAAGGGGAGGCGATGCTGCCGCCGCTGCCGGTGCTGCTGCCGGTGCTGCGCGGGCACCGCGGGAGCGGCGAGCGGAGCGAACCGAACCGAACCGGGAGCGAAGCGGGAGCTCTGCCCCTTCCATGCTGCGCAGGGAGGCGGGTGCAGGAGGCGAGGCGAGGCGAGGGAAGGGTTCCCCGGCGAGCAGCAAGAGCTGGGCAGGATGAGCAGAAGGAGCTGCCGCAGATGAGCGGCGAGCCGGGGATGTGAGCGCGGGGCTCGCATCGCTCCCCCCCGGCTCTGCCCGGCTCCCGTGACCATGAGCAGCGGCTACTGCAGCTTGGATGAAGACCTCGAGGATTGCTTTTTCACGGCCAAAACCTCCTTCTTCCGCAGCGCCAACAGCAAGGTCCCTGCCAAGGTAACGCGGGGATGCCGGGGATGCCGCACCAAAAATGAGCTGGGACGGGGGTCAGGCACAGGAGGGATTCTGCCCTCTCCTCTGAAGGTTTTCTGCCTTTTCCAGGCCGGGTTTCCCCGTTCCCCGGGGATCCACGCTGCTCTAGGGGTGGTTTTTCAGCTTTTTTAGGGACCTGTGGTGTGTCCTTGCAGAAGGGTTGAAAATTGCACCTGTGGGGTGGATAGGAAAGTTCAGGGCAGGATTAATCTGTGAGCTGATCAGCACGGTGGTGAATGTGGTTCTTTCCTGGGAGCTTGGGGCTGTGTGTGCCTGCCTTGGAGAAGGACGGAGGGTTTGGCTGGGCAGCGTTGCACCCAGGATGAGATTTGTGTCTCGGCAACGTTCACGGCGCTGCTTCACAGTTTTTAAACGTCTACTTAAAAAAAAAATAAATAAAATTAAAAATCCTTGCTGTGAACTTTGGGGCCCCAGCTAGAGCTGAGCATAAAAGGAGAAGGTGCTGCAGCAGAAGTGGGAGTTTCACACAGGAACAGGAGCCCTGCAGCACACAGAGATCAAATCTGACCCAGGGAGAAGCTTTTTCACTTGAAATCCTCCTGCAAACCACCAGCACCGACTGCTCCTGTCCAGCCTCTGCTGTTTTTGCACCTGCAGAGCTGCAACCCCCAGCAGGGGCTTTGGGGTCCCTGCAGCAGCTCCAAGGGCTCTGCTTGGGCAGGAGGGGCTGCTCTGCACAGGGAGCTTCAGTCAGCTGGGAATTTTATTGAATTTCTCTGCAGAAATGGTTTAAGACGGGATATTCCCAGCTAGCCAGCAGCTCCCTCTCGCTATGATTAACAGACACGTACTGCTGGTTTCTAAATGTCATTCGATGATTCATTTGTGGAGGAGATGGAGGAGATTGGGGTGCTGGTGCAGCCAGAGCTGCTCTGTTGGAGCCAGGGCACTGCAGATCCTGGGGGAGCTCTGGAAATCAGCCTGGGGCTGTTGTTGACTGGGATTTCTCTCTCTCAGAGGGGTCAGGGGCTGCTGCAGCCCCTTTGTGCCCAGCTCCTCACCTGGCTGAGAGCAGCGTGGGTGGCAGAGCTCAAGCTGCCACAGAAGATGGAGCCTCGCAGGGCTTTGGTGGTGTGGGGAGGAAATGGTTCCTGTGCATGAAGAAGACAACCCCACACCGAGCTGAGCCCAGCTGGTGTTGTGTAATGGGGCTCTGTGAGGAGGTGGATTCTCACAGAGGTGGAAACCACGCTCAGGCCACGGTGGAGGGTGATTTTGGGGGGGGCTCGTGGCTGGTTTGGGGTTGGTGGGGGTGCAGGTCCTGCAGGAGGAAGAGGTGGTGGTGGCTGATGTCTCTCTTGGGGTTTGATTCACTCCCTGTCCTCTCTTTTCAACTTGGCACCTTTAATTACTGAATGTGGAACATTTCCACCCCTGCAAGAGCTGTGTGTGACATCAGCTCTTCTGTTTTTCACCACCTGCTCCTGGCCACAGGGTGGAAACCTCAGCTGAGAGCCCAGAGTGAGTTATCCTGGTGGATGTGTTTGGGAATGGTGCTGATTGTGCCTCCTGTGTGCCAGGAGGGATTCCTGAGCCCAGGGCAGGGCTGGCAGGGGGGCAGCAGGGAGATAAATCTGGATAACTTAGGGACACTTGTCCTGAAAGACACAGGAAACATCTCTGGGGAGGAAATGAGGTGTGGGTGGGCAGGAGGGGACATCAGGCCACTGCAGGGCACTTAAGGGAGGGGGATTTGTTCTGTAGGATTACAGAAACCATTTTTGTGATTGAAACAACTGCATTAGTCTGAAGAGCCTCTTTCTAGGAATGCTGTAATTCCCTTTTTATTTCCAGAACCATCAGCGAAATCACTCTTCATTAGCAGAGAGCTGGTTCAGATCTCACATGTGTGACCCCATCCCTGCAGATCCATTAGTTTGCATTTTTTGGGCCTCTCCAGCTGAATGGCTTCAGTGGCTTCTGCCTGAATCCTGATTGCTTAAAACTCTGCAAAATCCCTCCTGGAGCTCTGCATCAGTGCCTGATGAGAGAGAGGGAAGGAATGAGGGAATGGGAAGCACAGGAAGGGCAGAACCCAAGCGAAGGTTGGATGAAGGCATCTCCAAGATCCCAGCCAGCCTTGCCCCACATTCCCAGAGCTCAGGGCGCGTTTGTGGGGTGCAGGGTGGGCAGCCTGGGCATGGCCAGCCTGCTGCAATGCAGAGCAGCTCCAGCCTGGAGCCCCCTGAGATGCTGCAGCTCCCTGGGAGGACCTTGTCAGCTCTCAGTGCTGAGCTGAGATGTGGCAGGAAAAAATCGGTTTCTAAGTGAAATCTCCATGGCAATCAAAACACTGAGCCCATCTTCACTGGCTGTAACCTCTCTGAAATGCAGCAGCCATCCCTCTCCCCTCTCTGCTGCCTTTTCCTCTGAGCCCCAAAGCAAACCGCAGCCCCTCATCTGGATTTCTCAAAGGGAGAGAAATGTTTGGGATATTTAAGTTTTTTGGGGGATTTTTTCAGTCCAGATCTCCTGTGTGATTCTCCCCCCTGCCTGTCTGTGCTGGAGCAGTGGATCCTTCTCCAATTGAGTGCTGTGAACCCTGGGAGTGGGTGTTGAAGGGGAAGTGTTGGGTGAATGGAGAGCTCTGTGAGAGCAGAGATGTCCCAGCTCTGGTGACAGCCCTGTCCCCAGTGTCCCTGAGCTGCCACCACTCCCTGCTGCAGCTGGATTTGCAGATCTGACTGTTGGTTCTCACATTTCTGACTCAAATCTGGAGCATTCACATTTATTTCCAGTGTTTGTGGTCACAGGTGATGCTGCTCTGAGCTGCAGCTCCACAGCCAGGGACACTCAGATGTTCTTCTCCAGGCTTTGTTTTCTGGTGTTTTTAAGACAAATCTTTCCTTAATAAGCAGAAAAGTTGAGGATTGATGGCCCAGCTCATAAAATCCCTTCAGAGGAGATCTCTGAACAAGGAGCCAAAGGGAGAGCTTGGCTTTGGGAACGCTCTGGTTTGTCCCAGCCTGGCTGGTGGAAAGGAGGATGGAGCTGTGCCCGAGCACACCAGGGAGGACTTGGCCACCCCTGCCTGAGACCAGAGTGCCAAGAATGTGGTGAGGCTGGGCCAGAGCCATCCCCAGAGCTCTGCTCTGCAAATTCATTAATGAGAGAGCTGGGGAGGAATGGCTGGGGGTGAAGGGCAGGGATGGGAACCCAGGGCCTCTAAGGATGGTGGCCCTGGAGCAGCAGGGATGATGGCCCTGGGACTCTAAGGATGGTGTTCCTGGGGCTGCAGGGATGGTGGCCAGGGGGCTGCTGGGAGGTGTCTCTTGGAGTCCAGGGATAGTGTTCCTGGAGCTGCAGGGATGGTGGCTCTGGGGCTCCAGGGATGGTGGCCCTGGGGCTCTAAGGATGGTGGCCCTGGAGCTGCAGGGATGGTGGCTCTGGGGCTCCAGGGATGGTGGCCCTGGGGCTCTAAGGATGGTGGCCCTGGAGCTGCAGGGATGGTGGCTCTGGGGCTCCAGGGATGGTGGCCCTGGGGCTCTAAGGATGGTGGCCCTGGAGCTGCAGGGATGGTGGCTCTGGGGCTGCAGGGATGGTGTCCTTTGCAGTCCAGGGATAGTGGCCCTGGGGCTGCAGGATGATGTTCTTGGGGCTCCAGGGATGGTGTCCTTTGGGCTGCAGAGAGAAGTTCCTGGGGCTGCAGGGATGGTGGCCCTGGAGCTGCAAGGAGATGGCCCCGGGGCTCTAAGGATGGTGTCCCTTGGGCTGCAGGGATGGTGGCTCTGGGGCTGCAGGGAGAGTGGCCCTGGAGCAGCAGGGATGGTGGCCCTGGAGCTGTAAGGATGGTGTCCTTTGGGCTCCAGGGATGGTGGCCCAGGAGCTGCAAGGAGATGGCCCTGGAGCTGCAGGGATGGTGGCCCAGGGGCTCTAAGGATGGTGTTCCTGGAGCAGCAGGGAGGAGTTCCTGGGGCTGCAGGGATGCTGGCCCTGGAGCAGCAGAGATGGTGGCCCTGGCTCCAGGGAGGTGGCCCTGGCTCCAGGGATGGTCCACCTTTGTCTGTCCACTCAGACTTTCTGCCTCTGCTGCTTTCCCATGCCTGGTTTGCTGGTGAAGCCCCAGTTCCTGAGCTGCTGGTCCTCCAGGCTGTGACCCCACAGCAGCTCCTGCAGTGGGGCTGTGGTGGGACAGCTCCTGGGTCCCACCTGGAGCTGTTATCCCCAAAACCAGGAGCTCAGTGAGGTGCAGAGCTGCTGCCTAAACTGCTTGTAAAAGGTTTTTATGTTGGGAGTTGACTCCAGAAGGTGAGAGGCTGCAGGGAGGGTGCTCTTTAAATGTGGGGTGTGTTTCCCCTGGCATCCTTGTAAATGGCAATATCTGTCTCAGGAGGTTTCCTTGTTGCCTCTCTTGGCCCAGAACTCCTTTGAGAGCTGTCACATCATCTCCGTGGCCCCTGGGCTGTCCATGAAAGCCTGGCAGGAGTTTACAGCCCATTATCTGAGTGCTGGCTGCACAGAGGGGGCTGAGTGGTGAATCCTGCCCAGCCCCGGGCCATGGGCTTTGTGTGTCACGGTGCTGTCCCCATCCCGGGCAGCGTTTGTCCTGTGGAGCGTCAGCCCGAGTGCAGCTGCGGCTGCATCGCTCCTGACAATGGGGATTTCTTACAGCTGAGCAGCAATGTGGGCTGTGGAGGGCAGGGGAGGGCCCAGCGGGTCCTGTGCTGCTCGGGATCCCCTTTCCTCTGGCTGCCACACCACTGTCCTGTGCCCATCCACACCAATGTCCTGTCCCCTTTCCTCTGGCTGTCACACCACTGTCCTGTGCCCATCCCTCTGGGTGCCACACCAATGTCCTGTGCCCATCCACACCAATGTCCTGTCCCCTTTCCTCTGGCTGTCACACCAGTGTCCTGTGCCCATCCACACCAATGTCCTGTGCTGGTTCCTTTGGCTGCCCCACCAATATCCTGTCACTCTCTCTGCCACACCAATGGCAGAGAGAGTGACACCTGGCACCATGTGCCACATCCAGGCTTTGTTGAACACCCCTGTGCCCGTCCTCTGGCTACCACACCAATGTCCCGTGTCCATTCTGGCTGCTACACCAATGTCCTGTCCCCTTACCTCTGGCTGCCACACCAATGTCCTGTGTCCATTCTTGCTGTCACACCAATGTCCTGTCCCTCTCTCTGCCACACCAATATTCTGCGCCCATTCTGGCTGCCACACCAATGTCCTGTGCCCATCCACACCAATGTCCTGTCCCCTTTCCTCTGGCTGTCACACCAGTGTCCTGTGTCCATGCACACCAATGTCCTGTGCTGGTTCCTTTGGCTGCCGCGCCAATGTCCTGTCCCTCTCTCTGCCACACCAATGTCCTGTGTCCTTTTCTCTGGCTGCCACATCAATTCCTGTGCTGGTCCCTCTCTCTGCCACACCAGTGTCCTGTGCCTGTTCTGGCTGCCACACCAATGTCCTGTGGCCATCCTCTGCCACACCACTGTCCTGTGTCTGTCCCACTGCCCAGGTGTCTCCAAGGCCGCCTGAGCTGGCCCATCCCTGTTTTCCATGCAGGACAGCTGCAGGCCCAGCAGGGCTGAGATGCAGATCAGAGATGAGGTTTTTGTTACCAGCTCGTTCCATCCTGTCCCTGTACAACAGGAAATGTGGCAACGGTTTATGGTTAAAGCTTCTGTTTTTCTTCCTTTGGGCAGAATTGCAGATTCTGCAGCAGAAACTTTGCACAACCGGAGGTTGGGGGTGATTTGTGAGGAGCAGCAAGTGGCTGATCTGGTCATGCACTGCAGTGCTTCAATTCCCAGGCTGTGGCTGCTCTTCCCAGGGCTCCTGCACCACAGGACTGGTGCTGCTGGGCTGGTTTGGGTGTGGAAGCAGAAAAGCAGAATATTTAGGTGTGCAGGATTGGGATGGATGGGTGGTTCCTGCTTAGGGGGCTTGTGGTGTTGCCTGGCCTGAGCATCACATGAGTGGCAAGCAGAGGTGAAGGGTTGAGCCCTTGGATCCCCAGTGCCCTTAAGGGCTCCCCCATCCCTAAACAGCTCCTGGAGCTGGGCTGGCCCCACTCTGGATCCTCTGGGACAGCTGGCTGGAGTTTGCTTTCTTTTATTTCCCATGTGTGTCCCCAGGTGTCATCAGGACACTGTGCCCATGGGGGGATGGATGCATGACAGAAATTACCAGAATTTCTTTCCCTGGGGTGGGAAGTGTGGGAGGAAGAGGAGCTGGGCAGGCTGCAGGTACCCCTGGGCTGCCCAGGGTGGGGAAGGCAGGATGGCACAGCTGGGCAGAGCTGGAGTGTGCGGTGACATTGGTGACATGGTGTGACACTGGTGACAGTGACGTGCTCCTGAGCCAACCCCCTCCTGCTGGGAGTGCTTGGGGTTTCTTGGCAGCCAAAGCCCTCCTGATGTGCTGTGTGCCTGCTGTGAGGGCCTGGCACTCTGCTGCCCTGCTGTGCCGTGTCCCTCCATGGAAACCCAGCTGCTCTGAGCTGCTGGCACTGTCCCTGCACTGGGAACGTCACCAGGGGAGGGACCCGGGAGAGAAAAACTGCAGGGACACACAGAGCTGCTGGGCTTGCTTCTGCCATGGAGGGATGGATGGATGGATGGATGGATGGATGGATGGATGGATGGATGGATGATGGATGGATGGATGATGGATCCATGGATGGATGGATGATGGATGGATGGATGGATGGATGGATGGATGGATGGATGGATGGATGATGGATCCATGGATGGATGGATGATGGATGGATGGATGATGGATCCATGGATGGATGATGGATCCATGGATGGATGGATGGATCCATGGATGGATGGATGGATGGATGGATGGATGGATGGATGGATGGATGATGGATCCATGGATGGATGGATGGATCCATGGATGGATGGATGGATGGATGGACGGACTCTTTCTGTGCTGGGCTGTGTTTGTGCCATGGCTGGTGCTGTGGTGCCCTCAGCTCTGCACCTCCAGCTCTCTCTGTGCAGGAGGGGACAGTCCCAGGGTCCCTGCCCTCCCTCCCTGCGTGGTTGGGGTGGTGAGGGGCAGCACAGCTGTGCCTGTGTCAGTGCTGTGACATGGGTGACATGAGGAAGTGCAGCCTTTCTGAGAGTTCATCTTCTGTTAACTCATAGGGAAGGGGTGTGGGGTTTTTGTTGCTTTTCTTTTTTTAGTTTTTTTTCTCCTTTTCCATCATGCTACTTTCAAAACCTCAACCTTCAGCATGGTTTCTAAAGATGATTTTTAAAGACTCCTCTGCCAGCCCAGCACCTTTGTGTGGCCAAGAGTTGGTGCAGCATGAGCCAAAGGACTCTGACAGATTGGGGAGTTCTGATAAAGGGATATTTCACACAATTGACAGAATTATTGGTTGGAAGAGACCTTAGAGATCATCGAGTCCAACCCAGCCCCAACCCCTCAACTCACCCCTGGCACCCAGTGCCACATCCAGCCTTTGTTAAACACCCCCAGGGATGGGGACTCCACCACCTCCCTGGGCAGCCATTCCAGAACTTCATCACCCTTTCTGTAAAAAACTTTATGTGCAGATCTCAAATAACCGAGGAAGGCTTTGCTTTTATTGTCATAAAATGCTTTGGCTTGGAAAGAACGTTAAATGTTTAGGGGGAAGGCACCTCATCCAGTGCCACCCCTGCCATGGGCAGGGACACCTTCCACTGTCCCAGTGTGTCCAGCCTGGCCTTGGGCACTGCCAGGGATGGCACAGCCCCAGCTGCTCTGGGCACCTGTGCCAGGGCCTGCCCACGCTCACAGGGAAGGATTTCTCCCCAATATTTCATGTAAATCTCCCCTCTTTTGGTTCAAAGGCATCACCCCTTGTCCTGTCACTGTTTAAAGCCCCTCTCCCTCTCTTGGAGTGACCCCAGTGTCCCTGCTGTCCCCTGGGTGCCACCCCAGTGTCACTGCTTATTTACAATGTCCTTGTCCTCTGTGCTCTGGGGCTGCCTGGGAAGACACAAACTCTGCTCCCCAAGATACTTTTTTTCTCCTTTTTTTCCCTTTTTTCCCCCTTTTTTTCCCTTTTTTCCCTTCTCAGAGGTTACAGTTTTCACTCTGAGCCTTCCCAGCCTCGATGGCACATCGCTTCACGCTTCCTGCTCCCTGCTAATGCCAGCCTCTGAGCAAGCCCACATAAAATCTGGGCAAAATGCATTTCCAGGCTGTCACCAGGGAGGGTGGTGAGCTCTGAGCAGGGAGACCCAGCCCACTGAGCATTGCCCAAGACACACAGAGAGCTGTTTGCTGCAGATTGAGCAGATAAAGCAGGCAGACCTGCCCTCCTGGCTGCAGGGGACCAGGGGAGGTTTGGACAGGAGAGGAGTGAAAATTTCTTCATGAAAAGGAGAAATGGTGGAATCACCATCCCTGGAAGTGTTCAAAAGGCTGTGGATGTGACACTTGGGGACGTGGTTTCATGGTGCTGTGTTGACAGCTGGGCTCGATCTCGGAGACCTTTTGTGACCTTAATGATTCTGTGATTATTCATGAGTGACATTTCCATGGCTGAGCCCACCTACAGGTCAGATCTGTTGGTTTTGGAGGAAATTCCCCCAAATTTGGGCAAGGAAATTCCCCCAAACCTGGGTGAGCAGCTTCCCATGCTTCCCAAGAGCAGTGAGAGATTTAACTGCAGGTTCTGCCTGGGTGAGCCCACTGGAAGCTGCTTGAGTTTTGGGGAGTCAGAGCTGTGAATACTGGAAATAGGATGGGATTTTTTTTTTTCTTGCATTACAAAAAGGAAATAAATGCTTGCAGCTGGAGGTGGCTTTGCTTTGAGAGTGGGGTTTAAAGGTTGGATTTTTTGCTTTGGGTTGTTGTGGGATGCTTTACTGCTCTGTGCCACCAATTAGTGCATTTTGTGTTGCCTCCACTGGTTGTGACTGGTGTCAGAGGTGGTTTGGGGTTGGGATGTGGCATCCTGTCCATTTGGGGACAGTCCCCACCTGCGTCATCAGTGCTCAGGATCTGTTCCTGCTTTCAGGAGCTGAGCAGATGGAGCATTACCCAACACACAAAGCAGCTAAAGCCCCACTCTTCTGATTGCAGAATGTGACACAAACCGTAGAAGAAGAAAAACCTGAGCCTCCAACCGTCCAGGAGATCAAACAGAAGATTGAAAAGTACAATGCAAAGGTCACCAACTGCCTGCTGATGAAACTGGTACGTACTGGGCTGGTTTCCCCTCGCACGCACAGACTGGGGCTGGTTCTTTTGGGCCCTGAATGGGGCCAGCCTGTGGGGAAGGTGTCTCTGGGGTGAGGGTGGCTGGCAAGCTGCTTTTCCTCCTGCCTGGCTTTCCAGTGGCACTGACACTCCAGGTGACAGCTAGCTCAGTCAGTAGAGCATCAGACTCTTAATCTCATGGGTTTGAGCCCCACGTTGGGCGCCAATATATTGCAATTAAATACCAATATTGCCGGATGGAACGTGCCTGGGCTCGTCTGGCCCTTGCTGCTTGACTAAAGGGGGCAGCTGTGGTGTTTTCACCCCAGAGACACCTTTGGCTGGCTGGATGTGTGGTGGTTTCACCCCAGAGACACCTTTGGCTGCTGGATGTGTGGTGTTTTCACCTCAGAGACACCTTTGGCTGGCTGGATGTGTGGTGTTTCACCCCAGAGACACCTTTGGCTAGCTGGATGTGTGGTGTTTTCACCTCAGAGACACCTTTGGCTGGCTGGATGTGTGGTGGTTTCACCCCAGAGACCCCTTTGGCTAGCTGGATGCTGCAGCTGGGTGCTTGGGACACTCCAGGCATGCAGGAACTCAGGTTTACCTCTGGTGGAGAAGCTTCAAGGGGAGGTGAAGGAAAAGGAGTTGGGTTCTGCTGGAGGGTTTGGATCCAGGGCTTTATTCTGGCCCACAGGCCTCTGAATGCAGCAACAGCTCCAACAGAACAGCCAAACCCTGTGGTTACTGTGTCTGTTAACCCCAGGGAGAGGGGGAGGAAAGGGGATCCCACCAACTAGGTGAGGGGGGGAAGTCTCAGGGGACAAATGACACCTGGGTGGCCCAATGATGGCTGAGAGGCATCTTTTGAACTTCGCCAATCACACCTTCCCTGCCTCCATCCCTTCCTGCTGGCACTGATCTCTGGCAAGGAGCTGCCTCAAAGCCTTGTCCCAGATGGGTGAGCCCCAGTGGGGATGAGTCGGGGTGGAACCAGGGCTGTGAGCTGTTGGAAGTGGCTTTAGGAACACAAAACCTTTCTAGAGAGAGGAGCTCTGCCCTCAGCTTCCTGGGTGCACTGGGCAGAACCAGGCTTTTCTCCTGATTCCTGCATTTTTGTGGAGCTGAGGGTGAGGTTAAGAGACCTGTGGTGGGATCAGAGATAATTTGTTACATGGAGAATCTCTTAAATGGGAAATAAAACATAAGGAATAAATTTGAGAGATCCTGCTGAACCAGGAGTTTCAAATCCATATTAAGTGCAACTACAAATTCCATGCAATGGAATTTCTATAACTGCCTCTCAGCAGGGCCGGTTTGAAATAAAACAAGATCCCACAGGCGAGAGAGGAAGGGATGAGTCACTACCAAGAGAAAATCAGCAGTGACTGTCCCGAAATTACTGGGTACTTTTGACATGATTAATGAGAAACACCGGAACTCCCGGAGAGCGGGGGCAGCTCCTGCTGTCACCCCACACTTGTGGTGGAGAAGGGGCTGGAAAAGCTTCCTGGAGCCTGATCCTTGTGTGCTTTGCCCCAGAACGATGATGGGACCTACACAGGGTTCATCAAGGTGCACCTGAAGCTGCGGCGGCCGGTGACGGTGCCGGCCGGGATCCGGCCCCAGTCCATCTACGATGCCCTCAAGGAGGTGAACCTGGCTGAGATGACGGACAAGAGGACCTCCTTCTACCTGCCCCTGGATGCCATCAAGCAGCTGCACATCAGCAGCACCACCACGGTGAGCGAGGTGATCCAGGGGCTGCTGAAGAAGTTCATGGTGGTGGATAACCCGCAGAAGTTTGCACTTTTCAAGGAGATGAGGAAAGATGGGCAAGGTGAGTTCAGGGCCTGGCTGCTCTGCCTGTGGTGGCGAGTTTGGCTTCTGGTTGGTGTGCTTGGGACTCACTGGGGTGTCAGGTCGGAAAAATGGTGTCTGGTCACTGATTGACCTAAATCCAGGTGAATCAATGGCCAGACCCCCACAGGAGGTGATGGTGCTTAGGTTAACAGGGAATTATGATTTCAGGAGGGCTGAAAACACCTGAGACCTTACAGGGATCTGAGACTCAGCCCTGTGATCCTGAGTATCCTTTTCCATGCTCCAGCTGATCCCCTGAGCAGCCCTGATCTCACTGGGGGTGTCTGCTGTCCTTGCAGTGCTCTTCCAGAAGCTTCCTCTGACCGAGTACCCGCTGTACCTGCGGCTGCTGGCGGGCCCTGACACCGACGCGCTGAGCTTTGTGCTGAAGGAAAACGAAACGGGGGAAGTTGAGGTACATTGGTGACTTTTCCTTGGTTTTACACAAATATGGAGCACATGGCAGAGCTGGGAGATGTGTGACAGAGGCAGCACAAAAAGGGCTGTTTCCATGTAAGAGGTCTTTTATTGCTCCTGATTGATCTGGGTTTTAAAAACAATTCAAACTTGAACTGGGTTTTTTAAAACCATTCAAACTTGAGTTTTTTATTGCTCCTGAATGATCTGGGTTTTTAAAACAACGCAAACTTGAATTGGGTTTTTAAAACAATTCAGACTTGAGTCTTTTATTGCTCCTGAATGATCTGGGTTTTTAAAACAACGCAAACTTGAGCTGTGGAAATGCTGAGGCCAGTTTTGATGGCCACCCCATAATCTGTTTATGGAACCCAGCAGTGCTGCCCCAGGGTTAATCCTCTCTAATTAGATTAGCTGAGCACTGTTATAAGTAATCCACTAATTTAAGTAAAAGCCAGGGACACTCAGGTAATAAATTCACAGCCAGTTTTTGGTTGAAATCTTGCTCCCCACCACAGTGGGGGCTGCTGCATCCTGGAGGATTCTGCTTCCCATGTGGGGTGGGAGGATTGGGATTGTCCTTCATGCTGTAGCCCCTTATGCCATCCCTGTCACCACTCGAGGTTAAATCCCTGGAGATCAGATCCATTTAAATGTATTTTGCTGCTCCTCACAGATTGAGAGGTAAGACCCCACAAAGGCCAGCAGGTGTGTGCTCACTTTGCCTCTCTGCTGGTTTTGCAGTGGGACGCCTTCTCCATCCCGGAGCTGCAGAACTTCCTGATGATCCTGGACAAAGAGGAGAAGGACAAAATCCAGCAAGTGCACAAGAAGTATGAGAGGTTCAAACAGAGACTGCAACAGACCCTGAAAGAGGCCAGAGGCAAACCTGGATAACCTTCAGGAGGCACTGGGCATCAGACTAAGCTAGAGACTGTTTTAAATGAAAAGACTTCTCAGGACACCTTAGTAGTCATTCTCCCTCTTCAACCTTCCATAAGGAGTGGCTCCCAGCACCCTTAAAATTATCCTCTTGCATTTTCTTCTTCTGAAACCTCTTCTCCCAGGACCAGAGCCAGTCCAAGAATGGGAAGCCTGTTTATGAAACAGCTTCAACAAAGCAAACACAGCTGCTGGTTGGATTTCCAGCCGTGCCATCCGCTGGAGAGGCTGCGTGGAAAATCCTCGGTGTGACACCCAACAGGACCCCTGTGCTGGCTGAATTTTGGAGCAGGGCAGCTCTTGCTGTTCCTGCTCCTCCCAGCGACCTGCTTGTTCCTGTTTGGAGGTGCTGTGGCCCACAGTGCCCTCGTGGCCCAGTTGTGGTTTCGTAAAGAGAGCACAGGAAGCAGCAGGAAAAGGGGAGGAGGTTGTTGCACCAAACCACGTGGGTGTTGCAGCTCTAGCCAAGCCCTGCACTTGTTCAGGGCTAAGGCAGCCAGGGAAATGCCAGGTTAGGACACCAAGGCAGCTGCAACACCCCAACAGTCTGTTAGTAAATATTATTGCAGCTTGGTGATAGTAATTCCCAGGAAAATCATTCATTTTGATTCTATTTGACTTCTGATTTTGGAAAGAGCTGAATTACAGTAACTGTCCCTGATGCTTAGCCAAGTTAGCCAGGGTTTCACCAGTTCTCTACTCTGTAGGAATTGGGACCTTTCTTTCCAGAAATTCTGTTTGAAAAGTGTAAAGGTGATGGTTGGGGCACAGGCTGAGGGTTCAGTGTTGAAGGTTTAGCAATATGTGTCCATCAGAGGAACCCAGGAAAGCTCAAAATCCCCTCACAAATCAGATTTTGAGCTGTGAACGTGCCTGGCCCCGAGGGAGAGGAGCCCCATCCAGGGCTGGGGTGTGGAGGTGGCACCAAGGAAGGAAATTGCTGTCCTTGGATGCTCTCTGCTCACCTCACCTGGGCTTCCTCCTGCTCCTGCTGTCCCTGTGCCCTGTTCTCTGTCCCCACTCTCAACTGGTGCTGTCCTGCCTGTCCAGGAGGCTTCCCAGGGTTTGCTCTCTCTGTGGAGCCAGGAGAGGACAGCAAGTCTCTCTCTGCCTGTCTCAGGGCTGCCACCACGCCATGCTGAGCATCCCTCAGCAAAGTCCTGGAGGTGCAGGCTGGGTCCCTGCCCTCACTGCTGCTGCTGAGGGGTGCAGGGATCACTGCTGGGCTGGAATGATCCTGGGGGAGAGGATGGGCCCCATGTTTACCCTCAGTGCTCCATCCTGAGCACACTGCACACAGCCAGGGCCAGCCCTCCCTCTGCTCACTGCCCAGGGAATGTCAGTGCTGGATGGGGATGGAGCAGGGACAGGGTCGGTGTGGGCTCATGGAGCCCACCTGCATCCCTTGGGAGGGGAGGCAGCGGGTTATTGGGAAACAGGGAGGAGTTCAAATTTACCTCAGTGCCTTTTTTTTCCCTTAAGTGTGAAAACTTTGCATTTGGGCTAAGGAGGAAGCTGTGCAGAGCCTTGTCCCTCCTGTCCCCACAGCACTGGTGTGACGAGGCCCTCATGTCCGGGGAGGGATGAGGAACTGCTTTGTTTCTTTCTGGAAGGTGATTGCTTGGGATTTTATTTTTTTTTGTGTCCAGATTTTGAGTATGTTTGTTTCTAAACCTTACGAGAGTAACTGCATTACTTGGTGTGAAAGCCACTTTCTGCCAAGCTCAGTTGCAGCTCCTGTTGTGGTCAGCAGTGAGGGTTTGCTCGCAGGGCTCTGGTGCAGAGGAGCCTCCAGCTGTACTGTACTCTACACCCAACGACCTTTAACAACTGCTGGCAGCCCCGGAGCAGCGCTTGCCGTGCTCTGGGGCTGTTTGTCCAGCTATAAGCAGACTCAGCACTTCACTATTCACTTGTGGAGTCATTTAAATACCGTTTATCTGGTGCTTTGAGCCTTGACAGCACCGTATAAATACTTCAGTTCCACCGTGGGGAAGAGCGCTGTAAAAACTGCCCGGTGGCTCTCGGAGGGAAGAGCCACATGCTTGGTTTGAAATCCCTTTTCTTTCTGGCTGAAAGTTGTGCAGGTTTATTTCTAATTTTTATTTTGGTGAGTGTCCCCTGTCCCTTCCTGGCCCCAGCATGTCTTTGACAGTTTGTAGAAGGCATGGCTTCGTATGCAATCACTGTGGATGCTGCTGAAAACCTCCTGCCACCAGCAGGGCTCATTCTTTTGGGTTTTGTTTCTTTTTTTCAATATGAGGGGCATTTGAAGAGTTGGTGGGTGTTGAAACTCAAATCCTCAAGGGTCAGCTGAGCTGGTTTTAGAAGTATTTGCCCCTTCTTTAAGCGCAAATCCTGTTGGCAGTGCCTTTGGTTAGCAAGTGTCTCGCCTAGGTCGTGTGAGTTTCTTTTCCATGGCTACTGTAAAACCTGTAAAATAATGTGTATAGGATGGAATAGTAGAGCTTCTATGGCAAAGTGAAATGCATTTTTGCAATGCTGTAATTTATTTTTACTACTCCCTAGTGATTCTATGGCATTTTTACAAAATGTCTCACTCTCAGCTTTTTTTGAAGGTTCTGGAACTATTTGTTCATATGCAGACAGTGTAAGAGACAATGATAATAAAGCTGTCAGTAATTAAAGAAATCTCTTGACTTTCTTTTTCTGGTGCCCTCCTATGGAACTTTAATGGATTTAGTCTAAAGGGAAATACAGGAATCCTTCCCAGAAGTGAATTTAATTTCCTAACTTACTGGTAAAGAGCTCAAGAACATTCACACCTGTAAGACCTGACCAAAGTGTTCCATTAATTTAATCTTGTAGCTGGGGCTGACAGAACTGTTATCTGTAATAAATTACAGCTCAGGTCATACATTAAACTGTATTTTTATATATAAAAAGAATATAAACTACAGAAATCCAGCTAATGCAGTTAATTCTCAGTGCTGAAATGTCTGAATTCAATACCTGGAAATGTTTAAAAAGATAAAATCTAAGCCAGAGGGGTTTTACTCCATGGCAGAACACACTGCACTGTCCCAGGATTGTGTTGGAATGTATTTTTCTCATATTTCAGAGGAGGTTTATTCCACATCCTTGATCAAAGATGCAAAGCAAGAATGTTAAACCACCCAAAAACCACTGTAGCATCCAGTGCTTCAGTATCAATTTCCATCAAAAAAAAACACAACAAGATAATGCCAAGGAGTTTATTGAGCTTTTTATTTTTATGAAAAAGGAACACCTGGAGCACTATTATTATTTGGGTGAATTCCAGACCTTGTAAACATCCAGGACTCATTGTGGAATGAGCAGGGCCTGTGCATGATCCTTGATTTGCTGGCAGCAAACCCTTGTATAAATAATGAAAACAATGAGAGCTGAGCAATCCTTGCAGTCGATTTTTCTCCTACTTCTTGCGGCCAAGCTTTGGAGCCTTGTCCAGGCCCTGGATGTATTTCCGAGGTAGCTGATATTCTTCTGCAACACAACCAAGAGCTCACTTCAGCTAAGGAAGACTTAAAGAATTAAAAAAAATCTCAGTTTTGCTGCAAGCAGCCCACTCCCAGAATCTTCTTACCAAGCAGCATCTTGGCCAGATGATGGATTTGGTTGCCTTGGATCTGGACCTGGACTCTGTCCTTTGTTCCTGGTGCTGGGCTGATGGTGGCACTGGCTTGGACCTTCTGTTGGAGGGTGTTGGCCACACACTGTGGGTCCAGACCATACAGCTCAAGGTTCTTGATAATTGTCACCTGTGGGGATTAATACTGATTGGATTAGAGGTGAAGAGGTAAAAATTATTGGAAACATCATTGCTGAGGCGTTAATAATGATTAGAAACATCACTGGGGAAGGGTTAAAAATGATTGGAAACGTCACTGCTGAGTGTTAATAATGATTGCAAACATCACTACTGAAGGGTTAAAAATGATTGAAAACTAGTTAGGACTAGAAATATCACTGCTGATGGGTTAAAAATGATTGAAAACTAGTTAGGACTAGAAATATCACTGCTGATGGGTTAATAATAATTGGAAACATCACTGCTGAAGGGTTAATAATGATTGGAAAGATCAGTGCTGAGAGGGGTTAATAATGATTGGAAGCTAGTAAGGACTGGAAACATCACTGCTGAAGGGTTAAATAATAATTAGAAACATCATTGGTCAAGAGATAATGATTAATACTGATTGGATTAGAGGTGAAGAGGTAAAAATTATTGGAAACATCATTGCTGAGGCGTTAATAATGATTAGAAACATCACTGGGGAAGGGTTAAAAATGATTGGAAACGTCACTGCTGAGTGTTAATAATGATTGCAAACATCACTACTGAAGGGTTAAAAATGATTGAAAACTAGTTAGGACTAGAAATATCACTGCTGATGGGTTAAAAATGATTGAAAACTAGTTAGGACTAGAAATATCACTGCTGATGGGTTAATAATAATTGGAAACATCACTGCTGAAGGGTTAATAATGATTGGAAAGATCAGTGCTGAGAGGGGTTAATAATGATTGGAAGCTAGTAAGGACTGGAAACATCACTGCTGAAGGGTTAAATAATAATTAGAAACATCATTGGTCAAGAGATAATGATTGGAAACATCTCTGCTGAGGGGTTAAATAATAATTGCAAACATCATTGCTGAAGGGTTAATAATGATTGGAAATATAACTGTTGAGGGGTTAATAGTGATTGGAAACATAATAATGCTTGGAAACATCACTGCTGAGGGGTTAAAAAAATATTGGAAAAATCACTGCTGAAGGGTTAAATAATGATTGGAAACATCATTGCTGAAGGGTTAAATGAAAATTGGAAACCTCATGCTGAAACATTAATAATGATTGCAAACATCATTGCTGAAGGGTTAAAAGTTATTGGAAACATCACTGCTGAAGGATTAATAATGATTGGAAACATCACTGCTGGAGGGTTAAATGGTGACTTGGAAACATCACTGCTGAAGGGTTAAATAATAATTAGAAGCATCACTGCTGAAGGGTTAAAAATTGGAAATATCACTGCTGAAGATTTGGAAACATCAGTGCTAAAGAGTTAATAATGATTGGAAACATCACTGCTGAAGGATTAAATAATAATTAGAAACAACATTGCTGAAGGGAAAATAATGATTGGAAACATCACTGCTGAGGGGTTAAATAATTATTGGAAACATCACTGCTGAAGGGTTAAAAAATTATTTGAAACATCACTGCTTAGGGTTAAAAAATAATTAGAAACATCATTGCTGAAGGGTTAAAATGATTGGAAGCATCACTGCTGAAGGGTTAAATGATAATTGGACTCATCACTGCTGAAGGGTTAATTATGATTGGAAACATCACTGCTGAAGGGTTAAATAATAATTGGAAATATCACTGCTGAAGATTGGAAACATCAGTGCTAAAGAGTTAATAATGATTGGAAATATTACTGCTGAAGGGTTAAAAATTATTGGAAGCTAGTAAGGACTAATAAGGAGAAGAAATATCAGTGCTGAGGGTTAATAATGATTGGAAACATCACTGCTGAAGGGTTAAATAATATTTGCATCATCACTGATGAGGAATTAAATAATAATTGGAAACATCACTGCTGAGTGGTTAATAAGGATTGGAAACATCACTGCTGAAGGGTTAAATGATAATTGGACTTATCACTGCTGAGGGGTTAATAATGATTGCCAAAGCTGCCCCAGGATCTGGGATTTCATCTGCTCAACCCCCTCATTTAATTGTGTTTTTTCACCTTCTTGTTCGATGATCTCTGTGCTATGCTGATGTCGATGGGCTCGATGTTTCCTTTCCTCACCACGGGTTCTTGGCCAGAAAATGTCACCTGGTGCAAGGGCTGCAGTCGTTCCAGGCACCTGCACAGAGCAATAATCTGTGTCATTCTGGGGAGATTGAGAACAAGCACCTGCTCAAAAGGCTGTCCCATTTAAGGTGTGAGATCTCATCTTGTTCCTATTTATCTCCAGGAAATTACAAATCAGGCAGCTCCCAGCACGGGGTTTGAGTTGCAGCCAATCAATCTGTGCAGTTCTGGGAAGGGATATTGAGGGAACAATCACCTGCTCAAGAGTTCATCCCATTTGAGGTGTGAGATCTCATCCTGTTCTGATTTATCCAACAGGCAGTCACACAGAATGGCATTCACCTTTACAAAGCTGCAAAACAAAAGCACACAGAGGAACAAACCAGGTCATTTTTTTTTCCTCTAATTTCAGCCTCTCCTATGGAAGCAAGGGAGGAAAACTTCCACCTGTACTCACTTTTTGTTTGTTTCATCAACCAACTCATTACTCTTCACATAGTTAATGATGATGTTTCTCACCTCACTGCTTGACAGGATGCTGCCTTTTCTGAAGACAAAGAGAATTTTTGAATCAAAGTATTTGGGAGTTGGGTTCTGGCAGTAAGAGAAAAACAGCAACTACAATTTTGTTGCTCTCTTACTTTCTTTCTATTTTTGGGCTTACCTGTGTCCAGATTCCTGAAAGAGTGGGATCATTTTTGTGGACACCCCATAGAGTGGAATGATTTCAGGAGCATGGTACACTTGTTCTCTCTCTTCACTTTTGCTGTCTTGGGCAGCAGAGGCTGAGGAAAACCCTTCAGGCACTGCAAATGCTTTAATGCTGCCACAAGAATTGTTTGGTGTGAGTGAAAGGGATGGAACAGAGCTGGAGGCAGCAGATTCCACTCCCTCTTTCAGAGATTCCAATTTCTTTTAAAGACTGTGATATTATTCTACGTACTCTGGGTGTTTCCAGTCCACGTCCACGATGCTCTCCACACCTTTGCTCAGCTCCTTCACCTGTAAGATCCTCTGGTGCTGCATGCATTGCAGGAATTTAGAGAACTGCAATCAGAAATGTGGAGTCAAGCATTTTAAACTCCTGCTCTTGTGTTTAAAACTTTTTCTCTTCTTCTGTTACTTATTAAAATTAATTTAAAAAAAGAAACAACACCCAAACAAAAAAAAAAAAATCTCACCTTCTTATAGCTTGATTTCTTTATGTCCAGTTGTTTTCCAGCAGGGCTATAAAGGGATTTTTTAAAAGTTCTTTAGTTATAAGTCACCCTTCATTTCTTCTTAAATCTTGCTACTTATGCTAGAAGTAGCAAGATTTAAGAATATAAATAACACAGTAAATATAATTAACATAGAGAAAGAGTTAGTCCAAAGAAGTTGATAAATAGAATGTGATGAGTGAAATTAGTGCTGATGTTCCTGTGGGCAGGCAAGCAGCCACTCAGGTCACTAAAGCATGGTGAAACCAATGCCAGCCAAGTCAAGTTGGCTCCCAAGAGCAAATCCAGGTCTGGACAATTCTTCCATTCAAATATTTAATAGAAGGATTGTATTTCATCAAAGTACTTGATGGCAATCCTTACATGCAAGTATTTAATATAAGGATTCTATCTGATCAAAGTATTTGATGGCAGAATTGAGCATAACCTTATTTAAGAGCTGGATTTTATTTTTTACTCAAAACCTTCTTCCTAAATATCCCACACAATCTCCACATTTTAAAGACCAAATCCCAGCATGCAAATCCCAATTCCATCTCCTTCCCACGTACCAGCAGGAGACCATGTGGCTGCCTAGAAATGTGCTGGTGAGCAGAGGGAGATCTGACTTCTTTACTCTGCATTTTAAGGCATGGAAAAAGCACTGATTAAACAAAGCATCCATTTGCTCTGCAGGGAGAAAAAAGAACAGGTACCATGAGTTGTCTGTGAGATTCAGCAAACCAAAGAGCATGGTTTGGTTTCAGTGGGATACAAAAATACCTTGTGGGGTCCTGCTGTCCTCAGCCTCCTGCTGGTCCTGTGTGCTGGCATCCTCAGCTGGTTCTGCAGCTCTGTTCTCATGGAGCTCCTCCTGCCCCAGCAGCTCTGCACAAGTGTCTCTGTCCCTCAGGCTCAAATCCCTGATGTCCACGTGCTGCTCTGGCTCAGGGGAGCAGCTGCTGCCAGGCTCCTTCCCCTGCAGCTCCTCCTGGTCTCCAGCACTCTCCACTGCAGCACAATCTGTTCCCAAGGGAGCTAAGGTAGGAGGAGAAGATTTGTCACCATATTCCCTACAAAAGGAAGAAAAAGCAGAACACAGCTTTCCTTTTGCTGCTTTCAACCACAGGACAGTGAACAGATGTCACCCTGAATAAAGGAAGTGGCACCTGCATGGGTCTTTTACTGCAATCTCTGAACTGTAAAATTTACTTTGAACTCATCTTCCTCCATAAACTCTAAATAAAGTTCCTATCTAAGCTGTACCCAAATAATTCACTAAATTGGCCTGACAGATTAACCTTAGATTTGGCTTTCAGTAAACACATGAACGTGTTGCCCATTGTCCCCAGTGCTGGCAGTTACCCACCAGAGGTGATCCAGGTGGGTGTGCAGCACAGCAACGCCCTTCCCCTTCATGCCAGCAGCCAGCATCTCTTCTGTGGACATGGTGGCAACTCCAACTGCCACGGGAGCTCTGGGGAAAAAGGGAATGTTGGAGCAGGACAACACAAACACCCTGTGCTAATGTGTCAGACTGAATCTATTTTACAACCACCCTGCTCTTTACAAGTTTTCAAGCAACTTCATATTTTCTAGTATCCTTCTGGTATGTAAGGTTTTCCAAAGAATCCTGAGCCTGGATGAACTGAAGGTTGTGCAGTGACACATTCTTGCTTTTAATAAATTACAAGAAGCACATGCACTGCCAGAAGAGACCAGCAGTGAGGGAAAACCAATTTTAGCACTCCCTCACTCAGAATTTTCACACAGACACAAAGGCAATTGTGCAGAATACAGTATTTTGTTAAAAACATTGGTCCAAAATAAACAATTTACAAAGCTTCCCACCTCAGCTCAAACATTTCCTAACTCATAAAATTAAGATTTTTTTTCCTGCTGTATCTTTCACTGCTAAGGCTCCTCGAAGACAACACTTCTGATGTGATTTCCTCAAAACCTTCACTTCATTTTTAGTTTCTGGACCGGGCTGTGGATTGGAGAATGCTCTGTACCTGTTTCCCTGCAGGGTGACAGCACAGAGCGTGCCCCGTGTCACTTGAGGGAGGCCAGAAGGTGGCACCACAACGCCTGGCAGCATCAGGTCTGCGGGAAGAATGAAGCGCATCCATTTCTCAATGAAACGCTCAGGCACCGCCTCCTCCGCCCCCCTCCCTCCCGCTACTCAGCAAAACCACGAGCTGAGCACACGCCAGGGAGAGCAGGATTCTGTTTCTCCATCCAAAGCACCGCTTTTCCCCGTGGAGTGCGGGATCCGATCCATAAGGCTGCTGGGCACATCCCAAAAAACTGCAGAGAGTGAAGCTTGCACAGCCCTGTCAGACCCGAGGGCTGTTTTTAACCGGCTCCCAGCAAAGCTCTTCATTGATGGCATGGGAAGGGAAAGGAACGAGAAGAAGTATCAGGAATAACCCATTTACCCTTCCCAAGGGAAGGTTACCCCAGCAGCTTTTTCCCTGGAGACAGAATTGCCTCAAAGCTGTCACTGCTGCCCCATCCCTCCTCAATGTGCCACATCAGCTGCAGCCAGCTGGGGAGATGAGAAACAGCCTCTTTGCTGTTTTGGACAGAAATCACAGCCCTGCTTCCTTCTGCTTCCCACAGCTTGGAGGATCATCTCAACACAGACAGATACAGCAAACCTGTGCTGGTGTTGCAACTGAAATCCAAAAGTGCTAGACTTAACATTTCTACAACTAAATTCCAAGGATGCAACAAAGATTCAAGACTGAGACATCAATTCTTCAAAGAAGATCATCAACTCTTCAAAGAAGACAACCTCATCACTAGACTCTGACTGTGGTTCGAGTTTTTCAGCTTTTCTCTCAATCTTTTAATTTAATTTAATGAATAGAAAGTTCAATTTTAAAAGATGTTAGTAATGAAACTTTACATCGTTAGCTTTCCTGTCTTTTTACAACTTTGCAATATATAACTAATCCATATTTTCTTTCTCACATTAGAGTATTCATGTTTCCGTAGACACGTTCTCTAGTGCAGTTTTTACTTCCCTTCACACAGGTGAAACTGGCAGCCATGCCTGTCATCCTTTCCTGCAAGCTTTTGCTTCCTTAGGTGTACCCCAAGAAGTAAAAACTGACAATGGTCCCGCATACATATCTCAAAAATTAGCCACATTTTTAAATGAATGAAGTGTTCGACACATTTTTAGTATTCCCCACTCTTCCACAAGCCAAGCAATCATTGAAAGAACACATCAAACCCTAAAACACATATTAGATCAACAGAGAGGGGGAACAGAGATTACCCCACAGATGAGACTGAATAATGGGATGATCACAAAGCAGAGCTTTCCATGCTGCAGCTGTGGCATGATGTCCTCACCAAAGGGTGGCAACAGCAGCTGCTTCCCCTCACTGCCGCTCTCCGCAGACTCCTGAGCTGTTCCATGGATTGGTTTTGCAGACATCTCATTCAGATTTTTCTCAGCATCCCTGATTTAATGTGGAGCCTGAAGAAGCCAAGATTTTTCCCTCTGCTCATTGTCACAAGTATTTTTATCAGGTCTAGAATGAACTCTGCAAACGCCACCAGAGCTCCACATGGCTGGGGACAGAAACCACATCAAGGCCTTAATGTGACCACATAAGCAGCATTAATTATGCAAATTACCAGGGCAGACAGCAAGTATTTGAATTTATGGAAGAGATATCCCAAAACATGCTGCGTTTGGGAACCGAATCTCCTGCAGTGCTCCAGTCTGAAGTGGTACCTTTCCTCTCCCTCCTGAGGACCGGCTCTACCTCTCCCCTGCCTTTGTGGCCATTGTCCCTGGCCAGCTCCTTATCTTTGGATCCTGCACAGAGGTAGCCTGGTTGCCAGGGGCGATGAATGACCCGCAGGGCTCTTTCATCAATGTCCTGCCCCATTAGCGAGTTTTTCTGCCCAGAAACTGGGGCATTACAAGCCAGCAGCGAGGCTCTCTCAGATGTCTATCACAGCACTTCCTTTTCCCCAAAAGCAAACAAAGCAGCGAGACCTGAGTTCCACACTGGATGCTGTGTCATGGAAAAAGACATCCCTTCCTTCGTGAGCACCTCCAGGTAGATATCAAGGCTGCAGCAGCTCGAATTTAATCTTCTGCTTGAGCAGTTCAGCAATTTAAAGTTTATAATGGGCTGATTCTCCTGAGTCTGAACTGCATCCAAAGCAGGTTCCAGAGAACAGAATCCTTTCCTGTTAGTCTTGATCCATAATGAGCTGGTAGAGCCAGTAACCCAGGAATTCAGCTCCAACCCCACCTGCACAATCCACAGGCTGCCTGACAGTGATTGCAGCTTCCAAAATAAATTTCCTTCCTATCCACAGGATGAGCTTGTTCCCCCGGGCTCTGGCAGGAAGCAGGGTGGCAGCAGAGGAGCTTTCAAAGGGACAGACCAATGGCACAGGCAGCTCTGTGTCCCAGTTCAGGGCTGCTCATCACCCTGAGAAGGGATTTCCAAATCTCAGCCTCCCACACTGAGCAGGTTACTGCTTTAAACACCTTCACCTACTTTCCTTCGTTCACAAACTCTTTTTACAGCTAATTTATTTCCTTTTTAGGACACCACTACCACAATTTTTTTTTGAGTACTCATTCCTTCTACTTGTTTCAGGTACATTTTTGCCACTGTGAAGGAAAACACCTAAAAAGCCCTGAAGGCAATTCCTTTTTGCAGTGCAAAGGGGCAAAGTTCTGGTGCTCTTACCTGCACCTCCTGCAAGTTTCTGTAGCACTGGGGGCCATGTTGTAAAGGCAGGGAGAAGGTCTGGGTAGACCCACAGAGTGTACACTGTCCCAAAACAGAAGCAAATATAAAAATGCATAATTAAGAACATTTCTAGATGCTGTTTCTTTTCATCTTTAAGACTAAACTCTTATTGGATAATCAAGGAGATTAATTAGACAATAAAACACTTAATTGGATAATAAAGGAATGTGAAATCCAAACGATGCCACAATAATTAATTATTAATTGGAAAGGTAAGCAAAGAGGGAGGATTGCTCCAATCCCTTCCCCCTACCTGTTGGATACAGAACTTTCTCAACTTCAAACAGGATTGGGTTCCTGTGGTTCATGTAAACAGTGATGGCCTCCCCTTTGTGAGAGTATATTTTGATGACATTGAGCTCTTCCTTGCTTGGAACCAACTCAGCCACTTGTTCAGTGCTCAGGCTGGGAAAAGCTGCTGCCACATCACTTCGTAGCTTCCTCCTGCAATGACAAAATCCCAAATGTGTTACAAAGCTGCCTAGGCCATCCCTCAGACTAATTCCTACATCTGCTGTTCTGTTTTGTTGGCTGTTCCTGAGATTCCCACCTCTTCACAGGAGATAATTTGGAGCATTTGTGTCTGGGTTTACAAACCATGAAAAGTCTGAATACACTTGCCCTGCTCTTATCTTCTTTAAACATCTCCTTTCAGCTTCTGTTTGCTGCCCCTGCCTCTGTTTTGTGCTGTGATTTCACACTGGCTCTGCCCAGCCTGTCACCCACAGCTGGAGCAGGGGACAGCCAGATTTCCCTGTCCCCCAGTTTTATTTGAAGTTTAAGCCCCAGTGACCAGCACAGGGGTGTTTGTGGTCATTCACAGCAGTGTTCAGTGAACCTGAACAATCAGGAGGTCAGCCCAGCAGTGCTGCTCAGGAACATAAAGAATTAAAGAATTACAGATGGTTTGGGTTAAAAGAGACTTTAAATCCCATCCAGTCCCACCCCTATCATGGCAGGGACACCTTCCACTATCCCAGGTGGCTCCCAGCCCCATCCAGCCTGGCCTTGGGCACTGCCAGAGATCCAGGGGCAGCCACAGCTGCTCTGGGCACCTGTGCCAGCACCTCCCCACCCTCACAAGGAATAATTTCTTCCTAATATCCAATATAAACCCACCTCCTCCAGTTTAAAGCCATTCCCTCTAATCCTGTCACTCCACGTCCTTATGCAAACCCCCTCTTCATCTCACAGCCCCATTAGACACTGAGCGCTGCTATAAATAAGCACAGAAGGCTTCATCCAGTCCTTGGCATAATATTTCAATTAAACCTGGCTTAATTATGGCAACATCTTCCAGCGAAACGCACACTCCGTGCTCAGGCCGGGAGTGTATCACAAGCAAGGGGTGAAAGCAGCTACTCGGGGGCATCGCCGCCCGCCACCGCGACCCCGAGGCCGGGCCCCGCGCGTCCCCCGGCCCGGCGGGGATCCCTGCGGGGTCCCGGCGCGGCACTCACCGGTCCGAGCCCTTGATGCTGGTGTTGGCCCTCACGCGGAACGCCCTGGCGAACATGGCGGGCCCGCGCCGTCCCCTCAGCCCGCGGCGGCCGCCATAGCGCCGTCCGCGCCCATAAAGCGTCCGGCTGGAAACGGCGCCCGGCCGCGCCGAGCCCCCGCGACCCCCCGTCCCGCCGCCTTCAGGGCTCCCGGGCCCCCTCGCCCGCGTTGGGGACCCCCGCCCCAGCTCCCTGAGGGGCGCCAGTCCCCCTGCCCGGACTCCTTGAGGGGGTCCCGGTCCCCCCGTCCCAGCTCCTTGAGGGATCTCGGTCTCCCCTGCCCCGACTCCTTGAGGGGTTCCCGGTCCCCCTCGCCCGCGTTGGAGACTCCCGCCCCAGCTCCTTGTGGGGGTCTTGGTCTCCCCACTCCAGCTCCTTACGGGGGTCTCGCTCCCCCCAAGGCCGGTTCCCTGAATGGTCCCTGTCACCCCGCCCCAGCTCCTTGAGGGGGTCCCGGACTCCCCATCCCGGCTCCTTGAGGGGTCCCAGTCTCCCCACCCCGGGTCCTTGATGGCGTCCTGGTCCCCCTGCCCCAGTGCCTTGAGGGGTCTCGGTCTCCCCGCCAGGATCTGGGGTCCCCCCACGGCACCCCCCCAGGTTCCTCCACACGAGGGGTTCTCAGAAATGTGGGGGTTCTTTTGTGCTTAAACTTCTGAGCTGTCTTCTGGTTAATGTACCCTGGCAGCTGGGCATTCTTACTGTGATTTATACATTTGCTTGCGTGTTCCTGATCGATTTCTAGCTGGAAATCGAGAGTATGGAATGGGTAGGAGTATTACAGGAGTGTTGTAGTGATTGGAGCCTTCCCAGGATCTCGGAGTTACGAAGATTGGAAAATCCCTCTAAGATCATCGAGTCAAATCAGTGCCCGATGCCCACGTTGTCCCCAGCCCAGAGCACTGAGCGCCACATCTATCCTCCCTTGGACACCTCCAAACCCCCCTGGACAGCCCCTTCCAGCCCTTTCCATGAGGAAATTCCTGCTCATGTCCAACCTGAGCCTCCCCAGCCCAGCCTGAGGCCATTCCCTCTCCTCCTGTCCTGTTCCCTGGGATAAGATCCCAAATCCCCTCCAGCTGTCCCCTCCTGGCAGGAGTTGTGCAGAACCAGAAAGTCAAACTCCACTTGATTTTTAAAATTTTTTTCATTAATTTAAGGGCAGTTTGTGGAAATAAATACACCTCCTACATCTCATTAGAGAGCTGTCATGTTCCAAAACACCACCGACGCCTCCAGCTCTGTAACCCCCTCTGTACCAGGAGAAATCCATGGCTGCTCGTGGGGACCTGAGCGTTGTCCTGGACTTTTTACTCCAAACCAATTCCTGCAAAGCGGCTGGCAGGGTTGGGCAGCCTGTGCTGTCCCGGAGCCCCCTTCCTGCAGCACTCAGCATTTTGCCTCCATCCATCTCTTCCCAGCCACGTTACTACTGAGCGTTCCTTCTACACCTCGGTGTGAGGAGGTTCCTTTCCTCCATGCCGAGCACCCCGCGGACTGTGGGGGCCTCGCGGAGCGAGTTCGGCTGAGGGGAGAAGGGAGGCGAGCGCTGGAGCTCCGCAGCCCCGGTGCGGAGTTTGGCTGAGGGGAGAAGCGGGGCCAGAGCGGGAGCTCCACAGCCCCTGGCACGATCCCGCCCCGGCGGCCTCCTCTCCCCCAGGCCGAGCACTCCGCGGTGTGCGGCGGTCCCGTAGGGCGGGTTCGGCTGAGGGGACAAGCGAGGGAGCGCTGGAGCACCGCAGCCCCGGGTGCGGGATCCTGTAGGGCGGGTTTAGCTCAGGGGAGAAGAGAGGCGAGCGCTGGAGCGCCGCAGCCCCGGGTGTCCTGCGAGGCGGGTTTAGCTCAGGGGAGAACCGAGCTGAGCGCCGGAGCTCCGCAGCCCCCGGGAGCGAGGATCCCGTAGGGCGGTTTAGCTCAGGGGAGAAGCGCAGCCCCGGTTGCTGGGGCCCCGTAGGGCGGGTTTAGCTCAGGGGAGAAGGCGCAGCCCCGCCAGCGGGGGTCTCACGGGGCGGGTTTAGCTGAGGGGAGAACCGAAGCCAGCGCTGGAGCTCCGCAGCCCCGGGTGTCCTGCGAGGCGGGTTTAGCTCAGGGGAGAACCGAGCTGAGCGCCGGAGCTCCGCAGCCCCCGGGAGTGGGGGTCCCGTAGGGCGGGTTTAGCTCAGGGGAGAAGGCGCAGCCCCGCCAGCGGGGGTCTCATGGGGCGGGTTTAGCTGAGGGGAAAACCGAAGCCAGCGCTGGAGCTCCGCAGCCCCGGGCGCGATCCCGCCCCGGCAGCGCTGCGCAGGCGCGGGCGGGCGGGCGGGCGGGGGCCGTTCCCGGGGCAACGGCCGGGCCGGGCCGGGGCCGAGCGGCCGCGCTGGGCAGCGGCACCCGCCGGGAATGGGGCCCGCGCCGGGGCCCCCCCGACACGATGCTGCTCGGCAGGAAGCCGGACGGGCCTCTCGCCGCGGGTGAGGAGGAGGAGGGGGCGGCCGGGGGTCCCGCGGGGTTGGGGGAAAGGGCGGGATGCGGTTTGGGTCGGTGGCCGCCGAGCCCCCCGCGTGGTCCCAGCCGTCCGTCGGGTCTGTCGCGATAGGCGTCGCGATTTTAAGTTTTTGAGCAGTCGACAGCGAGAGACGCCGCCTTATTTTTTTTTTCCTTCCCCACGCTTTTGCAGCTGTAATTCTCACATCTCATTTTTAAGGGATAACCTGCTTTAAAGGATAGTCCTATCAAGCGTTTAAGTATTTGCTCGTTTTCTGCTCGTTTGGGATTATCCTGATTAAGGGGAAGCGGGGGAATGGTGGTCAGTGATTCTTAGGGATGTATTTTTTTGCTCTGCAGAAGTTGATTAACAAAAAAGAACCTCTAAATTAAAAGTATCTCGAATTAAGATTTCCCAGAAGCATCGCACTCCTGCGGTTTGAAAATTCAGTTAAATTCCAAAGATCATTTAATGAATGAAGGAGAATCGATGATTTTACAGACTAAATGTGCATTTAAGCGTTTGGCTCTGTCGGTGTGAATTGTGGTGAATAACTGGTTTGTGTGTGGGACCGTTCCAGCCAGGATTGGAGATGGATTATACGACTCCTATATGAGGATAGATGAGTGTAGATACCCAGAGCCTACAAATGAAGAACGGAGCCCCTCGGGAATTCCTTCCCTTTCAAGACCTCATGTGAGTATTTTTAAGTCATCTGTGTCTTCACGTTGTGCTGTGTGGGAGTGAGAGCTGTGTGGGGGTCTCATACCTCCCTACAGAGAATAGATTTTAAAACTGGCATTTTGCAGCTTTGTAGAGGCTTCTTAAAATTATTGGGTTTTTTGAGCACAAAAATGATGTGCTGTATTCAGTGCAGAACTTGCTGGCAGCCTCAGGAACCCCATTTTACTGCCCTCAGCTCGTGTTTTAATTAAAAAAAAGTTACTTTACAAAGGCTTGAAGCGTTGTGCCGCGTCACCTTGTACTCTGATAAGTCAATCCACACATGCTTTGCTCTGCCTCCTCCTGCACGTTCCCATTTTAGTTTTCCCTCATGAAAATTCTGACGGGTAAGTAACATAGGAGCAGTGTGAGTCTGTGTGGCTGCCAACCACCTCACAAAAGTACCTTTCTGCTCTGAAAACTTGGGCATTATCTGTCACTTCTTTTGCTACCAAAATAGTCCTTATGAGGTGAAGGTGTTGCCGGGCTCTTTCATCAGGGCTCTGTTCCCTCAGCAGATATGGAGCTGGGAGATTTTTTTTCCCTTTAATTGGCTCAGTAGTGCTCGTGTTCAGCTGTACTTTTGTACACTGATCTGTCCTTTAGATGGGTTTTAAATGTGTTCTGGCTCTTGTTGAGTTCTGGCAGAAGGGAAGGAGCTTAAGCTTAAAAAAAAACTCTCACTTTCTAAAAAGTGAAAATAGACATTGCCCTGAGTGGGGAATGCATTTGGAAATCATCACCTTGTGGGATTTTGTCGTAACAAATTTGGTCTGTGCGAACTCAGGGGCATGAGTCTGGTTTTTTTTTTCCCTTTTTGGAAATGTTGAGGGGGAACAGAAGGTATTTGGAGTTCTGTGGAGCAGCAGGGTTTGAAGAGTGGTGGGTTGGGGTTTTTTGTGTGCAGGGATATGGAAACATTTCAGCTGCAGTGTTTCAAGCTGTAGTGTGACTTCACTTGTTCATAACTGAGTACAAGTCAGTAGAGTGGAACTATCCAATGAAATACAAATATAAACCCATGAATATTTTGTTTGATTTGTCTTCATCTGTGTTTTTTTCCTTGAAGCCTGTTAACTTTTTAGGGCAAGCTTAAGGGTTTATAGCATGCCCAGTTTGTGTGGTGACGTATCAATAAAATCCATCCTCAGTTGTATCAGGCAAGCAGGAGCTGAGGCTGAAAATGGTGGGGCTGAGTTTTAATGGGAAAATACCCATTAAATGGGTATTTTAAAATATTTAAAATACCCATTAATGACAATTTTAGTTTTCTTGCAAGATGTTTTATTATAATGTAATGTTACATGAGAATTGAGGAGTTGTGCTGACTGCAGCTCCCCATTCCTTCATCTGAGCCTGCAGAGAACACAAAATCTCTCTGCTTTGAGAACACATGGGCTGGATTCAGTCTGTTTAATTCAGAGCATCTCTGCAAACCAGTTTGTGTAGGAATTGCAGCAACTGTTTCCTTGTCAGTGAAAATGAAGTTTTATCAGGGAGAGTTTTCAACAGGGTGCCACTGGTGTTGTCAGCCTCATTTCTCGCCTGCACTTCAGCAATTAAACAAAAAACTTGTGGAGGCTGGGATTTGTAAAATAAAGCTGTTGAAAGAAAGCTGGTGTTACCCAGGAGTCATCTGAGTGCAGCTCTCCTGAGTTCAAGTGAAGATGGAGCTATATTTGTGTCTCACCATCATGTGGCAACTGATTTTGGGAGTCCTCTAAGAATGAAAATTGAGACCTTACTACCGTTGAGTCAGGTTTGAAATCCAAAGCCATAATTCCTTCATTAAGAAATCGTTCCAGGATAAATGGAATCATGGATTCCTGGTTTATTTAGGGATTCAAAGGTACAAAATGTTTGCTATGAACAGCAGCACAAGCAGAGCTGCTGCTCCTCTTGGGTGGAGAATATTTAAACAAGTGTGACCCTAGTTCTGTGTTTATATCTTCTGTTTATTTGTAAACTTTCTGTTTGGGTCTGCTAACTGAAGAGACTTTGAGCCAGCTCTGAAAAAATGTCCTTCTTATCTCGGAGGTTCAGGCAGGCTCCAAGAAAAAGGCGTTTATCCCGAGTTAGCAGGGCTGGGCTCTGTTGTTTTCATTGCAGCCTCTGGCTAGGCATGTCCCTCCCAGTACACTGCATTTTGGGCTTGATAGGAGGAGTGGAGCTTGGTAGGATCTCTCCATGTTGATAAGAGCTGATTTCTGCAGGGAAATACCCATTTTTTGGTGCTTATGAGCAAGAACTAACATTTCAGGGCAGCACCAACAAACAGAGTCTTTTATGAGCTGTGTGTAGTTGGCTTTGGGGAGAACATTCACTTCCCTTATTTGCTGACCCTGCTGAGATGTTGGACTGGATGTAACTAAAAAGGAATTCGGTTTTATGGCCGTGGGGCTGCAGGTTTATTTATATTTTTTTGTTTGATTCCTATGTAGTTATTTTGGTTTTCAGGGATTTGGTTTGGCATGTGTCTGAGATCTTTATTTTTAGATTAAAGGACAAAATGGAAAACAGATGTTGCTTCTTCAGTCAGGGCTTCTTCAATTCTGCCTGGGATGGGACAACACCTCTGTGCTGCCTCTCAGCAAGCAGGAAAAGGAAAAACTGCAGTGCTGGTGGGGAACTGACCTCCGGGGTGTTCAGCATTTACTAAATAGTAAAATTGACAAGCCTGGAAAATTTCACAGTGTTCTTCTCACCTTCTATGGGTTTGTTTCAGATGTAAATATTTTAGCACATGGTGCTAAGAGGGAGTGCTTGCAGACTGCTCTCAGCTGAGTTGGAGTGGGAGTTGTTCCTGGTTATTCAAGTCGGTGTTAAGAGAGTTGTGCAGCTCTCTCTTCCCTCTGTGACAGTGCCAGGACCCAAGAGAACGGCTGGAGCTGTGTCAGGGGGGTTTAGGTTGGATAAAAGTTCTTCCCCAAAGGGTGGTGGGACATAGAACAGGCTGCCCAGGGCATGGGCACAGCCCCAAGGCTGCCAGAGCTCCAGAGAAACGCTCTCAGGGGCTGGGAGGGATTTTTGTGGGTCCCTTCCAGCTCAGGATATTCTACAATTCCACCATGATTTCAAAGAGAGGTGTGGATATGATGATGTTTTCCCCTTGAAATTAACCCCCCACAATTATTTTTTAGATTCTAAAGGTTGGTTTACCTTGCCTTGCCCTGTCTTTCTGCTGTTCCTCATGCAGCTGCCTCACAGCAGCCATATGTCACCTGCTGGGGTTGCTTTGTGTCCCTTTGGCAGCGTGGCTGTGCAATCCTCCTGCCACTTCTCTGCACATCCATGTCCCATTCACTGCTCCAGACAGGTGCAAGTTGCATCTGTTGGTTGGATAAAAGTTCTTCCCCAAAGGGTGGTGGGGCACAGAACAGGCTGCCCAGGGCATGGGCACAGCCCTAAGGCTACCAGAGCTCCAGAACAGTGGGGACAGGGAGGGATTTTGTTGGACTTGATGATTTTTGTGGGTCCCTTCCAGCTCAGGATATTCTACAATTCCACCATGATTTCAAAGAGAGGTGTGGATATGATGATGTTTTCCCCTTGAAATTAACCCCCCACAATTAATTTTTATATTCTAAAGGATGGTTTACCTTGCCTTGCCCTGTCCTTCTGCTGTTCCTCATGCAGCTGCCTCACAGCAGCCATATGTCACCTGCTGGGGTTGCTTTGTGTCCCTTTGGCAGCGTGGCTGTGCAATCCTCCTGCCACTTCTCTGCACATCCACGTTCCATTCCCTGCTCCAGACAGGTGCAAGTTGCATCTGTTGGTGGTTGTGCTGCTGCACCCACGTTTGAAGCTAAACATAGCTGTTCCCTGGCCCTGCACAGGCTGGAGATGGGTATTTTGTGGTTGTTTGAGTCTTTGGCTGTCTAGGGTTTCCCTTTCTGGATTTAAAAGCACATGTGCTGTTTCAGGGAGTTGCTTTCTCTTTGTGTACCCTTCTATAACTATGCTTGTAACTTAATTTAGCCCAGCATTTTATATTTGTTCCTAATAAATGCCAAACTCATCCGTGTTACCGATTTTCTGTTGGTAGTGATTTTATTTTTAATCTGTGCTTTAAAAGGTAAACTAAACTACTTTTTCCCTTGTAGGTTTCTATCAACAAACTTATAATGAAGGATCACCCTCTGGCTGCAAATCAGGTCAAAGTGGAGCAGTTATTTGAGGACTCTGGCAACAGAAGGAGCAGCACTCTTCACTCTGCAGGCCTTACTCCAGAAAGATCTCTCCCTTCTCTGTCCAAAGAGAAAAGCCTAGAGAGCCTGGGTGCCAGAGGCAATGGAAGCTCCTTGAAGTCACATAAAGCTGTCTCCCAAGCTCCAGAGGAAGCTGTCAAACAATTCAAACATCTGCTGTCACCTTATGAGCAGCAGGAGATCTTCAGTTTCTCTGAGATTTACTTTGTGGGGCCGTCTGCCAAAAAGAGGCAGGGGGTGATCGGCGGCCCCAACAACTGCGGCTACGACGACGATCAAGGCAGCTACATCCACGTGCCCCACGACCACCTGGCCTACAGGTATGAGGTGCTCAAAATCATTGGAAAAGGCAGTTTTGGACAAGTTGCTAAAGTCTATGATCACAAACTCCACCAACACCTGGCCTTAAAGATGGTTCGCAATGAGAAGAGGTTCCATCGGCAAGCTGCCGAGGAGATCAGGATCCTGGAGCACCTGAAGAAGCAGGATAAAACAGGCAGCATGAATGTGATCCACATGCTGGAGAGCTTCACCTTTCGGAACCACATCTGCATGACCTTTGAACTCTTGAGCATGAACCTGTATGAGCTGATTAAAAGGAATAAATTTCAGGGGTTTAGCCTCCAGTTGGTTCGAAAGTTCGCTCACTCCATCCTGCAGTGTTTGGATGCCCTTTATAGAAACAGAATCATCCACTGTGACTTGAAGCCAGAAAATATCCTCCTAAAACAGCAAGGGAGGAGTGGAATCAAGGTTATAGATTTTGGGTCCAGCTGTTTTGAGCACCAAAGAGTCTACACCTACATCCAGTCCCGGTTTTATCGGGCGCCAGAGGTGATCCTGGGGAGCCGCTATGGGATGCCCATAGACATGTGGAGCTTTGGCTGCATTCTAGTGGAACTTTTGACTGGCTACCCTCTTTTCCCTGGAGAGGACGAGGCAGACCAGCTGGCCTGTATCATGGAACTTCTTGGAATGCCACCTCAGAAGCTTTTGGATCAATCCAAACGAGCCAAGAACTTCATCAACTCCAAGGGTCACCCCCGTTACTGCACGGTGCTGACGCAGCCCGACGGGAAGGTGACCCTGAGCGGGAGCCGCTCGCGCCGGGGCAAGGTCAGGGGTGCCCCGGGGAACAAGGACTGGGTGACAGCTCTGAAGGGCTGTGATGACCCCTTGTTCACTGGTTTCCTCAAGGACTGCCTCAGCTGGGATCCCTCCACACGCATGATTCCCAGCCAGGCCCTGCGGCACCCCTGGATCTGCAAACGGGTGCCCAAAGCGGCCGCCTTGGAGAAAAGCTCCGGCAGGAGGATTTCCAGCTATTCAGGTTCCTTCCAAGGAATTGCTAACAAGCTGCCTCCTGTGGCTGCAGTCCCCAGCAAGCTGAGGGCCAGTCTGGCCACTGAGCCCAGTGGCAGCATCCCTCTGTGTACTGTGCTCCCCAAACTGGTCAGCTAGTGGGGAGTGCTGGGTTCCCAGGATACCCCGTGTGTGTTCACTGTCTGTTCATGCCCTGGGAGGAAATGAAATGAGAGGGTTTTAATGGATTTACTCTGTGTTAGGGGCTCAGGCTGGAATATTGGAAGGTCAGTCAGAAATGTGCACATTAAAGGGCTGATTTTATCCAGTTGCTTCACTCACACCTGGTGCATACCCCACTCAGCTGGGGAGTTCAGAGACACTTTGGCTGATGTGCTGTTTAAAAATGCTGGTTTAGAAATCAAACCATTTATCATGGTTCAACAGGTTCTTTTGCTCAAGGCAGGAAAGGAACTTGATTCAAACTCCATGTTTTTAGTTGTCTCCAGCTGAACTCTTTCTTTTCCAGGGGAAAGTTTTTAAATCTCTTGTCAAAAGCACAAATGCATTAATGTAATGCATTAGGAACTTATTTGCAAATTGCTTAAGTTTGAAGAATTTTATTTCTCTGCGTTGCTTTTCCCTTATCTGTCCTGGGATTTTAAAAACTGTGATGGGATGTAGACACCAAAGGAATTTGTCATTGGAAAAGAAAATACTCAGATGATAAAATTACAAAGCAGCCATGAAAAAATGAAATGCCATGAAACACAGGATATATCTAAATAAAGCTACTAATTTCTGTAACACTTGCTATTTCCCCCTAAAAATCTATGGAAAGCTTGTAGGGGAATTTGGGATCAGGCCTGCTCCATCACAATTGTGGGCCAGTTTGTTCAGGTAATGGTTGAATTCTCTGTTTCTTTGGAGCTCAGATTTCCATCATCAGTTCTGCCAGGTGTGTTTCTTTGTTTTTCCTGTGTTTTTTAAACAAAAATGTTGAACTTCAAGAGCTGGTTTATATCCATGTTTGAGATTCTGATAATTGCAAAAAATTATCTTTTTGTGTAGAGTGAATTCCATTGAATTACATGAAGCTCTTTTAATAAAAATGCAAACATGCCACCCCTGTCAGACAAGTAGAACTTTTTCAGGCCCAGGGCTGTGACTGGAAAATAAGGGAGGGTGGGGAAACACACATTAATAATTGGGAGTGTGCTCTGAAATCCCAACAAAATCTCTGGAAACATAACCAGGAAAGGCTGATAAGGTGCAAGAACTGGCTGATCCAAATGGAAATATTTAATGGGAAGAGCTGCTTTGTTTCTAATTGCCTTCCTTCAGGCCTTTGGGTGCCTACATTTTCTCATTCTTGAACTCCATGAGCTTGTATTTCCTCTTCCTTTATCTCCCCAGAACATGCCAGGGTGGTGTGACCTGTCACAAGCACAGCACAGCTTGTTGGGGTTGTTCCTTGCAGCCTCACATGGCTCAAGTCCATCCCCAGAACCATCTGATCCCTTGCCAGGTGCCTGAGCAGGACTTTAAATGCAATTTAGAGCTTTTAGGAACAGAAGGTTTGAAATGTAATCACTTTCTCCGCAGCAGGTTTTGAATGCTCAAAGAAGGAGACTCTCACTATGCAAACAAAGGAGTCACCAGGGTGATTTTAAAGATAAATGAACAAATGTTCAGTAGGAGACCCTTCCCCTGAGGAGCTGGGGCTGCTCTGGCCCCTCTGGGTCATTACACCCCGCAAAAAAACTCAAAAAGACTCAGCCAAAGCTCCAAAGGGCTTTAAACTGAGGTGCTGAAATGGAGATTCTCATGTGTGGAGCTTTTCTGAGTTGTTTTGTTGAGCAAGTGTCAATGCAGTGAGCTTAGTAATGATATTAAAATAACAGTCTGGCCCTTATCCTGCAGCAGGCAGCATGGATGGGCTGCCCTGGGTCACTCACAACAACACATGGCTGGGATTTTTAATTTTGCTAGGCTGAGTGAAGTTTTATTTGAATGGAGAACCAGGGAAGTGGATTCTGGAGGGAAGTGGCAGAAGACACCTTTGATTTTAGTAAAATCTCTAGTAGATCTGGCATATTTTCAAAAAAATTCTTCCTTTTCTGCCCTTTACATTTCTTTTTAACAAAACATACTAGGTGAGAGAGGAGAAGGGAACCTTTCAGGGTGCATGGAAAAGGATTTTATAGAGAAGAAAAGGTGGTGCTGGAGCCTGGCAGAAAGAGCAGTGGTGGTGTCCTGGGTGCTGCTCAGGGCTCAGGAACACACTGCAGGGTCCTGGTTCAAAACCATTCTCTTTATAAAAACTAGAATAATATTGATAATTCTTTGACTTGTGGGAAGAGGTGGCTGTGAGGGAACTCCTCCTGTGGGACACTGAGTAATTTTGCTTAAGGCTGGGGCTGTGAAGCTGCAGATAAAGCAATTAACTGGCAAAACTGTGGCTTTTCATCTAGAAAATGTGTTCAGCATGCCCTGACTACCCTGACTGCACATGGTGTTTGTTTAAGACTTGCTCTTCTTTACTTGCTACTGCCATATTTGAAAATCAAATATGTAGTTAAGTGAATTGCTAATTTGGGTGAGAAGGAAAAGCAGCCTCAGCAGATTTACTGGGCTGGAAACTTCTTCCTAACCCAGGAGACACAGCTGAGAATATTGGGGTCTTGTTTCCAATCACTAATCCCCAATTTCTTCATAAAACATTTGCTTTTGGTGAATTGTTTGATGCAGAATTCCCAAAGTGGGAGAGCCAATAAATATCCTGTGAGGAATCATTCCTGCAGACCCTGGAGCCAATAAATATCCTGTGAGGAAACATTTAAACACACCCTGGAGTGGTTCACTTCCCTGTGAAAGGGATCAGGACTTGTCCAAGCCCCACTGGGGGACCCTGGGCTGTGTCACTGTCATTTATCAGGGTTGGGCACGGTCTCGGTGCCTGTGCTCGCCAGATATGGCCAAACCTCAAAGCCACACTTGTTTTTGGGAAACCAAACCCTGGTGAGCTCTGAAATCACCAGAAACCAGCACATCATTAGCTGTGCTACTGCTGAGAATGTTGGAATTGGCCTAAAATTTAAAATGTCTGAGTAGATAAAAAGCAGTTTTTATTTCTGAGGGAGCTTTGCTTTGTTGAGCTGCCAGCACTGGCACCTCAGTCTTGTTCTCCTCAGAAGTTACACAGAGCACATGCAAATCACTGGTGTTTACAGCAAATCAGGCACTGCATTTCTAAAATCACCCAAACCTGTTGTAAAATGCTCTTTAAGAGTGTTTTACTGCCCTGTGAGAGGTGCAAACAACAAATGTTCTTTGGCTGCAGTTCCAGCTCTTTGGCTCAGCAATATTTTTATGTAAATCAATGACAATGCATGAGCAGCACATCTGAAAGAATTAAACCTAAATGTAGAGATTTTCTGGGTAGAACAAACACACCTCATTGGTGTTTTTATCCTCTCAGCCTGCTGGGATGGAAATCTTGGTTGACCCAAGAATTCACAGCAGATTAATAGGACAGATTTAATAGAAATTTGTGGAAGAGTGAGTGATTGCTTACAATCTTTTTTACCTCATGCAGCTGAAAACTTTTTAAGCAGTTGCAGAACTTCTTTGCAATGATTACCATCTTCAGAACTACCTCTCAAACAAACACAGGGTCCTTTCTAAAGGGCTGATCAGTGCAGCTCTCCTGGGTTTTTTACTTGTTCGATACCAAAAGCTGTCCTGGCTGTGGAACATGTATATGATGATCTCAGCAATGTCTTGCTAATCCCAGGCACACAAGCAAAAGGCTGATGCTGCACCCAGAGATCTCTGCTGAAATGATACAAATCCCCTGCCTGCCAAAGTTTAATTCCCTTGTGGAAGGGGAGAGGCTAAATAATATGGAAAGATCTGTGGGACTTGTGTGCAGCACCAGCTGAGACTGAAAACAAACCCTGCTCAGAGACTTTAATGAAAAATTCTGAGGTTTCTGCATGTGCTGGGTGCTCAGAGCTGTGGGTGCCAGGCAGTTTTGGTGTTGGGCAGTGTGATTTTATCTTTGGTGCTTCACAGGATCCTGGAATTGTGAAAAGCCCTCCAGGATCCTCAGTTCCAACCTGTGCCTGATCCCCACCCAGTCACAGGGCCAACAGGGCTGTGAAATAACCAATGGGGCTGTGAAATAACCAACAGGGCTGTGAAATAACCAATGGGGCTGTGAAATAACCAGTGGGGCTGTGAAATATCCAGTGGGGCTGTGAAATAACCAACGGGGCTGTGAGATAACCAATGGGGGCTGTGAAATAACCAACGGGGGCTGTGAAATAACCAACAGGGCTGTGAAATAACCAACAGGGCTGTGAAATATCCAGTGGGGCTATGAGATAACCAACGGGGCTGTGAAATAACCAATGGGGCTGTGAAATAACCAACAGGGCTGTGGAATATCCAGTGGGGCTGTGAAATAACCAACGGGGCTGTGAAATAACCAATGGGGCTGTGAAATAACCAACAGGGCTGTGAAATATCCAGTGGGGCTGTGAAATAACCAACGGGGTTGTGGGATAACCCTGCAGGGTTGGGCGCTCCAAACCCCCCTGGGCAGCCCCTTCCAGCCCTTTCCATGAGGAAATTCCTGCTGGTGTCCAACCTGAGGCTCCCCAGCCCAGCCTGAGGCCGTTCCCTCTCCTCCTGTCCCTGTTCCCTGGGATAAGATCCCAAATTCCCCCCAGCTGTCCCCTCCTGGCAGGGGGTTGTGCAGAGCCTAAAGATCACAAACACCAGTTGATTTTTCTTTTTTTTATTAATTTAAGGGCAGTTTGTGGAAATAAACACACCTACATCTCATTAGAGAGCTCTCATGTTCCACAACACCACTGATGCCTCCAGCTCTGTAACCCCCTCTGTACCAGGACAAATCCATGGCTCCAGAACATTTTCCTGGATTTTTTTATTCCAAATCAGAGAGGCTGGCAGGGTTGGGCAGCCTGTGCTGTCCCAGAGCCTCCCCACACACAGCACTCAGGGTTTTACCAGCCTCCCTGCAGCCACGTTCCTGTTCAGGAGCTTTTACACATTGCAGATGTTCCAGCTAAATGTCAGCAGTGCTCAGAATCTGCAGCTTTGCCTTTTTATTAGAAATGTTGTGATGAGGTGTGATGGGGTGGGGAAGGTGGAAAACATTGGAGGTGCATGTGGATATATAACCGTGGAAGAACATTCTGGAAATCAGTCAAGTCTCAAACTATGTATCTAAATGTAATGAGCAGATTTCTTGAAGTTGTACTTTGGGTCATTTTTAAAAAGAAAATAAATGCATCATTTTTCTTTAGCAATCGAGTGTGCAAATTCCTTAAAGTCCTTGATTAAAATGAAAAAAAAAAAAGAAAATAATTCTTTCCAGATGGTGGAATTTACCTTGTGCTGGCAGACACCACCTCCTGTGGCATCTGCCTGGAGAGGAGAGAAAATTGTCACAGTGTGAGTGGGAGGTTTCTGTGTCTGTGCTAAACGTGATGAAGCTCTGCTCTGACAAATGTTCCCCTCGTTAACAGTGCTGTAATTAGAACACACCAGAGTTTTGCCATGACATTCTTCAGTTGTCACTTTCTTATTCAGCCCACTAGAGAGCTTTTTAAAGCCCAGAATCCTGCTTATCCCCAGGCTGAAAGGAGAAATCCAGTAATAGCCACTTAGGGAAGATTTGCTTTTATTAGAAACCTATAAATGGGTAACTTACTGTACACAAGTGGATATTGGGATGGTTTGAAGATGAAATCATGCTCCAATAAAAAGTCTCCAGCTACAACCTGGGTGATTAAACCATGTGTGTTAGACAACACAGTGGATTTTTACCTCATTTTAATGTCAGTGAAGAGCAAATACCTGATTATTAAAAGGCTTGCAAGCTAAAAACAGTAAAAAAATATATGTAGAGATTTAGATGTTTTTGTTTGTGATATATGTATATAAATGTGTGGCTCTGTGTTCAGCCACAGGACACTCTCTGAGTGACATTTTCTCAAGCACAGCCCCTCAGATTATAAAAATAAGCTTATCTGCCCTGCTGTAATGCTTGTTGATGTAACTTGATAAGGGATTGTCTCCCAGATTCTGCTGTCCAAGCTGCACCAGGAGCTGTGAGGGGAAATTATGTTCGGTGCCAGTGGAGGGCTGGGGAATCCAACAGCAGAGCTGAGCCTGGCAAAATCCTGCTGAGGGATGTTGGTGAAAACCTGAATTTGCACCAAGATTCACAGAATTACTGGGTTGGAAGAGACCTTAAAGATCATTGAGTCCAAAACAGCCCCAACACCTCAACTAAACCCTGGCACCCAGTGCCACATCCAGGCTTGGTTAAACACACCCAGGGATGGGGACTCCACCACCTCCCCTGGCAGAACATTCCAGAACTTTATCACCCTTTCTGTAAAAAACTTTTTCCTGATATCCAATCTAAAGATTTTATTATCATTCCGTTTCTTTTCTATTCCTTGCTAGCCTTCTGCTAGCCTTTCTTCTATTCTTTTAGTATGGTTGTAATATATCAATGTAATATAATAAATACAATATATTATTAATATAATACAATACAGTATAATACAATACAATATAGTATAATACAATACATTATAATATAATACAATACTGTACAGTATAATACAATACAGTATACTATAATATAATATGATATGATACGATATAATATGATATAATATATAATATAATATAATATAATATAATATAATATAATATAATATAATATAATATAATATAATATAATATAATATAATATAATATAATATAATATAATATAATACATTTCAGCTTTCTGAAACATGGATTAGTCAAGGTTTTCATCCCTTCCCTCATCCTGGCACCGCTGTGAGCACACCACATTCTTGACTCATATTCCTGTGGTCCCATCCCTCTCCCTGCAGAGTTTACAGGGGGATGATAAATGTGATTTCCTGGGTGCAAGATGCAGACAGAGACATGTGGGCAAAGCTGAGCTTATAAGGAGCGGCAGGAGAGTTTGGGATTGTTGGCACCAGCAGCTTTCCCCTCCCCTCTCAGACAGGGGGATTTAAATAACCGCTCCTGAAGTGTGCTGGGCTCGCTCCCTTTGTCTGCGGGCATGGAATAGCTGCCCGAATCGAGTCTGCCCATTCTCAAAGGCTGAGAGGAGCTTGCCAAAGCCGAGGGGAGCAGCCCCGGCCCTGGCAGAGCAGCAGAGCCATGTAAGGGTTTGCATTCCTCCCCGGCTCGGAAGCTCTGGAATTCCGCTCTACAAGCGCAGCGCCGTCCCCGGAGTGATGGGCTGGGATGGAGGGAGGAAGGCACAGACCGGGATTACAATAATTAATGTCATTAAGCATAGCCGAGAAAGGGGTTGAGAGCAATAAAGCACGTGCCTGATTAGCCGGCAGAAAGGGCTGCTGGAGGTATGGAGTGGTGACACAATCTGGGCTGGATTTAATAGGTATTAAATAAATAACATTTAAAAATAATTAATTAAATTTGTAACATTTTTTAAATTTAATTTTTAAAAATTTTTGAAATTTAAAATTTAAAATTTTTAAAATCTTATTTTTTAAATTAATTTTTTAAATTTAAAAATTTAAAAATAAAAAAAATTTAAAATTCTAAACATTTTTATTTTATAAAAATTATATTTATAAATAGATTAATAAATATATAAATATATTAATAAGTATATTTTTATAAATGTTTATATTTATGAAATATATTATATAAAAATAGCTATATTTAGAAATATAAATAAAAATATAATGTATGATATATATAATATATAATATATATAATATATAATATATAATATATAATATATAATATATAATATATAATATATAATATATAATGTTATATAATATATAAAATATATAAAATTTGCTATATTTAGAAATATAAATTAAAATATATAAATATATATTTAAATACAATTTTAATATATTTATAAATATAATTTATAATATTTATAATATTAATGTTTATTTATATATAAAATATATAAAAATATATATTTATAAATATATTTTAATTTTATTTTATAATTTCCATTTTAATTATGGCAACACCTCACAGAGCAGGTGAAGTGTTGCCACAATTAAAATGGAAATTATAAATGTGAGCAAGGGTCTCTCCAGGTGAGAAATTACACAGCCAGGCCTTGCCCTGGGTGTTTTTTTTTTCCACAGCTGCTGAGGACATGGAAATGCAAGAACTCCTGACCAAGAAGCTGCTGGCAGAGTGGAGTTCAGCTGCCTTGGCCTTCAAGGGCTTTGTGGTGGGCACCCACGTGAGGATGATCTTGTAGGGCAGGGAAAAGAGTTGGGAAAATAATTTCCAGCCTGGCACACTCAGCAAGAGCCTCAGAGCTCGCTCAAAGTGGGTGGAAAATGAGGAGAAGAAAAAAGAAGGATTTAATTTAATCCTGTGCCAGGTCTGACCAGGAATCCCGAGGTCCTTGGCCGTGTCCCGCCCTGCCCGGGGCTCTGCGGGGCAGTGCCACCTCCTGTGACCCTGTCCCATGTCCTGCCCCTCCACAGCCCCCTGTGCCAGCAGCAGCAGCCCCCGGAGCTGCCAGCCTCTCCAGCAGGTGCTAATGATGGATGGCATAAATGGAATTATATGTGAGGTGTGAGCAGCCAGCTGTAAAGCCATCAAACAGGAAAGGTCGTGCAAGTCATTTACACCAGAGCTGCTCTGCCCCCAGAGCCACAAACACAGATAAATTCGGGCAGGCGGGGAGAGGGGGATGATTTTTATTATTTAAGGCTGACTCTGAGACAGGAGCTGCAGATCCCACTGGATCCCCTGCACAATTCCCTTCATTGCTGTTTTAAATACAGGCAGACAAGGAGAGGGGGACAATTTTTTGGTTTGAGGCTGACTCTCTGAGGCAGGAGCTGCAGATCCCCTATAGATCCCCTGTAGATCCCCTGCACAATTCCCTTTCTTTCTGTTTTAAATAAAGGCAGGTAAGGAGAGAGGGATGATTTTTTTGTCTGAGGCTGACAGGAGCTGCAGATCCCCTGTAGATCCCCTTGCACAATTCCCTTCATTGCTGTTTTAAATTCAGGCAGACAAGGAGAATGAGATGATTTTTTTAATCTAGGGCTCACTCTCTGAGACAGGAGCTGCAGATCCCTTTGGATCCCTTGCACAGTTCCCTTCATTTTAAATACAGGCAGGCAAGGAGATGGAGATGATTTTTTTTTATCTGCCAGAGGAGCTGCAGATCCCCTGCACAATTCCCTTTGTTTCTGTTTTAAATTTGGGCAGGCAAGGAGAGGTGGATGATTTTTTTTTTATCTGAGGCTGACTCTCTGAGACAGAAGCTGCAGATCCCTTTGTATCCCCTGCACAATTCCCTTCCCTGATGTTTTAAATTCAAGCAGGCAAGCAGATGGGGATGGTTTTTTTATCTGAATCAGGAGCTGCAGATCCCCCTGGATCCCCTGCACGATTCGCTTCCCGGCTGTTTTCCCGTGTGGAGGTCAGCCCCCGGCGTGGTTTGGGCTGGATGCTGTCGAGTCCTGTGTGAGGCTGGAGCTGTGCAGCTCCTGCAGCTCCTCAGACTCCTGGAGGAGCCTGGAGAAATGTGCTGCCCACCTTTTCATGCTCTGTTTGTTCTTTGGATGAGATAAAAGCAGAAACAATGAGGGTGGTTCGAGATGATTTTCCTCCTTGCTGGATGTGCCCCACAGCACCTCACAACCACAGGACATTTGCAGCCTTCAAAGATTTGCAGATTTTCAAAAATTCCCATTTCATGTGGTCACTGGTGGGGCACAGGAGGCTGGACAGGCTGGCAGTGCCAGCTGGGGGTGTGTGTGGTCAGAGGGGAGCTGCTGGCTATTTTGGGAGGTGCAGGAGGGCAGCAAACAGGCCAGCTTTCATTTTCCAGCCAGCTGGTGCTGGTTCAGGAGGGTTCAGCAGTGCCAGCTGCGTGGAGCTGAGCTGACCAGGCCTTGGTGACACAGCCTGGCCGCAGCGTGTCACCTCCCTGGCCACCTCGCTCCTCATCATGGGCATGGCTGTGCTTCCAGGAGGAGAAAAAGGTGACAGGAGAGGTAAGAAAGAATCTCCAATCTGCCTTTTCTTCTCCTTTTCCCCTGTCTAATGATCACATGCTTTGTTAGAACTATTTCCAGGCCCATCTTCAGTGCTGGCAGGACTGAGAATGGTCTTTGACACATCCCCATGTGATGGGAAATGCACCAGAGTGACACAAACCTTTCTAAATATTCTTTGATGATGTTTTGATGATTTTTTTTTTCCCTATTAAACTAAACCCAGAGCTTCATGCATCCCCTGCACTGCTGGGTCTGGAGAAATTGGCCTTTATGAGCTGCTTTCTCATGTTCTGGTCTCATTCCACAGCCCTTTCTGGCAGTGTTACAGAAAGATCTTTTACTTTCCCATGGGGCCACAACAAAAGCAGCTTTTGGTGTGCCCAGTTTCAGTCCTTTCCCTGTTTCCCACCTCCCTGATGCCATCTGCAGAGCTCTTCCCACATGGCCCTGCCAGGGGATTGAGTGCCACCAGCAGCAGGGCTGGCAGGTGTGGGAGGTGGGAGCTTTGTCACTGCTCTGTCCCAGCCACGGGGTGACCTTGTGCTCCATCCTGTGCTTGCAGGGTGGATATTTTATACAGAACTCATGTGGACACTTCAGTCAGGCCATCGTCCCTGTTTTCTGTCTGCTGACCTTGGAGCTTGCTCTGCCCTCCTGCCTGGGGTCTGTGGGCGCAATCCTGGCTCCTGAGGGTCCTTCTGAAACACCCAAACCATTCCTCACTCCCTTTCCCTGCCCACAAGGTGCAAAAACAGCTGGAAAGGGACAAGAACACAGCCAGGTCAGTGGTGCCTCCCAAATATTGGGATACACCTGGTTCCAGCCTGTCCCTGCATCCTGCTGGCTCTGCTTTGTGCTGTACCCAGCATTTCCACACCCACACCAGCATCCCAGAGCCTGTGGTACATAAAGGGCAGTGAGGATGCTGCAGGGAGCCCCAGACCTCCACTGAGCCATCCTGCTGAAACTTGCAGCCCATGGATGCTCCAGGGAGCTCACACCCCAAGCAAAAACCTCTGCACAACAAATCTCTCTCACCCCCCCCCCCCAAAAAAAAACCACAAAAAAGCAAAAACAAAAACAAAAACAAAACCCTAATCAACACCCAAAAAAGTGATTTCCACCTTGGTTTTCTATCTTGGTACATAAAGGGCAGTGAGGATGCTGCAGGGAACCCCTCCTCCATGGAACCATCCTGCTGCCACTTGCAGCCTGTGGATGCTCTGAGGAGCTCACACCCCAAGCAAAAACCTCTTTACAACAAATCTCTCCCACCCTCCAAAAAAAGAACCACCAAAAAAACTCTGAATAAACACCCAAAAAAGAGAGTTCCATATTGGTACATAAAGTGAGGATGCTGCAGGGAGTCCCAGACCTCCACGGAGCCATCCTGCTGCCACTTGCAGAATCTGGATGCTCTGAGGAGCTCTCATCCCAAGGAAAAACCTTTGTACAACAAATCTCTCCCACCAAAACCAAACCAAACCAAACCAAAAACAAATAAACAAAAACAACAACAACCAAAAAAAAGAAACCCCATGCAAACACCCAACAAACAGAGTTCCATCTTGGTACATAAAGTGAGGATGCTGCTGGGAGCCCCAAATCTCCACTGAGCCATCCTGCTGAAACTTGCAGCCCATAGATGCTCCAGGGAACTCACACCCCAAGCAAAAACCTCTGCACAACAAATCTTTCCCACCCCAAAAGAAAACTAACCAAAAAACCCTGAACAAACACCCCAAAAAAGTGATTTCTTGGTACATAAAGGGCAGTGAGGATGCTGCAGGGAGCCCCAGACCTCCATGGAACCATCCTGCTGCCACTTGCAGCCTGTGGATGCTCTGAGGAGATCACACCCCAAGCAAAAACCTTTTTACAACAAATCTCTCCCACCCAAAAAAAAGAACCACCAAAAAACCTCTAAACAAACACCAGAAAAAGTGATTTACATATTGGTACATAAAGTGAGGATGCTGCAGGGAGCCCCAGACCTCCATGGAACCATCCTGCTGCCACTTGCAGCCCATGGATGCTCCAGGGAGCTCACATCCCAAGCAAAAACCTCTGCACAACAAATCTCTCCCACCCAAAAAAAAAACCAAAAAAAAAACCACCAAAAAACCTCTAAACAAACACAAAAAAAAAAGTGATTTCCATCTTGGTTTTCTATCTTGGTACATAAAGGGCAGTGAGGATGCTGCAGGGAACCCCATACCTCCATGGAACCATCCTGCTGCCACTTGCAGCCCGTGGATGCTTTAGGGAACTCTTTCCAACAAATCTCTCCCGCCCAAAAAAAGAAACGACCACAAACCCCCTGAACAAACCCCCAGAGAAGAGCGTCCCAGCTGCGCGGCGCCGTTGCTGTGTTTGCAGTTGCTACACACACACAGGTTTATTTCTGGAGCCCCGCATGCCGCCCGGGGCTGTGCGATGCAATCCTGAGCACCGGGGCCGCTCCGGAGCTCCCAGCCCGGCCCCGCAGCTGCTCGCCCTGACCCGGCCGCTTTTGGCCTCGCCTCGGTGGCCCGAGGGCCCTTCCAGCCTGGGAGGAAGCTCCGGTAAAGCCCCGGTACAGCTCCGGTACAGCCCCGGTACAGCTCCGGTACAGCCCCGGTACAGCCCCGGTACAGCTCAGGTACAGCCCTGGTACAGCCCCGGTACAGCCCCGGTACAGCCCCGGTACAGCCCGGTACAGCCCTGGTACAGCTCCGGTAAAGCCCCGGTACAGCCCCGGTACAGCTCCGGTACAGCCCCGGTACAGCCCCGGTACAGCCCCGGTACAGCTCCGGTACAGCTCCGGTAAAGCCCCGGTACAGCCCCGGTACAGCTCCAGTACAGCTCCGGTACAGCCCCGGTACAGCCCCGGTAAAGCCCCGGTACAGCCCCGGTACAGCCCGGTACAGCCCTGGTACAGCTCCGGTAAAGCCCCGGTACAGCCCCGGTACAGCTCCGGTACAGCCCCGGTACAGCTCCAGTACAGCCCTGGTACAGCCCGGTACAGCTCCGGTACAGCCCTGGTACAGCTCCGGTAAAGCCCCGGTAAAGCCCCGGTACAGCCCCGGTAAAGCCCCGGTACAGCCCCGGTACAGCCCCGGTACAGCTCCGGTACAGCCCCGGTACAGCCCCGGTAAAGCCCTGGTACAGCCCGGTACAGCTCCGGTAAAGCCCCGGTACAGCCCCGGTACAGCCCCGGTACAGCCTGACCAGCCCCGGTACAGCCCCGGTACAGCCCCGGTACAGCCCCGGTACAGCCCCGGTACAGCTCCGGTAAAGCCCCGGTACAGCCCCGGTACAGCCCGGCCAGCCCCGGTACAGCTCCGGTACAGCCCCGGTACAGCCCCGGTACAGCTCCGGTAAAGCCCCGGTACAGCCCCGGTACAGCCCGGCCAGCCCCGGTACAGCCCCGGTACAGCCCCGGTACAGCCCCGGTACAGCCCCGGTACAGCCCTGGTAAAGCCCCGGTACAGCCCCGGTACAGCCCTGGTACAGCCCCGGTACAGCCCGGCCAGCCCCGGTACAGCCCCGGTACAGCCCCGGTACAGCCCCGGTACAGCCCCGGTACAGCCCGGCCAGCCTCGCTGCCCGCAGCTCCTGTGTGGGGCGGGAGGGCTGAGCTGGGCTGGGGTCGCTGCCACCCCTTGGATTGTCCCCAGATCCCTCACCCAGGGCTGCACTGCTGGGGCAGGGTCACTGCCACCTCGGATTGTCCCCAACCCCTCATCCAGGGCAGCGTTGGTGGGGCGGGGTCACTGCCACCCCTCAAATTGTCCCCAAATCTGTCACTGCCACCTCGGATTGTCCCCAAATCCTCTGGGATTGTCCCCCAATCCCTCACCCAGAGGTGTGCTGGAGTGGGGTCACTGCCACCTCAGATTGTCTCCAAATCCCTCATCCAGGGCAGTGTTGGTGGGGTGGGGTCACTGCCACCCCTCAAATTGTCCCCAATCCCTCACTGCCACCTCAGATTGTCCCCACATCCTTCACCCAGTGCTGCGCTGCTGGGGTGGGGTAACTGCCACCCCTTGATTGTCCCCAAACCCTCATCCAGAAATCTGCTGGTGGGGCAGGGTCACTGCCACGTCTGATTGTCCCCAGATCCCTCACCCAGGGCTATGCTGCTGGGGTAGGGTCCCTGCCACCTCTGGCATTGTCCCCAACCTCGAACCAGGGCTGTGCTGCGCTGGGGTCACTGCCACCCCTAGGATTGTCCCCAGATCCCTCACTGCCACCTCGGATTGTCCCCAAATCCCTCACCCAGGGCTGTGCTGGTGGGGCAGGGTCACTGCCACCTCGGATTGACCCCAGATCCCTCACTGCCACCTCTGATTGTCCCCAACCCCTCATCCAGGGCTGTGCTGCCGTGGTGGAGTCACTGCCACCCCTTGATTGTCCCTAAAACCTGACCCAGGGCTGTGCTGGTGGGGTGGGGTCACTGCCACTCCTCGGGTTGTCCCCAACCCCTCATCCAAGGCTGTGCTCACTGCCACCTCTCAGATTGTCCCCAGCCCCCTGCCCAGTGTTTCCAGCCCGTTGCAGGGGCTCGGCTGGGCTGAGCTGTGGCTCCCTGCTGGCTCACAGTGCCCCCCTGACACAGGGACACTGGTGACAATGGTGTCCCCCGGCTGCCACAGGTCCTTGGGGCCAGCAGCAGCAGCAGCAGCGTGGGCTGCATCTGTCCCTCTGGATTAGGGCCAGCCCAGGAGCTGCTTATGCTGATGGGGCTAATCTCCATAATCTTGTCACACAGATGCCTCCTCTGCTGGCAGAGCCAGGGCGATTTGGGTTCTGTGTGGATACCAGCAGGGAGAAGGGCTCTGGGAGGTGGCACAGGCAGGGCTCAGGGGGCAGTGCCAGGCTGGGTTCAGAGGTGGGAAAAGCCTCCTCCTGCTCCAGATGACAACCTTGTCATCTCTCTGTGACCTGCCATCCATGGACAGCAGTGCTGGCCTTAAAACCAGGCCTTAAACCCTTTGCCCCAGCCTTGGGTTTTTCCTGGTGTGGGATCTGTGGTTTCACCTGTCAGCTGGGCTCCATCCCTTTAAAAGCCAGTTATTTCAGGGCCTGGACATTTCTGTGTTTGTTTTTGTGACTGTGACTGGGGGAAGTACATTTGGCATCATCAGGTGGGCAATGAATCAGCATCCAGTTTCCAGTTTCCAGTTTCAGGTGGAAAAATCCTTGTGCTGGGAAAGCAGAGTAAGGGGTCAGTGCTGGGGGATTTGGTTTTAACGTTTTGCTTTTAGTGTTCTCCTGTCTGGTGCTAAACCCTCCCTGGATGGGGGTCACTGATTGAGGGGGACACCCAGGACACGCTGTTTTGTCCCTTAGGTCTTGCTGAGTCCAGGGATAGTGCAGTGTCCCCTGCCCCAGCCAGGGACAGCAGTGCTGGCCTTAAAACCAGGCCTTAAACCCTTTGCCCCAGCCTTGGGTTTTTCCTGGTGTGGGATCTGTGGTTTCACCTGTCAGCTGGGCTCCATCCCTTTAAAAGCCAGTTATTTCAGGGCCTGGACATTTCTGTGTTTGTTTTTGTGACTGTGACTGGGGGAAGTACATTTGGCATCATCAGGTGGGCAATAAATCAGTTTCCAGTTTCAGGTGGAAAAATCCTTGTGCTGGGAAAGCAGACTAAGGGGTCAGTGCTGGGGGATCTGGTGTGTTTTTAGTGTTCTCCTGTCTGGTGCTAAACCCTCCCTGGATGGGGGTCACTGATTGAGGGGGACACCCAGGACACGCTGGTTTGTCCCTTAGGTCTTGCTGAGTCCAGGTACAGCAGTGCTGGCCTTAAAACCAGGTCCCTTTGCCCCAGCCTTTGCCTTGGGTTTCACCTGTCAGCTGGGCTCCATCCCTTTAAAAGCCAATTATTTCAGGGCCTGGACATTTCTGTGTTTGTGAGTGGTGGTTTTTGTGACTTTGACTTGTGGAAGTACATTTGGCAATGTACTTTTTTGGCAATCTGGTGGGCAATGAATCAGGATCCAGTTTCCAGTTTCAGGTGGAAAAATCCTCATGCTGGGAAAAACGGAGTAAGGGGGATTTTAGTGTTCTCCTGCCTTGTGCTAAAGCCTCCCTGGATGGGGGTCACTGATTGAGATGGACACCAGGAGACGCTGGTTTGTCCCTTAGGTCTTGCTGAGTCCAGGGCCAGCGCTGTGTCCCCTGCCCTGTGCCAGGCACCAGGCTGGCCGGGAAAGGGGCAGGAAAATCCTCCTCCCGAGCGGGCAGACAGCTCTAATCCCGAGCAGCATTCCCTGCCGTGTCTCACAATCATGGCTCTGTGTGTCAGCTCGGGAATGCCCAGCGGGAACAGGCCAGGAGCCGTCCCTGCCCGGGAATGTCAGCACTGCCGGGTGATAATCCCCAACGGGAATCCCGGCCCTGGAGCTGCTGCCTCTTCCCACCGAGTGCCAAGGGGTGTCAGGAGCCAGAACATCCCTCTGGCTGTCCTGAGCAGCCCAGACCCTGCCAGGGGGCTCAGAGACCCTGGCACAGAGCCCAAAACACCTGTGGGTTTGATTATGATCTGTGGAGCAAGTTACCAACCTTGTATGAAGATCAGCAAGCCACAGCAGTTTAGGTAGAATAATAGTGAAGGTATCACGGGGTGGAAAAGTAGATTTTAGGGTTTTTGGTATGGGGGTTCAGGAGGCAAGATGGAGGGAACTGGGTGTGTCCAGCCTTTTTCCTTCTTCTTCTTGGCCTCCATCTTCTGCTGTGATGTTGGCACTTTTGGATTGGTTTAGAGTAGAAGCTCACTGTCTAACATAGGTGATAGGTATTGGAAAGTAATTATAAATATCGTATGTGTGGTTTTTAGTATAAAGACATAACACCATCCTGGGGCAGGCAGAATGCCTGGACTGTCTTGCTGAGCTGACCTCGTCAGGGCAGGAGAAAATTTTTTATAGATAAGATAAAATAAACAACCTTGAGACAGAGAAATGAAGAGCCCTGACTCCTTCTTCAAGCGCCGGGCTGGGAAAAGAGACTTTTGAACTTTGCTCAGGGTCACTCTGATAAGCTAATGATCCCAACAAAGGGGCATTGCTCCATGCCCTGCTGCCCGGGGTAAATATCCCTGGCAAGGGGCTGGTGCTGCCAGCCGGACCCAGCCCGTGCCCGGTGGGACAGAGGGTGTCCATAAAAATGAGATTTCTCAGCCTCGCCCTGGGCGGAGCAGCGTGAGAAAGTTCGTGGTTGCGTTTTTGGGAAATAAACGCGAGTCAGAATAGCTGCTTTCATCCTGAAGGATCCCACAGTGATTTATAAATAGATTTGCTGGCCATGCACGAGGATCACTTCCAGGCACTGGGATGCAGCCGCTGCCGGGAGCTGGGCTGGACAAAATCCTCGGTGCAACCTCCAGTGCTGCCTCCTGTGCTCATTTCAGTCCTTTCTTTGCCTTATAGATGGCACTGAGAGTTGTAATGGTGATTAACAGCATCTTTTCAACTCTATCACCCCTCTCCTAAAAAGATTGTTTAAAGGAATTATCATTTTTTAGGTGGCTTTTCACCAGCCTTGTGCTCTCACAGATCCACCCAGGGAGAAGAACAGGATGCACAGAGCCTTAATGATCATTACCCTCATTTTTGTGGTGTATTTTTTCCCGGCAACTCTGCTAAAATCAAATAACAATCTGGTTTATTACTTGCCATGGAGAGCACGTTCATGGATCAGCCACTGCTGCCAGCCAGTGCCTGTTCCTGAGTGGGAATGGGAGTGCAAGGAGGGAAAAATCAGTTTCCATTCTCATCTGGATGATTTTTCTCCTGGCTGAGAATTGGAGGTCACTGCTGCTGGGTTTGGTGTTCATAGAGGGCTTTTTGAGTTGGTTTGTTCGGGGTTTTTTTTTGTTGTTTTGTTTTTGGTTTTTGGGGTTTTAAAAAAAAAAATTGGGGGGGGGGTTGTTTTTTTATTTGTTTTTTGATAAAAAGGGAGTAAAATCTGGTGGGTTTTTCCCATGCTGGACCCCACATGGTGGCTCTTCCTGTGCTGTGTGAAGCTGTGGGGTGTGTGGGAAGGGCAGTGGGTCCCCAACACCCTCTGGGGAAGAACCTTCTGATATCCAGAAAGTTCAGAAGGTCCAAAAGGTTCAGCCTAACTCTCCTCCGACCCCATTCCCTTGGGAATGAGGGCTGTGGGGAGAACCAGGATGGTTCCCTTTGATCCAGGGGAGAGGTGGCACCTCAGGGTCCCACCCTGGGCTGGGCTGGGGACCCCAGAGTGTCACCCTGTTCTTCTGAGCCTCTGATGTTTGCCTTATTTTCTGTAAATAATTATTGTTTTTACATTCCTCTCTAGAGGAGGAGAAATTTAATGGATTGTTGGTTTGTCCAGTGTCATTGGAGAAGCAGCACTTTCATCCACTGTCACTTTTGAATGTCTATAAATATTGGAATCATAAAAAAAACTTCCCTTCTTACCTTACCATTCCAGTGTGAAAAACGCCAATCACTTGGGTTTCTTTTTTAAATTTTAAAAGTTTAATGATAATAAAATGGTTATAAAAATAGCAATATAATTAGAGTAATAATAATTTGGACAATTTGGATTAGGACAATATGAGACAATAGAAACAAAGAGTTATGGACAGTCTGGGTACCTTTTCTGGGCAAAATAAGCCCCAAAAAGGACCCACTTTAACAGAGGATTAACCCTTAAAAGCAACAGTGCATATTCATACACCTCATACATGATGCATAAATTCCATTCAAACACAGGATTCTGTCTGGGCAGTGTCAGCTTCTTCCTCCTAATCCTGACAGTGTCTTCAGGGCTGAGTGAGGCGGAAAGAACTCGATAATGGAGCAATAAATTCTCTTTCTCTGAAAGATTCAGGTGTCCTGTGGCTGCTATCTCGCTGCGAGTCCTTTCTTTAAAAAAAGTATCTTACACAGCGCAGTTTCTATTTTAACATTATGTTATAACCTAAAACTGTATTTAACACGCTACTTAATAAAATTAACACAGCATAACTTTCCAACGTAACACATATAATATTCATTTGAATATTTGCAAAAAGCCAATCATAAAATAGGCATTTTCCACACCACCATCAGCGTTATTTTATCCCGTGCCCTATAAGGACGCCGTTATAGCACAGGGGGACCCGGCGGGACCCGGGGGCCACCTCGTGGCGGCTCCGGGCTGAGCTCCGAGCGGGGCAGGGACACCCCGGCACCCCGGGACAGGGACCTGGCACCCCTCTATCCCCTCTGCACCGTAGATTGATCATTTCGGGGAAATCTCTCTAATTCTGCATCACCGATGCTCCGCTGCTCAGGGGCACAGAAATTTAATTTTTATTTCCATTAAATATTTATGGTCACACTGGGCCTTCTCTTGCTTGCCCCTGCATGGTTATTTCTTTATTAAATTCTTTATTTCTTAATAAATTCCCACTAAAGTGCTCATTGTTTCCCACTGGCCCCAGCAGAATATTGTCACTGCATTACCTTGTGAAAGGTGCAATGATGGACAGAAACATCTCTCTCCATGACATGGATTTTATAGCAGAAATCTTAAGTTTATCAACAAGCACAACTTGAAACAGAGCAAGGACAAACTCCCTGCAAGCATCAGATTTACCTCAGAAATTAAGGTAAATTAAAAGGTGCTGAAGAGGCTTGGTGACAGGACAAGGGAGAATGGTTTTGAATTAAAAGATGGGATGTTTAGATTGGATATTGGGAAGAAATTCTTCCCTGTGAGGGTGGGGAGTGTCCAAGGCCAGGCTGGAGCCACCTGGGATAGGGAAAGCTGTCCCTGCCATGGCAGGGCTGGAACTGGATGAGCTCTAAAGTCATCCAACCCAAACCAATTAATTCTGTGATTAATTGATGTGGTTTCCTGCCCCCCCAGCCTGCAGGCAGAGGGAAGTGGGGCTGTGCTGCCCCAGCTCCAGGAGCCAGCCCAGCCCTGGCCTCGGGTGAGCAACCAAGGAGGAAACTCCATGGGAAAGCCAGGACCCGAGGCTCCCAAACTGTGCCTCCTCTGGGCTGCTGTTTATCTTTGAAATAGCTCAAGGCTCGGGTTACAAAGCAAATATGAATGAAACGAAAGGAAACGGAGCCACGAAATGGGTCAGTCATTTTTCCTTTGACCAGATTCCTCTGCGGACACAAAAAAATTGGCTTTTAAAAGGCTCCTTTCCCCAGACGTGCTGAGACCAGCCTGAGCAAGGGGACGCCAGAGCTGGGAAAACCCCACAGAGCAGCAGCTTTGATCTGTGCTTGCAGGGTCTGTAGGATTTAACTCCCACCCAAAACCCCCCTTGTTATCTGGGGTGGAGGGTGCAGGATCTGGGAGATGCTGCAAGGCCCAGAATGAATCCATCCTCCAAGTGGGAAATGTGGTAGTCCCAGGACGAGGGAAGAGATGAGAATCTTGACTCTGTGTTTCAGAAGGCTGATTTATTATTTTATGATATATATTAAAAGAAAATGATGTATTATAACTATACTAAAAGACTAGAAGAAAGGATTTCATCAGAAGGAGGGAAGAGGGGAAGGGGAAGGGGAAGGGGAAGGGGAAGGGGAAGGGGAAGGGGAAGGGGAAGGGGAAGGGGAAGGGGAAGGGGAAGGGGAAGGGGAAGGGGAAGGGGAAGGGGAAGGGGAAGGGGAAGGGGAAGGGGAAGGGGAAGGGGAAGGGGAAGGGGAAGGGGAAGGAAAGGGAAAGGAAAGGAAAGGAAAGGAAAGGAAAGGAAAGGAAAGGAAAGGAAAGGAAAGGAAAGGAAAGGAAAGGAAAGGAAAGGAAAGGAAAGGAAAGGAAAGGAAAGGAAAGGAAAGGAAAGGAAAGGAAAGGAAAGGAAAGGAAAGGAAAGGAAAGGAAAGGAAAGGAAAGGAAAGGAAAGGAAAGGGAAAGGAAAAGAAAGGGAAAGAAAGGAAAAGAAAGGAAAAGAAAGGAAAGATAATAAAATCTCGTGACTCCTCACAGCCTTGCCACCAGTGGCTGTCATTGGTCACCAAGTAAAAACAATTTCACATGCTGGGTAAACAATTCTCTAAATCACATTCCAAAGCAGCAAAACATGGAGAAGCTGAAGAAGCTTCTCAGGAGAAAAGATCCTAATGAAAGGATTTTTCATCAAACATATCCGTGACAGGGAAATCTCTCAGCCAACGCTCAGCCAGGAGCGGGGGAAGGCTCTGCTGCTCTCCAGGTTTCTCAGGGAAACTCAGGACTCAGTGAGAGAGGCACGGGGAGCTCGACAAGAGTTTTATTTATAAAGCTGCCAGCGCCTGGTGTAGGTTTACTCACTCTCCCATCTGGTGACTGTCACTGCCACCTCCTGACAGACGCTCAGTCTCTTGCTGCTAATGACGTGCTTTGATTAGCTGGATGTGCTGCTTCACCCAGCTATTGATCAGCCGCTGCCTGTGTGACACTGGGAGCAGTTCTGCTGGCTTGATTAAAAAACCTGAGAGGATTTTATTGATCTCAGAAGGTGCTGAGGTGGCAGAGGTGGAGCAGATGGCTCCTGCTGCGGGGTGGCCTTGCCTGTGTGTGGGGACACTCAGAGGCCACTGTGTGCCCTTCCCTGTCCTGCCCTTCGCTGTCCTGTCCCTTTTTAGGACCTGGATTCTTCTTTCCTGTGGTGGCAGCTGCTTGTGGAGGACACAGTGTGTCACATGTATACCGTGATGTTCCTTCATCCCTTCCCCAGGGCACAATCCCTGCCTTTTGTGGGACAGCTGGGGGACAGGGATGGATGTCAAAAAACATGTACGTCAAAAAACATGTTCTTTACTTAGAAAACAGGGATTATCAGTGTGCCTTTTATATCCATAAATGAAATCCCTTGATTTCCTGTGGCACTCTAGCAGAAAGAATGCTCACTGGATTTTAGTGGCTGTCAGGCAGCTCAAGGGCAGGTTGCACCTCGGTGTGGATCTCTTGTCTTTTAGCCTCATCTTTGTTGGATTCTGGGATGAACACGGACATAGCAGTTAATTTGTTATCATCAGGACAGGGCTGATGACATCAGACTTTTCTCTTTTTGGACTTGCTCCCCATCCCCTGATGCTCTCTGTGCTGTGGTGTTGGTTACACCTCTTGCCTTCCTGGGCAGAAGAAGTGGCTGTAGATGGAGCGATGGTGGATGAGGTGTTGGGCACCAGCAGTCACCCACCCTCAGAGCAGCCCTTTGTCACCTCAGGATGCTCTTGGGGCAGCGAGGAAAGGCCAGGCACGGGTGGGAAGCTGTTACTGCTTGAATCTTGCAGTCATAGAATGGTTTGGCTTGGAGGCGACATTGAAGATCATCTCATTCCACCCGTGCCATGGGCAGGGACACCTTCCACTGTCCCAGGCTGCTCCAACCTGGCCTGGGACACTTCCAGGGATGGGGCATCCACAGCTTCTCTGGGCACCCTGTGCCAGGGCCTCCCCACGCACACAGGGAAGATTTTTTTCTTTAATATCCAGCCTAAACCTTCCAACCTGACCCCATTCCCCCTTGTCCTGTTCCTCCACGCTTTTCCCAACATCCTTTCCTATTGTCACCGCAGGGTCACCAGGAACACCGCGACCTGTTGCCACCGCACCGCCGGCTCCAGGGCACCGGGGACACCGGGGGTGGCGGGGCCGGGGGTCTCCGGTACCCCTGGGTGACCAACATCCCTCCGGCTCCCCTCGGGGAGCGGCGGGACCGGGGCTCTCCGGTACCCCTGGGTGACCCACCGGGGCTCTCCGGTACCCCTGTGGGACCAGGCCCCCCGGCTCCCCTCAGGCAGCGGCGGGACCGAAACTCTCCGGTACCCCTGGGTGACCAATCCCCGCCGGTACCCTTGGGGGACCCACTGAGGGTCTCCGGTACCCCTGTGGCACCAAGCCCCCCGGCTCCCCTCAGGCAGCGGCGGGGCCGGTCCGGCGGGCGCAGGCTCAGCCCCGGGGCCGCCCCGCCCCGTCCCTCCCCCGGCGGCGGCCGGGGCGCTGACATCAGAGCCGGCCCGGCGGGAGGAGGAGGACGAGGAGGAGGAGCCGCCGCCGCACCGGAGCCATCGCTCTTGTCGGGGCCGGGGCGCACCGGCGGGGGGCGGCGGCGGCGGCGCTGCTGCTTCACCCCCCGCACCCCCGGCCCATCCCGCACGGCCCGCGGGGCTCCTCCGCCTTCCCTCCCGCTCGGTGGAGCCTTCCCGGAGCCCTCGCCGAGCCCGCCCGGAGCCCGCCCGGTGCCCGCCATGCTCTCCGGGGCGCCGCCGCCGCCCGCCGGCTTTCCCAGCCCGGCCCCGCCGCCTCAGCCGCCGCCGCCGCCGCCGCCCGCCGCTCCCCCTCACGGGCCGCCGCCGTTCCCGGGCAAGGGCGGCCTGCAGATCCGGAAGAATGCCATCACGGACGACTACAAGGTCACCACGCAAGTGCTGGGGCTCGGCATCAACGGGAAAGTTTTGGAGATCTTCAGTAAGAAGAGCGGCGAGAAGTTCGCGCTCAAGGTGCGCGGGGAGCGGGCCCCGGGAGCGGCGCCGGGGGGGACGCGGGGCCGGCGCGGGCGCTCGGCCGGGAGGGGCCGGGCAGGGCAGCGGCGCTGTGACAGTGATGGAAGGTGGCTGCTGCCGGGCCAAGGGGGTCCCGCCGGGGCCATGGGCGGCAGCGGGGCCGCCCGGACAATGAGCTGCCGCCCGCCCCTCCGGCCGCGCTTTAATCTCGGGTTTTTTCCCCCCTCTTTACGAGCAGCGAGACGCGGCTTTGCTGCTTTGTAGCTGGAAATGACATCTTGGTAGCCCGAAGGGGGTTTGAAGGGGGGTAGGAATGGAGAGGAGACGTAGCCTGGCTGGGATCCCCCCAAGGGGATGCGCATCTTGGGGTGCATCCCCGAGGTAGGGGACACCGAGGAACGTGGGGTTCCCTCCGTGCTGTGTGCTGTGAGCACCCCACACTCGCTGTCCCGTTCCGTGTCCCCTCCCGGCTCTAACACCGAGCTGCTGCTGTGCCCCGCTTCCCACCGGCGATATTTCAGCGTTACGATGTTACCCCTTGTCCCTAACTTGCTTCTCTTTGGCAGGCGTGGATAAACAGTGGCTGCAAGGTGTGTTAGAGCCCGCTCGAGGTGATGGGGACCTTCTCCTTGTTTTAAAACGAGGTTTTTGGGCAAGGAGGGGAGCGTGACCCCCTGCCAGGCAGGCTTGGGGAAGTTTGGATGGCTCCTGGCACGCCGGGTGAGGCAGGAGCAAGGCTGGCTGCTGGTGGGAGCGCCGTGTTCTCCAGCATCCGTGCAATTTGCGCCCACACATGAGCTGTTCCAATCCTTGGCGTTACCCCGAGAGCTGGGAAGGCTGAAAACACCCCACCTAAACCCATAACCCTCTCTTAAATCTCTAACTCCCACCTAAATCCATAACCCCGCTTCTTTTGTGTTTATAGAGTTGCCCGTTTGTTGGTGTTTGGGGATTCTAACATGAGTGGGGGAACAAAGGTGGAGCTTTGGGGGTACAAGTCGTGCTGCAGAGGTTGTGGGGTGGGCGAGGTATAGTGCTGAATATCTGTGGTTAAGGAATTAGGGTCAGTTAGGTGATAGAAGTTTGGATTTTCCTTCAGAAATGCCAGAGACATTGCTCATGAGCTGCCCCTGTGTTGTACTCCGGGGTGACATTGTGTTGTCATCTCATTGGGTTGAAAATTAGCGAAATCCTCTCCTGTTTTGACAGACGGGCTCCTCCTCGCCTCTGAAGTTGAGTCACATATTTAAAGCACAGATCCCAGCACTTCCCTCTCACAGCCCTGAAAGAGGAAGGATGGAGGAGGAGGAGGAGGCCAGAGCTTCCTCTGCCCGCCCTGCCTGGGGCACGGGACTGGTGCTGTCACCCTGCTTGTGCCACAGCGAGGGTTCAGGGTTGGTGGCACGTGTCACATGGGTCCCTTGGCTTGTTGAGAACCTCCTGAAGTGCAGGGCTGGGCTGTAGGAGGGTGACACGGTGTGGCTCATGCAGGGTGAGGAATATTCGACACTCAATCTCCTGTAGGAAAAGGGATTGTCTTGCCTGTCCCCTGTCCTGGCCTCTCCTGGCGTCCCTGACAGGGAGGGACAAGTTCAGCTGAGTGGTTGGACGTGGACCTGGCTTCTCAAAGAGCAGCACAGCTGCTACTGTAAGTGATTCCCTCCAGCACCTTCCAGACTGCTGCGCTGGAGTTTGGGCTCTGGGACGGACCCAGGGGTGCTCATCCTGCCCTCATGATGTGAGCTACCCTGGTTTGCTCCATTTGGACATTTGGGCTGAGCTGCAGAGCCCAAACCTGGCTTAGTCCACTGGGGTATTTGGGCTGAGCTGCAGAGCCCAAACCTGGCTTGTTCCATTTGGATGTTTGAGCTGAGCTGCAGAGCCCAAACTTGGTGTGGGTGACTGCCCCAGACATGATGTGTGCTGACTTCATCCCCTCCTCAGTACACAGCCGGGCTGACGTCTCTGCTAGAGACCTGTGGGGAGGTATTTGGGTCCAAATTACTCATGGGCTGCAGCAGAGTGGAAAGATGACCTAAAGCAGGATCCACAGAAGTGATTGCATCGAGTTGTCATGTTTCAGATGATGCTTAAAAGAATCCTGATGGCCCATGGCCAGGAGCCACAGCTGAAATCTGTCTGCTGCCTGCTTTGGTTGTGCAGTGAACCTTTCCATTTGGAGTGTCATTCTTTAGGTTTCCTGTTCCAAAATCTTGTATAACAATGCAATCCTTCACTGGAGGATGAGACAGAGTTGTGTCCCTCCTTGGTGTTTTCTGGTCATGTTGTGCTTCCTCTTGGGTCACCAGCCACTGTTGTGTTGTTGAAGCTCTTCCTCCCAAACCAAGAGCTGGTTTTGGTAAGGGTTTTGCTGAGAATCACTTTGCTGAAGAGAACTTTTCAGTGCTCCAGGAGAGTTTGAGCTTGGGGAAAGTGTTCCAGCAGCAGTGAAAACATAAGGGCCAATTTTCTTCTCCTTGCAGAGCAACAGTCCATGGCAGAGACACATCATTAAATAAAACACTGCTGTGTGAGAGTTAATGCATGGTAGTTCTGCTTGCTGTGTAGCACCTGGGTGAAAACAAGAGATTCCTCTGCTTTTCTTACAGATTCTTGTTCCTCTTTCTGTTTCCCACCTCCAATTTTATTGTGTTTTTTGGTACCTGAAGCATGGCATCTCTGAATATCCAGTGTGGAGCAGCCAGGGATGGTCCCAGTGCCCTGCCCCTGTTTGAAGCAGGATGATCTGCTGCAGGCTGGGAACAGAGAGGTGATGAATGGAGTGAAAACAAGAGATTCCTCTACTTTTCTTATAGATTCTTGTTCATGTTTTTGTTTCCCACCTCCAATTTTATTGTGTTTTTTTGGTACCTGAAGTGTGGCATCCCTGAATTATCCAGTGTGGAGCAGCCAGGGATGGTCCCAGTGCCCTGCCCCTGTTTGAAGCAGGATGATCTGCTGCAGGCTGGGAACAGAAAGCCTGGGGAGAGGTGATGAATGGAGCTGAAATGCTTGGTTCCTTACCCCTTTCTTCCTTGTGCCTTGCTGTGATTTATTAGCAGGCAAAATTAGGCTTGTAATTTCTGTGGAGGCTGCTGTATGTAGGTCACTGCTGGCCTGGCTTGGCAGGGTTGGCTGTGGTCAGGCTGCAGTGGTGGGGCTGGGAGTGAGGGCTCTTTGCCTGCTGCAAATTCCACTTTTAAGACTAATCTTTGGGCTGGCTGCCTTAATTCCAGGAGGAAATGGCAGCTGAGCCAGGCTGGAGAGTGGGGACTGGTGTTTCAGGTGATGAGTTTTTGGAGTTTTTCTCTGTTTGTGGAGCAGGTTTTCTTTAAAATAAATGAACAAACCTCACTGCTGGCTTCACCTTCAAAGCAGGAGATTCTCACCTTTGGACTCTGGTGAGCTTTGGAAGGGCTGGAGGAGCTCAGGGCTAGTGGATTTTTTTTTTCTGCAGCATCCTCGGTGCTTTGGGGCGTGTTTGCGAAACTCTGCCTCGCTCTTGGCCTCATCTGATAACCCATGAGTGATGGTTCCCTTGATGGAGAAGGAGGAAGGAGGATGGTGCTTGTGGTTTGCTGTTCTGGGAAGTGCCTGGTGTGGAATTAGGGCAGGCAGCTCGGAGCTGGTGGCTGAGTGAGTTTGTGCAGCCAGAGCACCCCGTGTCCCCCCAAAAATCCATCAGGGAAAACACCCCTGAAGTGAGGGAGTAATGAGACCCTGGGCTCGTGCTCATGGCAAACAGCTTGCTGTTCTTCTGTCCCTCTCTCAGTGATGTTTTTTTAATTAGCTGTGCCATGTATTTTATATAATCAGAAATGTCTTCGCTGCGGCCTTCTGTGCGAGACGTGGTTGAAAAGCTCTGGAAACTGCAGTGACATCACTGGGACTTTTCCAAAGCTGTGGTTTATTATCTCATTGACCAAAGGAGTCCACTGACTTGGGGTTGGAGTTTGTTTAAACCATTTAGGATTTGCCATAATCTCTGTTAAACACTTCGCATGTTCTGGGCAGTCAGAGCCGGGGCCGTGATGGGCTGATAAGGAGCAGGGGTTTTCTCTTTGGTACGTGCTCAGGAAGTGGTGGGGCTCTTCCTCTCATTAATGATCTAATGCCATCAGCCATGGCGCTTGCAAAAGACGTTTCCCATGTTTTCAGGGGCGGGGAACTGAGGTGCAGTGATTTACTGAAGGTCAGAGGCGGCACCAGGCTGAGGAGCTGAGCTGGATGAGAGCACAGCCCCTGCATGTGTGATTTAATAGCCAAACACCACCAGGTAAAACCATGATTTTGCCATTCACACTGAGCCCTGCTGGCCTCTGGCAAGATTAGTGCTGGCTGTGCCATCAGTTCCACACACAGAGCAGGAAAACCTCAGTTACAGGGCAGTGCTGGTTATGGGGCTGTGGAGGTGATGGCTGTGCCTTGAGCAGTGAGTGATGCAGGGCAGAGGCTCTGGAACAACCAAAACAATGTGTAAATAATAACTGAAATAATACTGAAGTAATACTACATTAATAACAGAAATAACTGAATTAATACTGAAATAACACTAAATTAATAACTGAATTAATAACTGAAATAATAGTGAAATAATACTGAAATAATTCTGAAATAATCCATGAAATAATCCATGAAATAATACGTGAAATAATACATGGAATAATACATGGAATGATACAGGAATAATACATGGAATAATACATAGAATAATGCAGGAATAATGCAGGAATAATGCAGGAATGATGCAGGAATAATAAATGGAAAAATAAATGGAATAATAAATGGAATAATAAGTGAAGTTTGCAGCCTGAGAGCCAGGTCTCCTGGCACGTTTGGTGGGCACAGGAGATGAAAACTCCCAGAAGGTTCCAGCTGAGGAAGCCTGAAGGATGGAGTTGGTGACTCCTCTCCTCACAGACAGCTCTGGGGTGTGCTGTGCTGTCTGAGGAGATGGAGGAGCTCTTGTGGGCTGCAGGGTGGTGCAGGTACGTGGGAGGCATCCAGAGGAGTGGCCGTAGGAGCAGCATCTCTCCAGCTTTATGATCTGCCATCTCCTCAGCCTTCCAGCTGGCCTCCTGTGCCCCACACCAGCGTGCTTGGCTCTTTTCAGACCATCCTTTCACTGAAGCTTTGCTGTCTCTGAGGAGCTGAGAGGGAAGAGCCCCGTTCCTTCAGAAAGCTTTGCTGCCTCTCCAGCCTCCCGACCTGCACAGGGCCCTGGCTGCACACCCAGGCTCCTCTCCAAGCACAACTGGCCCCGCTCGTCTGGCCTCAAGTTGCAGCATTCAGGCAGCATGACCTCACCTCCTGGTTTCTAAGAATAACGTGCTGCCTCCCCTGTGCCTCCCCTGTGCCTCCCCTGGCTGTGCTGGGGCTGCCTGCGGGGCCAGGGTGCCTGCCACAGCCTGGCATGGGCCAGCGCCAGGGCTCTGCCTTGTGCCAGCTATCCCTGTGCCCACCCTGTGCCCACCCCGGACCTGCTCCATGGCTCTGGCTTGTGCCAGGTGTTTCAGGTAGCCCTGTGCCCACTCCATGGCTCTGGTTTGTCCCAGGTAGCCCCGTGCCCACCCCAGGGCTCTGATTTGTGTCAGGTGTCCCAGGTTGCCCCGTGCCCACCCCAGACCAGCTCCATGGCTCTGGCTTGTGCCAGGTGTCCCAGGTAGCCATGTGCCCACTCTGTGCCTGCTCCAGGCTCTGCCTTGTGCCAGGTGTCCCAGGTAATCCCATGCTCACCCCAGACCTGCTCCATGGATCTGAGTGGTGCCAGGTGTCCCAGGTAGCCCTGTTCCCACCCTGTGCCCATTCCATGGCTCTGGCCTGTGCCAGATGTCCCAGATAGCTTTGTGCCCACCCCAGGCCTGCTCCATGGATCTGAGTGGTACCAGGTGTCTCAGATATCCCTGTGCCCACCCCATGGCTCTGGCTTGTGCCAGGTGTCCCAGGGACTCCCCTGCCCACCCTAGGTCATGTCCATGGATCTGCCTTGTGCCAGGTGTAACAGGTATCCCTGTGCCTGCTCCAGGCTCTGGTTTGTGCCAGGTGTCCCAGGTATCCCTGTGCCCATCCCAGGGCTCTGGCCTGTGCCAGGTGTCCCAGGTAATCCCATGCCCATCCCAGGCCAGCTCCAGGGCTCTGGCTTGTGCCAGGTATCCCAGGTGTCCCTGTGCCCATCCCAGGGCTCTGGCTTGTGCCAGGTGTCCCAGGTTGCTCACCCCAGGCTGCCCAGATCCTCTGTGGGCTCCACAGGTGAGGAGCAGCTGGGGAGGCTCTTCAGCACCTGGCTGATCTTTCAGGGCAATTTTGGAGGAGGCAGAGTTTGAAGCAGGACCAGGGTGATCCCTCCACCAGCTGCAGAGGCTGGCATGGCAATGCAGCTTGGCCTCACCACTCCCCAAAAACCAGTTTGGAGCCTGGGCAGCCACACTGAGTCAGCAGCGTGGTCATCTCTGGGGTGACAGTGTGGGATTTAACATCACCCTGGGGTCTGTGTCCTGTGTGGTGCTCACAGGGGTCCCAGGATGAGGAACTGACTCCATGTTTCAGAAGGCTGATTTATTATTTTACGATATATATTACTTTAAAACTATACTGAAAGAATAGAAGAAAGGATTTCATCAGAAGGCTGGCTAAGAATAGAATAGAAAGGAATGATAACAAAGGTTTGTGGCTCGGCTCTCTGTCCGAGCCAGCTGACTGTGATTGGCCATTCATTAGAAACAACCCCATGAGACCAATCCCTGTTGCACCTGTTGCATTCCACAGCGGCAGATAACCATTGTTTACATTTTGTTCCTGAGGCGCCTCAGCTTCTCAGGAGGAAAAATCCCAAGAAAAGGATTTTCCATACAAGATGTCTGTCACAGTGTCCCACTGAAGGTGGGTCCCACCCTCACTGCTGCAAGGTGAAAAGAACCAGCCAGGTTTGGTGGGAGGTGTCCCTGCCCACCTGAGGGGGTTGGAAGGAGATGACCCTCAAGGTCCCTTCCTACCAAACCATTTTGTGGCTCTCTTGCTGTCTGAAAATATGATATATAAAATAACTTTTTCTTTCAGCTCTGGCTAGAACAAGGGCTGTGTGTGTTTCTGGTGCCTTGGGGCTCATTTTGGGGAGAGCTCTTAGCTCTGTGCCCATTCCCCAAAGGAAATGGATGGGGAGCAGAATGCAGGGGCTGGAGCAAGAGTAGGTCTGAATGCAGAGAGCTTTAACAGCCTTTTAAACTGTTCTGCCTTTGTACCCCGTGGCTGAGTCATTTCAAAGATTTCAGCCTTTTAAGATCCTACCAATTTGAGGTGGGGATTACAGAGGCTGGCAGGTTTAATGGCTGCATTAACTCACTGCTCCTCTGTGCCCTGGGGAGGGGACTGAGGCACCCAGTCCCTGAGTGCTGCTCGACCTGAGATGACCTGAAATGAAAAGTTTTGCTGGAGGTGCTGTGAGGCACAAAAATGTCACGTGGAGAGCATCACTGGGAGGGGGACACAGGATCTGCTCTGAGAGCTCCCCTGTGGCTGCATCTTCACTCTGGTGCTGCTGAGGAGGATTAACAGAATTCACAGAATCACTGGGTTGGAAGAGAACTTCAGGGTCATTGATTCCAACCCAGGTCCAACACCTCAACTCAACCCTGGCACCCAGTGCCACATCCAGGCTTTGTTAAACACCCCCAGGGATGGGGACTCCACCACCTCCCCGGGCAGAACATTCCAGAAGTTTTATCACCCTTTCTGTAAAAAGCTTTTCCCTGCTGTCCAACCTGCATATCCCTTGAGGCTGTGTGCTCTGGCTGTGTCAGTCCCTGCAGACAGAGCCCAGCCCCAGCTGAGCACGGGCACCTTTCAGGAGCTGCACAGTGATGGGGGCAGCCCTGAGTCTCCTTTTCTCCAGGCTGAGCACCCCCAGCTCCCTCAGGGCTCCTCGTAGGGTTTGTGTTCCAAACCCCTCATGATGGGGAGCAGAATCCTGGAGATTGTTACTCCTGTGGTGTATTCCAATTATTGTTAATATTAATTGCCTTTACCTTACTATATGATTTATCATACGATATATTATATTATATTATATTATATTATATTATATTATATTATATTATATTATATTATATTATATTATATTATATTATATTATATTATATTATATTTACATTATATAATATGTAATATACAATATATAATATATATTATATATAACATACTATATATATCATGTCATATATAATATCATATATAATATCATATATTACATTATAGTATATTATATTAATTATATTACATTAATTATGTTTTATTAATTATATATATATAGTATAATATAGTATAATATAATATTATATTATATTATATTATGTTATATTATATTATATTATATTATATTATATTATATTATATTATATTATATTATATTATATTTTTATTATATTCTATGATATAATATATGATATATGATATGATATGATATTTTATATTATATTATATTTTATATTGTATTATATTTCATATTATATTACATACACGATTAAATATTATTTATTAATATTATTATATAATATTAATAATGCTGATATTAATAATTGTTAGTAATAATAATAATAATAATAATAATAATAATAATAATAATAATAATAGTAATAAAATAATGATGCTGATGATGCTGCCTCCACCTGTAGTGACAGGACAGGATGGTGGCATCTCCTTGTGGCTAAGGGCCTTCCCTCAGTGCAGTGCCAAGGTGCCCTGTGCCATGGGGAGGGCAGGTGAGCTCTGTGGCCCAGGGTTGTGCAGCTGGCACAGCCTGGGCTGTCATGTGTAATGAGATTATTCAGGCCCTTGGCGTCAGGGCCGCACGTGGTTCCTGCCCTGCGAGCTGCAGCCTAAACCAGAGATAAAGTCCAAAATCCAAACCCAGATCTGAATGTTCCTGGGGCTCCCAGCCAGGCTGGGGCTTTGCTGCTCTGCTCTTGGTGTCCTTATCCGGTTTGGCCTGGGTTGGGGATCAGGGGAGCCATGGATTCATTTCCTTTGTCATATAATTAAATTTGCTGCTTTGTGCCCTTGGCTGCAGGTGGATGCCTGCTTTGAACTCAAAAAACTCCAGATCTGCTGGCCCCAGAATTTGGGGGTCAGGCAGGTTTGGGGTCTTTGTGTGCCTCACACTAAACCTGTGTCACAGCAGGCAGAGTAGATCCTGTGTCCCCTTCCCAGTGATGCTTTGGGATTTCTGTGGTTGGGATGACCCCCAGGTATTAGAAAATCTTTTTTTCCCAGCCCTGCGACTGAAGAAGAAGTCGAGATTTGTCGGTTCTGCTTTTCAAGGTTGTTTATTTTTTCTTATCTATGAAATTCTTTCTCTGACCTGCTGAGATCTGTCTGGCAGGTCGTGTTGTGGCACAGTGACCGCCCTTGGAGTGATGTTAACTTTTTATACTAAGATCTATGTGTACTTTATTTACAATAATTTTCCAATCCCTATCACTTATGTTAGACAGTCTGTCTCTACTCTAAACCAATCCAAAAGTGTCACCATCACAGCAGAAGATAGAGGACAAGAAGGAGAAGTAGAAAGACAGAACACACCCCGATTCCTCCATTTTGCCTCTTGAACCCCCATTCTAAAAACCCCAAAATTCTACTTTTTCACCCTGTGATAAATTCACTATCATTCTACTCAAACTCTTGTGACTTGTAACTCCTTACACAGAGTTGGTAATTGTTTCCATGGGTTAAAATCAAAGGCACAGATGTTTTTGACTCTGTGCCAAGGTCTCTGAGCCCCCTGCCAGGGTCTTGAGTCCTCCAGGGCAGCCAGAGCAATGTCCTGGGTTCCAACAGAATCCTGGCTATCTCCATGGGGCTGGGGCTAAAGCAGATGCAATCAGCTCCAAACAAACCCTAAAGTATGTGTGTTATGCTCAGCTTAGTCTAACAAGAGCAGTAAATAAAACCAGGAGCAGGGGAGGTGTGTGGTAGCAGGGATGGTTTTGAATTCCAGCAGCAATGAGCCTGATGGCATCTCCCAGCTCAGTGTTAGGAACAGCTCAAATTTTCTATTCTATTCTATTCTATTCTATTCTATTCTATTCTATTCTATTCTATTCTATTCTATTCTATTCTCCCCCAGGGATGGTGACTCCACCACCTCCCTGGGCAGAACATTCCAGAACTTTGTCACCCTTTCTGTAAAAACTTTTCCCTGCTATCCAGCCTGTATTTCCCTTGGTGCAGCTGGAGGTTGTGTGCTCTGGCTGTGTCAGTTCCTGCAGACAGAGCCCAGCCCCAGCTGAGCACGGGCACCTTTCAGGAGCTGCACAGTGATGGGGGCACCCCTGAGTCTCCTTTTCTCCAGGCTGAGCACCCCCAGCTCCCTCAGGGCTTCCTCACAGGGTTTGTGTTCCAAACCCCTCATGATGTGGAGCAGAATCCTGGAGTTTGTTACTCCTGTGGTGTATTCCAATTATTCTATTCTATTCTATTCTATTCTATTCTATTCTATTCTATTCTATTCTATCCCATTCCATTCCTTTCCCATCCAGGGATGGTGACTCCACCACCTCCCTGGGCAGAACATTCCAGAACTTTATCACTCTTTCTGAAAAAAACTTTTCCCTGATATCCAACCTAAATTTGGATCTCCAGCCTAAACCAATCTCAGACCCTCATGATGGGGAGCAGAAGCCTGGAGTTTGTTACTCCTGTGGTGTATTCCAACTATTCTATTTCTATTTCTATTTCTATTCTATTCTATTCTATTCTATTCTATTCTATTCTATTCTATTCTATTCTATTCTATTCTATTCTATTCTATTCTATTCTATTCTATCCTATCCTATCCTATCCTATCCTATCCTATCCTATCCATACCTATCCTATCCATTCCTATTCCTATTCCTATTCCTATTCCTATTCCTATTCCTATTCCTATTCCTATTCCTATTCCTATTCCTATTCCTATTCCTATTCCTATTCCTACTCCTATTCCATTTAGTGACCAGACCACTGTGGGTGTCACTGAGCTGTCACCACAGCTCTGTCACTCACTGTGGCTCCCAGAGCCGGGCTGAAGGAGCCTCTGTCACCTGTGGCAGCCTCCTGCTGTCCCCTGGGGCTCTGTGTGACTCTCTCTTCCTCCTGGGCCTTTCCCAGCCTCTCTGTGCTGATCCTGGGCAGATTTGCTGCAGGAGCCCCGGGCAGGGCAGGCGGTTCTTGCGCAAGAGGCTCTGGGGAGGGAGGGTTTGCCAGGAAGTTTAAGCTCGGGTTATCTCCTGGAAGGCATCAGAGCTGGGAATTTGGCATTTTGGGCTGGTTCCCTCCCGTGCCTGGGGCAGAGCAGTGCTGGCACGGGGACAGGGCTGTTTGGGGAGCCTGGAGGTGTTCAGCCCTTGCTGGGCATCTTCCCAGGCTCCTGGAGACAACATCTGCCCCTTGCTGGCCCTGGAGCTTGGAGGAGCCTTGGGAAGCCTTTTGTTTTTGTCCTCAGTGTTTGCCCTGCTGCTGGTGTGAGGGGCTGCGCAGCCCCACGCTGACATCTCCTTTCCATCCCATCCCACCCTGCTTGTTCCACCTCAGAGCTCACACTCCCAATCTCTTGTCACAGACATCTTTTATGGAAAATCCTCTTAAGATTTTTCCTCCTGAGAAGCTGAGAAGTCTCAAGAACAAAATGTAAACAATGGTTATCTGCTGCTGTGGAATGCAACAGGTGCATCTGGGATTGGCCCATGTTGGATGTTTCTAATTAATGGCCAATCACAGTCAGCTGGCTCAGACTCTGTCCGAGCCACAAACTTTTGTTATCATTCTTTCCTATTCTATTATTAGCCAGCCTTCTGATGAAATCCTTTCTTCTATTCTTTTAGTATAGTTTTAATGTAATATATATCATAAAATAATAAATCAGCCTTCTGAAACATGGAGTCAGATCCTCGTCTCTTCCCTCATCCTGGGACCCCTGCAAACACCATCACAATCTCTTGTGGTGAGGAGGAGTTGTAAAGAACAGCTCTGCCAGGACCTGAGATGTCCCCTGGGTGCTGGGATTCACTCCCTGGGAGTTTTCGGAAGTGTCCTGGTGCTCCCAGCTGCTTGTTGCTGGAGGAGACAGCCAGTGATGCTGGGCTGATGAAAGCTGGGTGAGGAAGATGATGAGGAGGTTCCGAATGGGTTAAAATAGGTTGGGTGCCACTGAGCAGCAGTTTGGGCTGGGTGAGAGCCAGAGCTGCTTTTTCCTGGAAGCTGTGGAGCAGCCCTGAGGTTCTGGCACTGCCAGATTCTGGGAGATGATGTTGGAGTGCCTCAGGGCAGTGCTTTGGGGTGATATTCCCACTTCTGGAGGAGCTGCAGGTCAGGCATGGCCCCAGAGGATTTAGGAAGCTCAGGGATCCCTTTAGCTCAGTTTTGCCAGGCTCTGGCAGCAAGGGCAGCGTGTTCTTAGCAGGTCAGGCACCTCTGGCTTTAACCAAAACGTTCCTCTCAGGTTTCCTTCTCCTCAAAAACTGCCCTGAAACAACCAAATGTCACTGCAGCAGGGCTGGCTGGGCCATGGTGCTGATGCTTGGAGGGTTTTAGTGACTGAACTGCTGACAGTACTGGATCTTGTACCCACATTGAGTGTAGCCACGGAGAAAGAATTCACAGAATCACAGGGATGGAAGAGACCTTCAAGATCATTAAATCCAACCCAGGTCCTGCACCTCAACTCACCCCTGGCACCCAGTGCCACATCCAGGCTGTTTTAAACACATCCAAGCTCAGATAATGCTGGCTGGGGAACACAGAATCACAGAACCACCAGGTTGGAAGAGACCTTTAAGATCGGATCCAACCCAGCCCCAACTCCTCAACTAAACCCTGGCTTGTTTTAAACACACCCAGGGATGGTGACCCCACCACCTCCCCAGTCCCTGGGAATTCCCAAAATTCCCCCAAATTCACAGAATCACAGAATCACTGGGTTGGAAGAGACCTTCAAGATCATCTGAGTCCAACCCAGGTCCAACCCCTCAGCTCACCCCTGGCACCCAGTGCCACATCCAGGCTTTGTTAAACACCCCCAGGGATGGGGACTCCACCACCTCCCCTGGCAGAACATTCCAGAACTTTATTGTCAGATTATGCTCTTTTCTGACCCACAGATGGGGCAACTGAGAGCCATTTTAAAAACTTTTATTCTATTTTCAGTCTCATGTGAAGGGCGAGACAACGCAGATGTTATAATTCACACCATCACAATCAGAAGTTAACTATTTCTTAATTACAATTCATTATAAGTGTTTCTTGGCCTATCAGCTTTTGCCACACTATGCTGTAAATGCCTCATTCTCTACAAATTCATTTCCCACACTGTGTCACTCTTTCAGGAAAAAGCTTTTCCCTGCTATCCAACCTGTATTTCCCTTGAGGCTGTGTGCTCTGGCTGTGTCAGTCCCTGCAGACAGAGCCCAGCCCCAGCTGAGCACGGGCACCTTGCCCTGTGTGAGAGATGGGGCAGTGCAGTGTGGGTGCCCTTCACAGGGGCTCTTCAAGGCTTCATTTCCCTCTGAAATGAGTCTCTGCTGCCTCAGGGTGCTGCTGCAGGCTCTGTGGGGCAGTGCCAGCCCTGTGCCAGCCCTGTGCCAGCCCTGTGCCCCAGGCAGGGGCTGCCCAGCCTGGGGTGGGTGGCACAGCCACACAAAGGCTGCCCTGTCTGCTCTTTGGCTTCCCCCAGCCATGAGCTCTTGTGGTGAATAAGTGGGATTGAAAAAGCTTAAATTCACACAAAGCAGGGCCCAGGAGCCCTGGGCTGACCCCAAGGGAGCAGCTGCCCCCTGCTCACCCTGCCCTGGGGTCCTGGATAACGCTGCCCTGGGATTGAGGCTGGCTGAGGGGAGAGATTTCGTTTTAAAAGCTGGCTATGGGAATGCCCAAAGAGTCCAGGCTGTCTGCCAAGGGAGCAGCAGTAGCTGCAGGAGGAGATTTTTCTGTTGGTTTGTTTAAATATCCGTGCCTTTATCCTTTTATCCCGTCTTCCCTTTTAATCGAGCAGGCAAAACGAGTCCAAACCACTTCGCTGCCTGTGGGATTTGGGAGGAAATCAAGGAGCCTGCTGGTTAAACACTGTCAGGCAGTGGGGTGCTGAGCATCGTGGGAGGATCAGTGACTCTGTCCTGTAAGCTCCCCACACGTGGTTTTGCTGTACATTGAAAAAATAAGAGTACAGAACTGGCTCAGGTTTGATGGGGCTCTGAGCAGCCTGGTCTGGTGGAAGGTGTTTCTGTTCATGGCAGGAGCTGGAATGAGATGGTCTTTGGGGTTCCTTTTAACCCTAACCATGATTCAGTGACTTCTTTTAGGGTTCCTTTTAACCCAAACCACTCCATGGTTCACTGACACCTTTTAGGGTTCCTTTTAACCCAAAACATTCCTTGATTCAGTGACTCCTTTTAGGGTTCCTTTTAGGGTTCCTTTTAACCCAAACCATGATTTAGTGACTCCTTTTAGGGTTCCTTTTAACCCAAACCACTCCATGCTTCAGTAACTTCTTTTAGGGTTCCTTTTAGCCCAAACCATTCCTTGATTCAGTGACTCCTTTTAGGGTTCCTTTTAACCCAAACCACTCCATGATTCAGTGACTTCTTTTAGGGCTCTTTTTAACCCAAACCAAGATTCAGTGACTTCTTTTAGGGTTCCTTTTAGGGTTCCTTTTAACCCGAACCACTCCATAGTTCAGTGACTCCTTTTAGGGTTCCTTTTAACCCAAACCATGCTTCAGTGACTCCTTTTAGAGTTCCTTTTAACCCAAACCATGATTTAGTGATTTCTTTTAGGGTTCCTTTTAACCCAAACCATGATTCAGTGACTCCTTTTAGGGTTCCTTTTAGCCCAAACCACTCCATGCTTCAGTGACTCCTTGCTCTGCCTCGCGCCCACTCTTGGTACCACCAACAGGGGGGAAATTCCCCCTCTGGTATTTTTGGAAGTTCGTGCACTCTGCAGTGAGTTTTGCACCCTTGTTGGAGGTGTTTGGAGGTGATGGTGCTTTGAGGTGACCCTGCTGCTCCAGGCTCTGCCCCAGCCCCACCAAAGCTCCCCAGCCCTGGGGCCACACGGCTGCTGCCAACAGGTGCTGTGGAGGCTCCTGGGGCTGGAAAAGCCTCAGCAGGGAGCTGAGAATAGCCACTGTGTCCTGAGGGCTTTCATGTGGTGCCAGCAGGATGCACAGAAGGGCTTTTTTTTAAAAATAGAAACACAACTGTGTGTGTGTTCCTGCTGGCTGGAGGAGTCTCGGGGTGGCTGCTGGGTTGACAGGAGGCTCTCAGGTTTTTTGCATTGCTTCAGAGCTCAGGATTTCCCCTAAAATCCTGCCTGCTGCAGAAGTGCACAGCCTTAGGTAGTGCTGGGTCTCGAGTTTGGGGTGTTGCTTGGCCCTTCACCCACGTGGGTTGGTGACAAACGGGGGTTTCCACCAGCTCCTGCTGTACAAACAGCAGTGTGATGGGAGGAGGATGAGGAGGGAGCCCTGTGGGGCAGGGACAGCCTGGACACTGCACTGAGAGCTTTGGGGAGGTGGCAAAGGAGAGCCTGGTGAGGGATCTGTGTCTGGATCGTCCCCTCTTGTCCCTCTGTCCCCTCACTGCCATCCCCTCTCCTGACACACGTGGCTGCCCCTCTCCCTGCCTTGGGCATTGGGGCTGGTGGTGACAGAGGTTTGTGAGGGGAGGATGAGGAGGGAGGCTCATCAAAGCTCACTGAGAGCTCTGGGGAGATGCAAAGCAGAGGCTGGTGGGGGCTGTGTGTCCCTGACCAGCTCTGAATTGTCCCCTCTTGTCCCTCTGTCCCCTCACTGCCATCCCCTCTCTCCTGCTCCTCTCCCTGCCCTGGGCATCAAGGCTGGTGGTGACAGAGGTTTGTGAGGGGAGGAGGATGAGGAGGGAGGCCTGGAGACCTCACTGAGAGCTTTGGGGAGGTGGCAAAGGAGAGGCTGGTGGTGGCTGTGTGTCCCTTACCAACTCTGGATTGTCCCTCTGAGTTTTCACTGCCATCCCCTCTCCTGACACACGTGGCTGCTCCTCTCCCTGCTTTGGGCATCAGGGCTGGTGTGACAGAAGTTTGTGAGGGGAGGAGGATGAGGAGGGAGGCCTGGAGATTGCATGAGAGCTTTGGGGAGATGCAAAGGAGAGGCTGCTGGGGGCTGTGTGTTCCTGACCAGCTCTGGATTGTCCCCTGTTGTCCCTCTGCCTTTTCACTGCCATCCCCTCTCCTGACACACTGCCCCTCTCCCTGCCCTGGGCATTGGGTGGTGACAGAGGTTTGTGAGGGGAGGAGGAGGATGAGGAGGAGCAGGAGGAGGAAGAGGAGGAGGAGGAGGGCTGTTGGAGACCCCTGCCTCTCGGAGCACCTGCACACACAAAGCCCTGTTATGAAACCCCTGAGCTGCTCCTGGCCCAGCCTTTTGCTGCTCCCAGCAGCCTGGCAGCCTCCAGCTGGCACGGGCACGGTGCCTGCTGTGGGCTCAGCGTGGCTCCAGCCCCCCTGGCACTGCTGGGTGCTGCCAGGGTGGGATGCTCTGCTCTGCATCCCTGCTCTGACTGCCCTTATCTCAGCAAGGTGTTTGCTGTGCCCTGGTGCTGGCAGAGCCGTGGCAGGGGTGAAGCTGTGTTAAACAAACAGCTGGGGCAGATGGGCTGATGCAGAACGGGGCTGTCGTCACCCAGCCTGGCTGGTGCGTCAGTGAAACCCTGCTCAGGCTGGAGGAAACACATCCCAAGGCCATCCTGCTCCCAGTGCCACTTCAGGAGGGGCTGGCCTTGGTGCAGCTTTGTGTTTCAGCTTGGTTTTTTGCCTTTCTTTAAACACACATGTATTTATTTATGCTGCATGAAGATCTCTCGGGTTGCTGTTGATAATTGCTGCCCCGAGATGTGCAGGATGTCTCTGTTTAACTGAAGAACGAGTCTGGACTCTTCACTTTTCGGTCTTGAGGTTGTTTATTAATTCTTATCTATAAAATTTTCTTTCTGCCCAATCGAGGTCTGCTCAGCAGGGCAGCCAAAGGCACTCTGTGTGTTGTCCTTTTATACTACAAACTACATATAACATATTTACACTTAATTCCCAATACCTATCATGTATGTTAGACAGTGCACTTCTATTGTAAATGTAACATATTTATAATTACTTTCCAATACCCATCAGCTATGTTAGGCAGTGAGCTTCTATTCTAAATATACCATATTTACACTTAATTCCCAATACCTATCACCTATGTTAGACAGTGCACTTCTCCTCTAAACCAATCCCAAAGTGCCACCATCACTGCAGAAAATGGAGAACAAGAAGAAGAAGAAGAAAGGCTGGACACGCCCAAGTTCCTCCATCTTGTCCCCATAACCCCCATACCAAAAATCCTAAAATCGACATTTTCACCCTGTGATTATTTTATTATTACACCATTCAAACCTCTGTGACTTTCAGGTCCTCATACAAAGCTGGCAACTTGCTCCAGGGGTCAAAATCAAATCCCCAGGTGCTCTGGGCTGTGTGCCAGGGTCTCTGAGCCCCCTGAAGGGGTCCTGGGCAGCTCTGGACACCCAGAGGGATGCACTGAGCTCTGACAAAGATCTGTGTGGAAAGGCCTCAGGCAGGATCCCTGTTCTGGAGGGGTGGGTGGCAGCCTCATTTCTGTCCTGCCCATGGACTGACCCCTGAGAAATTTCATTTTTGGGCAGAGTTCAAGCCCAGGAGCTGCTGGGAAGCTGTGAGAGCTGTGGGGCTGCTGCTGGCAGGGCCTCATGGCTGCTGTGCTTGCAGGCGTGGTGGGTCTGGGCCTCTCCCCAAAATCACTGAAACCTTCAGGGAATGGGTGGACACATCCAAAAATAAAAGCAGTTCTGGGATGTAGGTGTGGAGCATCCAAAGCTGGCCCTGGGTGTTGCAGACATCTTTTACAGAAAATCCTCTCATTAGGATTTTTCCTCCTGAGAAGCTGAGAGGCCTCAGGAACAAAATGTAAACAATGGTTATCTGCTGCTGTGGAATGCAACAGGTGCATCTGGGATTGGTCTCATGTTGAATGTTTGTAATTTATAGCAAATCACAGCCCAGTTGGCACGGACAGAGAGCCGAGCCACAAACCTTTGTTCTCATTCTTTCCTATTCTATTCTTAGCCAGCCTTCTGATGAAATCCTTTCTTCTATTGTTTTAGTATAGTTTTAATGTAATATATATCATAAAATAATAAATCAAGCCTTCTGAAACACGGATTCAGATCCTCATCTCTTCCCTCATCCTAAAACCCCTGTGAACACGGTCACAGCTGGGATCAGAGGCAGCAGGAAGGTCAGGCAGGGTTGTCCCCAGGGTTGGTGGAACCAGAACCCAGAGAGATGCTCTGGGGTCCCTCTGACATGAGGGGAAGCCCTGGCTGTGGGTACAGGGAGGCAGCACCATGCAGTGCTGGTGATAAGGGTTTTTTTAGAAGCACAAAGGCCATAGGTCAGCCCTGAGTTAATGGTTTACATCAGTGTTTACTTCAGTGTTAATCACACCTGCAAATATCAACCACTTCCTATCATAAAAGCACATGTGTGCTTTTCCCTTCGTGCTGCTGGCAGCTGTGATAGCAAATCTGGCCAGGAGAGGAGGGGCTGACCCCAGCCCTCAGCCCTGCAGAGGGGGAAGGTGAAGGTGTTGAGTGTGGCTGGGAACATCTCTGCCCTTCCCATGGCTCCTTATTTCCCTTTCACTTTGTGCTGTGTGGATGGAAGGCCCTGGCAGAGGCAGAAGAGCTGTGTGGGATCAGGGGTTTGGTTTGCAGATCTGAGCATCCCTGCCCAGATTTGCTCCATCCATGGCTGGGATCAGGGGTTTGGTTTGCAGATCCCTGCCCAGATTTGCTCCATCCATGGCTGATCTGTGGCTTCTTCTGGCCACAAGGCAATGGGTCCCTTCCCTGCTCAAGCCCAGTGGTGGCTCCTGGTGGGCAGTGACATCTGGGATGTCTTTAGACAGGGATGGGAAGGTGAAGGTGTTGTGTGTGGCTGGGAACATCTCTGCCCTTCCCATGGCTCCTTATTTCCCTTTCACTTTGTGCTGTGTGGATGGAAGGCCCTGCAGAGCTGGTGGGATCAGGGGTTTAATTTGCAGATCTGAGCATCCCTGCCCTGATTCGCTCCATCCATTCAGAGCTGGGATCAGGGCTTTGGTTTGCAGATCCCTGCCCAGAATGGCTCCATCCATGGCTGGGATCAGGGGTTTGGTTTGCAGATCTGAGCATCCCTGCCCAGATTGGCTCCATCCATTCAGAGCTGGGATCAGGGGTTTGGTTTGCAGATCCCTGCCCAGATTGGCTCCATTCAGAGCTGGGATCAGGGGTTTGGTTTGCAGATCCCTGCCCAGATTGGCTCCATCCATGGCTGGGATCAAGGGTTTGGTTTGCAGATCCCTGCCCAGAATGGCTCCATCCATGGCTGGGCTGTGGCTCCTTCTGGCCCCAAGGCAATGGGTCCCTTCCCTGCTCAAGCCCAGGTGGGCAGTGACATCTGGGATGTCTTTAGACAGGGCTGGAGCATTTTGGCTGTCATGACCCCGTTTGTCCCTGTGGGGTTCCCGGGAGGTCCTGGCAGGGTGGTGGCTCTGTCACTCCAGCCAGATGTGGCACAGCAGGATGTGGCACCTCGTGGCCGTGGCTCGTGCCTGGGCTGCTGCTGCTCACCCAGAGCCTCCTGGGGAGATGAGCCTGGGGTGAGTCAGCCAAACCCAGCCCTGGCTGCTGCTGGGGGCTGGAAGGAAGAGGAGGCTCCCAAAACAAAAACATAGGAACTGAATAGGCCCCTAATTTTGTTTTTCTCAGAGAAATGAAGCCAACACTCTTTATTTGTCTCCTTTAAACACCAGCCCCAGCCTGTTGCTGGCTGTGAGTCAGCGGGGATGCTTCGTGCTGCTGCCTGGCTGCCATTTACCTGCTCTGACTTTTCCCTGGGAGTTTTACAGCCCCTTCCCACCCACCTCCATCTCCTCCAGCCTCATCCCCTCATCCCCATTCAGTGACTCCTTGCTCTGCCTTGAGCCCAGCCTTGGTAGCACCAACAGGGGTGAAATTTCCCCTCTGGTGTTTTTGGAAGTTTGTGCACTGCCCCAAAGCCTCCGCCACACTGAGACCCTTCCCTCAGCATCCAGGGTGCTGCTCCTGGATCCCCACTTGGACATTTCATCTCCAGGAACATTTCTGCTGCTGGGAAATGGGCTCTGCAGCACACGGGGGGCACGGGCCCCTGGCAGGTGGCTCTCATTTAAACCCAGGCCTCTCTTCTGCTGCCCTCCTTTGTGTGCCTCGAGAGGCTTTTGTTGCTGCCTGAAAAGGCTGAATGGCTGCTGCATCTGTCACCGAGGGACAGAAATGCTCAGCAGATGCCCCGGGCAGGGGGGGCTGTGGGGTGGGGGGTCCTGAGCGTCGCCCACCGGGCAGGAACCCCACAAACAGAGGAGCACAGGGGCTTGTGCAATGCTGGGGGGTGAGAGAGGCTCCTTGTGAAAGCAGCGTGTGTGTAAGAGCTGCTTCTGTGTGTGTGTGTAAGAGCTGCCTGTGTGTGTGTGTAAGATCTTCCTCTGTGTGTGTGTCTGTGTAAGAGCTGTCTCTGTCTCTGTGTGTGTGTGTGTGTGTGTGTGTGTGTGTGTAAGAGCTGCCTCTGTGTGTGTGTGTCTGTGTAAGAGCTGCCTCTGTGTGTGTAAGCACTGCCTCTGTGTGTAAGAGCTGCCTGTGTGTGTGTAAGCACTGCCTGTGTGTGTGTAAGAGCTGCCTCTGTGTGTGTGTGTGTGTGTGTCTGTGTGTCTGTGTGTGTGTGTCTCTGTGTGTGTGTGTGTGTGTGTGTGTCTGTGTGTGTGTGTGTGTCTCTGTGTGTGTGTGTGTGTGTCTGTGTGTGTATGTGTGTGTGTGTCTGTGTGTGTGTGTGTGTGTGTGTGTGTGTGTGTGTGTGTGTGTCTCTGTGTGTCTGTGTGTGTATATGTGTGTGTCTGTGTGTTTTTGTCAGCTCACCTCTGCTCAGCCTCGCTTGCCTCTCCTGTCTTGTTTCCAATATAAAAAATTCTCACTCTCTGGGATCCTTTCTCCAGCCTTTCCATTCTCCCCGAGGCGGGAGAACCTGGAGGATGGAGCCGATGGTGAGAGGAGAACTTGGAGGATGGAGCCAGTTGTGCTCCTCTGGGTCGTTTCCTCAGTATCCACCCAGCTCTGGTGGCACTGCCCCTTCCCTCTGTGTTGGGGAAGATGAGACAGGAAAGCCTTATAAATATGATTGCCTGGCAAAAGATTTTGAGAATATGGAAACTATAAGTGAGATTGAAATGAAAGCAAGCTTTGAGATCCCTCAGTTACTGAACAACTGGAAAACAATGGTGTGGCCAGACTGAAGGTGATCCCCTTTTGATGGAACAACACCCTCTGCTTGCAGACAGGCCCAAGGGTCAGAGCAGACCCTACAGCTTGGCAGAAGGGGCCCAAAGAGGAGTTTTTAGGGTTTAAAATGTAACACAGTGTGGTAATGTAGTGATTCTTATAGGCTGTATGAAATGCTATAGGATTTGTATCTTGGACTAGATTGGTTAGTGAGAATCAGAATATTCAGCACAGAAGAAGATTTATGGTATTGTAATGGGAACGTCACTCTCTTACCCTCTTATCCTCTCTTGTACTCTCTCATCCTCTTTACCACTCTCTTGTCTTCTTTCTCTTTACCTTTACTTCTCTCAGCCCTGCTCCAGCTGTGGCTGGCAGCTCCCAGCAGGGCCCTGAACCCAGGCCCTTTGCAATAATCCCCAAGTTCCAAGCCCAGAAGAAGATTTATTATATTGTAATGGGAACTTTGGTCTCTTACCCTTTTTACCTGGGCTGGCACGATGGGGCACGCTGTGGGCAGGATGCTGCAGGACCCGTGTGCTCCTCCTCTGGCCACATCACCTCTGCTCTCTGGCTTTCCCCAGGCAGAACAAACGTGAGGATGAGGTTTTCACCTCTTCTCTTGGGGTTCAGACTCTTTCTGTGGCTCTTGGGGCGTGGGCAGAGCAGAAATGAAGCCCAGCTTGGGAAAGTCCCATCACCAGGGCAGCAGGGCAGGTTGTGGTGGGTGGAAGCAGCGGGGATGGGGTTAATGTAAAGATTTATGTAAGAGCCACAGTGATGTGGGGGAGGCTTCCTGAGCTGCACCTTTAATTGTTACTGCCTTGTGGTTCAACCATGAATTTCCCTCTGTTTGGTAACACAATTCCTCCCAGGGGCTCTGGGGCTCGTGATTTTATTTCTCTTTTGTAGCTCATAAACAGCAAAAGCGGAACCGAGCTTTGCTGCTTCCGTGTCCTTCTGCTGCCCTCTCCCTCCCAGCCCTGTCTGGCAGGGATTGGGGTGGCTTTGGGCTCATTACCTGTGAGTTCCCAAAATATTCTGGCATTACAAGCTCAGCTCAGTGCAGGGAGAGGTGGGAACAGCCTGTGCAGAGCTTCCAGCCCTACAAATGTGTGAAGCAGCTGACGCCAGTTGGCAGCGAGTTTGCAGGGGAAGATTAGAAGAGGAAAATCCTTTGAAGAGAAACCCTTTTGCTTTATTAGGAAAAAATGCTCCTTGCCCTGTGCTAGCTGGGTCAGGGGAATCCAAAGGCTGTGTGTGTGTGTGATCCAGGCCGGGGGAAGCTCTGCTTTGCTTCCCTGCTGATAATTTGGGGGATGACAGCCTGCCTGTCTTCACTGTAGGTTTATTCTTACTGCAACTCAAGAAGAGTTTATTTTAACCCCTGTGCTGCAGACAGGTCCTAAGGGGGGCTTATGGGGGTGGTTTGGGGCTACCCCTGTTGGAGGGGTGGGTGATGTTCTGCTGGGGGCTGAGGAAATCAGATGGGATCAAAATACACACAGGAATAAAACCACCCTGCCTGCAAGAGCAGCTGGAGAGCCCGGGGTTAGCATGGGGCAGTGCTGGAAAACGGAGAGCTCAGCACACACCCCAGTGGGAGCCTGATCCTCACGTTCCATGGAAATTACCCGTGGGAGGTGAGTTTTCCCTCTTGCCCATCTGAGTGTGCTTGGCTCACCGAGAGGCAGCAGCGTTTGGGGCTGGGGTGGCACCGTCAGCGAGGAGGGACAGTGGGACAGGAGGGACAGTGGGACAGTGTCCTCAGCGACCTCCTGCCGTGCCTGGGGAGGAGAGAGCTTCCTTTTCCAACCTGTCTGTCGTGACTCATGGAGCATCATCCCAGGAGGGGGCGGCGAGACTGAATCAGTGGTGCCTGAGGACACACTGGGAGAGGGAACGTGAGCGTGGGCAGCTGCAGCCCCTTCCTCCCTTCCTCCCTTCCTCCCTTCCTTCCTTCCTTCCTTCCTTCCTTCCTTCCTTCCTTCCTTCCTTCCTTCCTTCCTTCCTTCCTTCCTTCCTTCCTTCCTTCCTTCCTTCCTTCCTTCCTTCCTTCCTTCCTTCCTTCCTTCCTTCCTTCCTTCCTTCCTTCCTTCCTTCCTTCCTTCCTTCCTTCCTTCCTTCCTTCCTTCCTTCCTTCCTTCCTTCCTTCCTTCCTTCCTTCCTTCCTTCCTTCCTTCCTTCCTTCCTTCCTTCCTTCCTTCCTTCCTTCCTTCCTTCCTTCCTTCCTTCCTTCCTTCCTTCCTTCCTTCCTTCCTCCCTCCCTCCCTCCCTTCCTCCCTTCCACCTGTGCTGTGCTTGTCCTCAGGTGATAGGGGGGAAATTCTGTTCTGTGTGGTGCTAAGCTCTTCCTTGGAGCTGAAGCTGATTTTTGATGTCTGCAGGACCAGGCTGGAGCCTGGGTTTGGGTTTGGGTTTGCTCAGGGAATGCTGTTCCCCTGCAGAAGCCCTGATGAGCTGTTGTGTTTTCAGGAGCTGCTTCCAGGGTTTGTCTTTCCAATGTGGGAAGAGCCCACAGGTGCTGCTGGAGCTGGTGAGGAGCCTTTGGTCCTGAGCACATCAGGCTGGGCTGTGCCATCCTCTGATGGCAGCACTGTGGGAGCTCTAATGAAGCTAATGAGGTGTTTAGAGGAGCACAGAACTAATTTCTCTGGCAGCATGGAAAGGCTCCTGGGGGAGCAAGGCTGAGCCAAGGCTCAGGATGGCAGCAAACGCTGCCTGCCCAAATCTCAGAGGTGTCAGGCTGCTGGGAGGGAGGGGAGCTGGAATGAGGCTGAAAGCTGAATTTCCTCCCGAATTGCCAGCAGCAGGGTGGAGTGGCTCTGTCCCTGCTCTCCCTCCTTTCCTGCAGGGAGGTGCCCCAGTGGGGAGCAGGGATGGGATGGGACAGAGCTCTCCTGGCTGTCCCCTGTCCCCTGCCATGCTGAGGGGACACTGGGATGCTCTGGGATGATGAGCTGGAGTCTGGACATGTGCAGTGTGTTGGGAAGGATGAAAGTTTGATAAGAAAGTCTCGCAGATACGTGTGCTTGGCAGACTCTACATTTTTTAAATGTAGAGTCTGATGAAGGAATAGAGATGGAAGCAAGTTTTGATAGAGAAGAAAAGAATTGCTGAGCCAGTCTTACTGGATAACCAAGAAGGCAAAAGGTGTGATAGTTAGAAGGGGTTTTTATGACTTAGAGCAAAGGATAAACCCACCCCAAACAAGATGTTTTTACCAAGCACAATGATAGCACAGGCAAACAAGTCAGCAAATGTGGCAAGTAGAAAAAAGGTCTCAGAATTTTCTATTGCAAGAAAACTGAAAACCAACTTCTAGCTTAAACAACTTTTAGTAATGTACTAACTTTGAGTGATTGGAGAATAGCAACATGAATATGGTAATTATAGTAGTTATGATAGGCTATAGATAAAAGTTAAGGTGTAGATTGTGTGAAAAACGCCAGTCACTTGTTTTTAAATTTTTAAAAGTTTAATTGTAACAAAATGGTTATAAAAATAGCAATATATTTAGAGTAATAATGATTTGGACAATTTGAATTAGGACAATATGAGACAATAGAAACAAAGAGTTACAGACAGTCCGGGTACCAGGACCCACGTTAACAGAGGATTAACCCTTAAAAACAACAGCCTGTTGCATATTCATACACCTCATACATGATGCATAAATTCTATTCAAACACAGGATTCTGTTACCAACTTCTTCCTCCAAATCCTGGCAGCACCTTCGAGGAGGGAAGAAGTTCATTTCTCCTGATAATGGGGCAATAAATTCTCTTTCTCTGAAAGATTCAGATGTCCTGTGGCTGCTGTCTCAGTGGGAGTCCATTCTTTAGGAAAAAAGTATCCTCCATAGCACAGTTTCTATTTTAACATCTTTTATAACCTAAAACTATATTTACCACACTACTTAAGAGAATTAACACAGCATCACTTTCTAACACAACACATACAATATTCATTTGAATATTTGCGAAAAGCCAATCATAAAATACATGCATGTTTCACAGGTTGGTTCTACTGTATTGAGATGCTCAGCAAAGAAAAGTATAAAATGCATTGTAACCAAAAGAAAAGTATAGAATGCATTGTAACCAAAACAGCTGGAGCTGACAGCTGTAGGCACAGCTCTGTCACCCATGACTCTGGACTGCTGTGACATCTTGGATGGAATAAACTGCATTTTGGAGAGCCCCTGGAGTCCCACATCCCTCATTCAGGCTCCTACAGCAGTGGCTGCACATCTGAAAACCTGGAGCACCCAACAAGGGGATGCAGCTCTGATTCCTGCCCGCTTTGCTCAGAGTTGGTGGCAGAGCTTCCTCTGCAGCCAGCGCTGCCCTTGTGCCCTGCCCGGGGACGCTTGTGTAACACCGGGATCCGGTTACTGCCCCGGGGCTGCCGAGCCCTCCTCTCCAGCAGGAGCAGGCAGGAAATGCGGCGTTTTCTGTCTGAAATAATGCAGAGTTGGATCTCCGAGGAGCCCTTCTTTGGAAGTGTGAAAAGCGCCAATCGCTTGTTTGTAAAATTTTACAAGTTTAACAGTAATAAAAATAGTAATATATAAATATAAGATAGTAATATATAAATGTAATAGTAAGGCATAAATATAAATATAAATATAAATATAAATATAAATATAAATATAAATATAAATATAAATATAAATATAAATATAAATATAAATATAAATATAAATATAAATATAAATTAAATATAAATATAAATTAAATATAAATACAGATTAAATATAAATATAAATATAGATTAAATATAAATATAAATTATATATATATATATATATATATATATATATATATAGTAATACAATTAGAGTAATAATAATTTGGACAATTTGGATTAGGACAATATGAGACAATAGAAACAAAGAGTTATGGACAGTCCAGGTATCTCTTTCTGGGCAGCACAAAAGGAGCCACGTTAACAGAGGATTAACCCTTAAAAGCAACAGCCTGTTGCATATTCATACACCTCATACATGATGCATAAATTCCATTCAAACACAGGATTCTGTCTGGGCAGTGTCAGCTTCATCCTCTGAATCCTGACGGTGTCATCCTGGATTCATCCAACGTGACAGCAGAAGATGGAGGCCAAGAAGAAGGAGAAAGGCTGGACACACCCAGTTCCTTCCATCTTGCCCCTTGAACCCTAATTCTAGAAACCCCAAAATCTACTTTTTTTCACATCGTGATAAATTCACTATTATTCTACTTAAACTGTTGTGGCTTGCTGATCTTCATCTAAGGTTGGTAATTTGCTCCATAATGAAACCCACAGGTGTTTGGGGCTCTGAGCCCCCTGGCAGGGGTTTTGCCATCCTGGACAGACAGAGGGATGTTCTGGGTTCTGACATGCCATGGCTTGCCTGTTGGATTATGCTCTTTTCTGACCCACAGATGGGGCAACTGAGAGGCATTTTAAAAACTTTTATTCCATTTTCAATCTCATGTGAAGGGTGAGACAGTAGAGGTGTTACAATTCACACCATCACAATCAGAAGTTAACTATTTCCTAATTACAATACATTATAAGTGTTTCTTGGCTTATCAGCTTTCTTAATATCATAAAATGTACTGAGAGTTCATTAAAATCATAGAGGAAATATTCTTAATATCATAAAATATACTGAGAGTTTGTTAAAATCATAGAGAAAATATGCTTGCCTGTTGGATTGTGCTCTTTTCTGCCCCAGAGATGGGGCAAATGAGAGGTGTTTTAAAAACTTTTATTCTATTTTCAGTCTCATGTGAAGGGTGAGACAATGCACCCTTCATATACATTCACACCATCACAATCAGAAGCCAACTGTTTCTTAATTACAATACATTATAAGTGTTACTTGGCTTATCAGCTTTTTTAGTATCATAAAATGTACTGAGAGTTCATTAAAATCATAGAGGAAATATTCTTAATATCATAAAATGTACTGAGAGTTTGTTAAAATCATAGAGAAAATATGCTTGCCTGTTGGATTATGCTCTTTTCTCACCCAGAAATGGGGCAACTGAGAGGTGTTTTAAAAATTTTTATTCCATTTTCAGTCTGTCAAGGGTGAGACATGCAGATGTTTTAATTCACACCATCACAATCAGAAATTAGCTATTTCCTAATTACAATACACTATAAGTGTTTCTTGGCCTATCAGCTTTCTTAATATCATAAAATATACTGAGAGTTCATTAAAATTATAGAGGAAATATTCCTAATATCATAAAATATACTGAGAGTTCATTAAAATCACAGAGGAAATATTCTTACAACTTGATAGTTAGGTCCTGAGAGTCAAATATACTTTTCAATCCTTCCTGCAGCAGCAGTGGGGAGTGCATGTGGCCTTCAGCTCTCCCTCACCCTGCTGCCACCAGGAACATTTCCTAAATTAACCAAACCATTGCCTTAATGAGGCCTAATCTGCTCCTCTGGAGGCCTCTCCATCCTCTGTCCATGCAGAGCCAGCAGGGGATGGAGGGAGCAGCTGGATCACAGCTGGGTGTGCTGAGAGCACCAGGGCCTCTCTTTGCTCCCAGAGCTTGTCTGGGTACAAAAACAAACGTCAGGGCTGTGCTGGGGCAGGTAACGGAGGCTGCTGCTGCCTCCTGCTTCATTAGAAATCCAATTAACCTCCTATAAAAGCACTCAGAGTGACCTCTAAAAATGGGATGTATTTTGCTGTACCTCTGCTGTTTGTCTTGTGCAGAATGATGTTAACTAGCAGCTTCCTGCTGCTCCATTTTCCTGCAGCATAATTACAAATTGTTTTGTTTTTCTCTTTTCTCTTCGGCTTCCTGGCTCCCCATGCCAAGGCTCTTCAGAGTGGGGCTGCAAAAAATAGCCAGGCTTTTCTCAGTCCCCTCTGCATGGCTCCTCTTGCTTATGGTTTTGCCTTCCGCAGGATGCAGTTTTTAGGGTAATTAAGCAATAGAGGAGCAAGGAGAGGGTGTCCAACCTCCTGCCCTGTCTTCCTTTGCCCCAAGGCTGTTGGTGTGAGCCGTTTCAAGTTGTGCAAAGGTTGGCTTTGCACAGAGCTGGTGGTTTGGTGCCAACGGTTTCCCACAGGTTCCCACAGGTTTCCTCTGCCTGGGGAAGAAGGAGAGGAGGTGGCAGAGGCGTGACCAGAGGCTGGGATGGTGTTTTGGGTGGGTGGCTGAAGGGCACATCCTCTCTGTGCCTTTCCCTGTGGCAAAGGACAACTGCTGCTCTGGGCAGGAATGCAGATCACCAGGGGCAGCACCATCAGTGAGTGTTCTATCCCCACCAAAGCCTGGGATGGTGTTTTGGGTGGCTGGATGAAAGGAGAGGTGTGACCAGAGTTGCTGAAGGGAGAGGTGTGACCAGAGCCTGGGATGGTGTTTTGGGTGGCTGGATGAAGGGCACATCCTCTCTGTGCCTTTCCCCATGGCAAAGGATGCCTGCTGCTCCTTTGCCTGGCAGAGTAACCTGGGCAGGGTTACTCTGCCAGGGCATCACCATCAGTGAGTGTTCCATCTGTTCCATCCCCACCAAAGCTGGGGATGGTGTTTTGGGTGGGTGGATGAAGGGAGAGATGTGACCAGAGGCTGGGATGGTGTTTTGGGTGGGTGGGTTGAGGGAGAGGTGTGACCAGAGGCTGTGATGGTGTTTTGGGTGGGTGGATGAAGGGAGAGATGTGACCAGGGCCTGGGATGGTGTTTTGGGTGGGTGGGTTGAGGGAGAGGTGTGACCAGAGGCTGTGATGGTGTTTGGGTGGGTGACTGAAGGGAGAGGTGTGACCAGGGCCAGGGATGGTGCTTTGGGTGGGTGGATGAAGGGCACATCCTCTCTGTGCCTTTCCCCATGGCAAAGGATGCCTGCTGCTCTGGGCAGGGTTACTCTGCCAGGGCATCACCATCAGTGAGTGTTCCATGTGGAAATGGGCCCTGTGTGGGTTTTGGGAGTTAATCCTTGTTCCTGTGAGATCCCCCTGCACTGAGAACCACCTGGGTCCTGCAGAGCATCCCAGGGATGATGCTCCTCTGCTCCTGGGGAGAGCTCAGAGGGGTCAGAAGGACTTTTCTGTCTGAATCTTGGTAAAATGGCCAAACCTGCTGTTTCCTGCGGGGTGGGGTGTGTGTCCACATCCCCCTGCTCGCTCTGCTCCAAGGGGCAGAGCTGCTCCAGAGGCTGAGCCTGGCCCCAAAGGCTGCTGGAGACAGGAAGGAAAACGAGCTGGGCTCAAGATAGACACGTTTGTTGTTCTATATTTAGGAACACAATAATTAAGGCTGGCTGTTTATCCTGACAAACATCATAACTAATAGTCTGTGGCAGACAAACAAATCCTTCCTGCACCTGGGAGCTCTGAGTTGTCTCTGGGAAGGGCAGGGGGTTCATTAAAGAGCTGTAATTTAGGGAACATCTGGATGTTTGCTTTGTCCCTTCCCCAGGCAGGGGTGCTGGTGGGCTCTGAATTTGTGGTGAGGGAGCTTTTGTGGATGGTTGGGAAATGATGGGGGACAGCACAGCAAGGGTGAGGGTGAGGATGCTCGGTGGCACCCAGGGGTGCAGCAAAGGAGGTATCAGGATGCAGAATGGCTCATAAAGGCAGTAGATCTCGCTGGTGGGACACTGGGAGGTGGCAGGCAGCCCGAATAAGCTTTTATGAACCTTGGCAGGAAGGGCAAGCTGAGGGCAAACGGCTTCTCAGAGTTCCCACTAGATGGGGATGGAGGCATTGTCAGAGCGCTCCGTGCGCCCTCAGGGAGCACCCGGTGCTCGTCTCCGTGTCACAGAGCCACCCGGGGGCGATGACCCTGCTGTCCGGGGGTGTCTCAGGGCTCACAGCGTGTCCCTTCTCCCGCAGATGCTGCAGGACTGCCCCAAGGCCCGCAGGGAGGTGGAGCTGCACTGGCGAGCGTCGCAGTGCGCGCACATCGTGCGCATCATGGACGTCTATGAGAACCTCTACCAGGGGAGGAAGTGTCTGCTCATCGTCATGGAGTGGTGAGAGCCCGGCCCGTGGGCACTGCAGGGTGCTGGGGGGCTGCCAGAGGGGGGCGGGCACCTTCCAGCCCTGGGGATGCCAGGGGGATGGCAGGGTGGCGTTGGAGGGATGGGGACAGCCAGGGCTGCTGGCTCTGAGTCATCCTGAAAAAGCTCAGCTCAAGGCCTGTGCTTCTCACAGGTGGGTCATAACCAAACTGCCTTTGGCCACCAAAACCTGGGGGAGGTTCCTGGCAGGTTCCTGGCAGGCTGTGGTGGGGCGGTGCCCGAGCTGGCAGCGCTGGTGCCGCCCTGGCACCGCCTGCAGCAGCAGCAGCTGCTCTGCTTTGGGTAGGAGCTTGGTATGAACCTGGGGACGAGGAGGAGGGATGAAGGGGAAAGTATTGAAACCACATCCCAACCGCAGCTGTGATTTGATGCAGTTTCCTTGCCAAAACCTCTCCCCTGGCAAGCTGGCAGATCGCCCGGGGGGGCAGCGGGTGCAGGAGCGGTGCCAGGGCACGTGGCACAGCACCCCCAGAGCAGCTCCTGTGGCGAAACAGGCACTGAGAACCACCCTGGCACTCTGGGCAGCCAGCGATGGGCAAGGGAAGGCAGTGGGGAGAGAAAGAAAGAATGGCTGAGGGGTAGGAGAGTGCCCAGGACTGTCAGTGTGACTGAGGGATGCTCTGGGGTAACGTCCATGGCAAAGCAGGATTTGATTTCCAGCAGGAGCAGGGTCTGGATTCCTCCTGACAGGCACTGGATCCCTCCTGACAGGCTCTGGATCCCTCCTGACTGACTCTAGATCCATCCTCATAGGCTCTGGGTCAGTCCTAACAGGCTCTGGATCCCTCCTGACAGGCTCTAGATCCATCCTCCCAGGCTCAGGATCCCTCCTGACTGACTCTGAATGCCTCCTGACTGCCCTGAATCCCTCCTGACTGTCTCTGGATCCATCTGGATTCATCCTGACTTCTCTCTGTCCCTCCTGACTGTTCTCCATCCATCCTGACAGGCTCTGGATCCCTCCTGACTGCCCTGGATCCCTCCTGACTGCTCTGGATCCATCCTGACTGCTCTAGATCCATGTTCTGAGACTCTGGATCCCTCCTGAAAGGTTCTGGATCCATCCTCTCAGGCTCTGGATCCCTCCTGACTGCTCTGGATCCTTTCTGACTACTCTGGATCCCTCCTGACTGACTCTGGATGCCTCCTACAGGCTCTGGCTCCCTCCTGACTGCTCTGGGTCCCTCCTGACTGCTCTCCATTCCTCCTGACAGGCTCTGGGTCCCTCCTGACTGATCTGGATCCTCCTTTCAGGCTCTGGATCCCTCCTGACAGGCTCTAGATCCCTCCTCACTGACTCTGGATCCTTCCTGACAGGCTCTGGACCCCTCCTGACTGCTCTGGATCCATCCTGATACACTCTGGTTCTATCCTAACTGGCTCTGGATCCATCCTCTCAGGCTCTGAATCCTTTCTGACTGGCTCTGGATCCCTCCTGACTGCTCTGGGTCCACCCTGACAGGCTCTGGATCCCTCCTGACTGCTCTGGATCCCTCCTCCCAGGCTCAGGTTCCCTCCTGACTGCTCTGGTTCCCTCCTGACAGGCTCTGAATCCTTTCTGACAGGCTCTGGATCCCTCCTGCCAGGCTCTGTGCAGCACAGGGTCCTAGGGGCTGCAGGCTATTGCTGCTGCAGATGTCACTGAATGTCAGGGAGATGCTATCAGCGCTGAGAAAGCCAAACTGTTCCTGCTTCAGGCAGATAAGGCAGGGCCAGGAAGTGCCATTATCCCTGCTCTCAGGGGGAATTCTCCCGCACCTCAGTCCTGAGCTCTGTGGGAGCTGCATTTCCCCTGAGGGTACCTGGGGAGGGAACCCACCAGTGGTTTTCCAGCATCTCCCATGGGACCTGGCTGTGCTGCAGGGCTGTCCAGCCTCTGAGCCCCAGCTTGGGGAGCCTTTGTGACACTGCTGCTGCCTCACCCTGAGCTTCGCTCAGCACTTCTGTGCTGGGTCATGGTGCTGCTGAGGCAGTTGGCTCGTGAGCAAAAGGAGGCCACGTGTGCTGGGGAGTGCTCTCACCAATTTCAAGCCACATTTGCTGCCTTTACTGTAAATGTGTTTTTGTGGCTGCTGGGGCGGCCGCGCCCGCCCAGCACTGAGCCTCTGCCCTGCTCCTTTCGGGAAGGAGGAGGCTCTGAAATGCCCCAAAACACCACCCAAGGTCTTTGATGGAGAAGGGGAATGATTCCTGCTCAGCAGCAGAGGGTTTGTTGGGATGGAGCCACTGTCACGGATATATTTTGTGAAAAATCCTTTTGCTAGGATTTTTCTCTTGAGAAGCTGAGAGGCCTCAGAAATTAAATGTAAACAATAATTATCTGCTGCTGTGGAATGCAACAGGTGCATCTGTGATTGGTGTCATGTGGTTGTTTTTAATTAATGGCCAATCACAGTCCAGCTGTCTCAGACTCTCTGGTCAGTCACAAGATTTTATCATCATTCTTTTCTATTCTAAGCTGGCCTTCTGATGAAATCCTTTCTTCTATTCTTTTAGTATAGTTTTAATGTAATGTTATATAATATATTATTTTAATATTATATACATTTTTATATAATATATATTTTATATAATAATATATTTATAATTTTAGATAATATATATTTTAATATAATATATAATTTTATATATTAAAATATATATTAAAATATATATCATATAACTATATAATTATATATTATTTTATATATTTTAATATAACATATAATTTTATATAATATGCATTTTTAATATAATACATATCATAAAATAATAAATCAGCCTTCTGAAACATGGAGTCAAGATCCTCATCTCTTCCCATGTGGAAGTTGCCTACAAATTCAACAAGCCACGGTGTGTAACAGCATCTCCTCTCTTGCAGCTTGGATGGTGGGGAGCTCTTCAGCCGCATCCAGGACAGGGGAGACCAGGCCTTCACTGAACGGGGTATGAGCCCACACCCTGCTGGCCTTTCATCCCCTCCATCCCCTCAGTGTGACATCCTGGCCTTTCATCCCCTCCATCCCCTCAGTGTAGCACCCTGGCCTTTCATCCCCTCCATCCCCTCAGTGTAACGCCCTGGCCTTTCATCCCCTCCATCCCCTCAGTGTAACGCCCTGGCCTTTCATCCCCTCCATCCCCTCAGTCCCCTCCATCCCCTCAGTGTAACACCCTGGCCCTTCAGTCCCCTCCATCCCCTCAGTCCCCTCCATCCCCTCAGTGTGACATCCTGGCCTTTCATCCCCTTCATCCCCTCAGTGTAGCACCCTGGCCTTTCATCCCCTCCATCCCCTCAGTGTAACACCCTGGCCCTTCAGTCCCCTCCATCCCCTCAGTGTAACGCCCTGGCCTTTCATCCCCTCCATCCCCTCAGTGTAACGCCCTGGCCTTTCATCCCCTCCACCCCCTCAGTGTAATGCCCTGGCCTTTCATCCCCTCCATCCCCTCAGTGTAGCACCCTGGCCTTTCATCCCCTCCATCCCCTCAGTGTAACGCCCTGGCCTTTCATCCCCTCCATCCCCTCAGTGTAACGCCCTGGCCTTTCATCCCCTCCACCCCCTCAGTGTAATGCCCTGGCCTTTCATCCCCTCCATCCCCTCAGTGTAGCACCCTGGCCTTTCATCCCCTCCATCCCCTCAGTGTAACGCCCTGGCCTTTCATCCCCTCCATCCCCTCAGTCCCCTCCATCCCCTCAGTGTAACACCCTGGCCCTTCAGTCCCCTCCATCCCCTCAGTCCCCTCCATCCCCTCAGTGTAGCACCCTGGCCTTTCATCCCCTCCATCCCCTCAGTCCCCTCCATCCCCTCAGTGTAGCACCCTGCTGGCCCTTCAGTCACCTCCATCCCCTCAGTCCCCTCTATCCCCTCAGTGTAACACCCTGGCCTTTGAGTCCCCTCCATCCCCTCAGTGTAGCACCCTGGCCTTTCATCCCCCTCCATCATCCCCTCAGTGTAACACCCTGCTGGCCCTTCAGTCACCTCCATCCCCTCAGTGTAACACCCTGGCCTTTGAGTTCCCTCCATCCCCTCAGTGAACACCATGGTTTTTCAGTCCCCTCCATCCCCTCAGTGTAGCACCCTGGCCTTTCATCCCCTCCATCCCCTCAGTCCCCTCCATCCCCTCAGTGTAACACCCTGGCCTTTCACCCCCTCCATCCCCTCAGTCCCCTCCATCCCCTCAGTGTAACACCCTGCTGGCCTTTCAGTCCCCTCCATGCCCTCAGGGACTCTTCTGGATCCCCAGCAGAGTTCTGCACGCAGGGAATGAGGGATGTGGGTGCAAGGGGCCCTGCTTTTCATGTTTGCTTGACAATAGGGTTAGGGGGTATTTTCTCAGCTGCTCCCACACTCCTGTCCATCCCACTCATGTCAGAAACACCCTCCTCCCTCAAAAAGTTAAGTCCATGGGAACTGAGTTAAGACCATGTGGTTCTCATAGATCTCATTGATCTCATTCCCTCTCCTCCTCTGGCCAGGAGAAGCAACCACACACCCCAAACTCTGAGCCCGTTGCCCCCTTGACTTCCCATCCTAAGGAGGAACCTTTCCCAGCTGCATTCCTTGCTCCTTGGGTGTCCTAAACAGTGCAAGCCCCTCCTTGGTGTTAGGGTCAGGGGCTGGGCTCTGCCCCATCCCTTCCCCTGGAGTTTCTGGGAGCTGCAGCCTCCTTTCCCAGGGATGGGGAGTGGCACAGACTCCATGGACAGGGGGACTGCAAGCACAACAAACCGCTTTGACCTCAGCCAGATTCTTTGGCTGCTGGTTTGTAGAGCTCCCCAGGGAACAGTGCCCTTTTTAACTTGCTTCTGAAGGCTTCTGATGGTTTCTTTGCTGCTTCAGAGGCTTCGGAGATCATGAAGAGCATTGGGGAAGCCATCCAGTACCTGCACTCGATCAACATCGCGCACCGGGACGTGAAGGTACCACCCTGAGCCCCCCTGGCAGTGCCAGGGCCCAGCCCTGCTGCTCCATGAGGCATTCATGTTCTCTGAACAGAGATAATAATTCTCTCTCCCCGGATTTTTCCTGGGGAAGGCAGTGAGAAGCTCAGAGGAAAACAATTCTTATCTCTGCTTGCTGCTCCTGTTGTTTAGGATGTGTGGAATGTGTTATGGGGATTGTTTAGTGAAGAAGATGGGTGTTTAGACTGATTGATTACAAAAAACTGTGTTGTGACTGTCTGGAGACAGCCATGGGTTTTTCTGTAGCATTTCTTTATAGTGTAGTATCTTTTTAGTGTAGTGTGAAAAACGCCAATCACTTGTTTTTAGAATTTTAAAAGTTTGATAGTAATAAAATGGTTATAAAAATAGTAATATAATTAGAGTAATAAAAATTTGGACAATTAGGATTTAGTTCAATATGAGACAATAAGAACAAAGACTTATGGACAGTCTGGGTACCTCTTTCTTTTACCTTTTCTGTCTGAATCTTGGTAAAATGGCCAAACCTGCTGTTTTCTGCAGGGTGGGGGTGTGTTTCCACATCCCCCTGCTCACTCTGCTCCAAGGGGCAGAGCTGCTCCAGAGGTTTTATCTACCAGCAGCCCCACAGCTTGTTTGTAAAGACAAATACACTATTCCTCTCAATCCCATATCCCCGATTTCCTGCTTGTGACCCAAGGTGGGTCTGAGAGGACCGGTGTCACAGACATCTTTTATCAAAAATCCTTTCCTTAGGACTTTTTCTCCTGAGAAGCTGAGAGGCCTCAGGAACAAAATGTAAACAATGGTTATCTGCTGCTGTGGAATGCAACAAGTAGATCTTTGATTAGCCTATGTTGGTTGTTTCTAACTAATGGCCAATCACAGTGAGCTGAGAAAGTCCGAGACAGAAGCTTTTGTTATCATTCCTTCTTTTTCCATTCTTAGCCAGCCTTCTGATGAAATCCTTTCTTCTATTCTCTTAGTATAGTTTTAATATCATAAAATAATAAATCAAGACTTCTGAAACACAGAGTCATATCCTCATATCTTCCCTCATCCTAAGACCACTGTGAACACGGTCACAGACCGGGTTCAACAGCAGAGCTCAGCACTAAGCTAAGGCACAGCCTAACCCTGTGGAGCAGCATCCTGGATGCCTCAGGAGGAACATTCCCCAGGAAATCTGTGTTGGGTGTTGGGGTCACCCTCTCTGATGGCTCACTCCTTGTCCCTGTGTGTTCCCAGCCAGAGAACCTCCTGTACACCTCCAAGCGGCCCAACGCCGTGCTGAAACTCACCGACTTCGGCTTCGCCAAGGAAACCACCACGCACAACTCGCTGGCCACGCCCTGCTACACACCCTACTACGTGGGTGAGTGGAGGAACATCAGGGGTAGGATGGTTGGGGATGGATGGAGATGAGAGATCTCTGCAGCCAGGGCTTGGAATTTGGGGTTTATTGCAAAGGGTGCAGGGCCCTGCTGGGAGCTGCCAGCCACAGCTGGAGCAGGACTGAGAGAAGTAAAGAGAGAGAAGGCAAGAGTGTGGTAAAGAGGATGAGAGAGTAAAAGAGAGGATAAGAAAGTAAGAGAGCGAGGTTCCCATTACAATACAATAAATCTTCTTCTGTGCTGAATATTCTGATTCTCACTAACCAATCTAGTCCAAGATACAAATCCTGCAGCATTTCCATACAGCCTATAAGAATCATTACATTACCACACTGCTACATTTTAAACCCTAAAAACTCCTCTTTGGGCCCTTCTGCCAAGCTGTAGGGTCTGCTCTGACCTTTGGGCCTGTCTGCAAGCAGAGGTTGTTGTTCCATCAAAAGGGGATCCCCTTCAGCTGGCCACACCATTGTTTTCCAGTTGTTCAGTAACTGAGGGATCTCAAAGCTCGCTTTCATTTCAATCTCACTTATAGTTTCCATATTCTCAAAATCTTTTGCCAGGCAATCATATTTGTAAGGCTTTCCTGTTTCATTTTCCAGGTAAATGCCTGGGGGCTGGCCCTGGGGTTGGTGTAGGAGTGTGCCCCCTGTTAAAAGTGACAAAACCATCTTTTGTCTCCTGGAGCCTGCAGCAGGGAGCTGGGGGCTGCTCCAGGCAGAGCTTCCCACAGTGGCTCTTGATGTCTCCATGGGGTGTCAGAGCCCTCTCACCCAGTGCTGACACTCAGATTTAGGATTTTCTTTCTGTTTTTACCAGCTCCAGAAGTGCTGGGCCCAGAGAAGTATGACAAGTCCTGTGACATGTGGTCCCTGGGTGTCATCATGTATATTCTGTAAGTCTGAGGGTTCCTGTCCCTCCTGCAGGGCTCAGCTCCTGCTCCTGCACTGCCTTGTGCTCCTGGGGAGGTTTTTGGGGTGCCACATTGACTCTGTTCCCCCTCCTGGCACAGGCTGTGTGGGTACCCCCCCTTCTACTCCAACCACGGCCTGGCCATCTCTCCTGGCATGAAGAAGAGGATCCGGATGGGCCAGTACGAGTTCCCCAACCCCGAGTGGTCCGAGGTGTCAGAGGAAGGTAAACGTGGTCCCTGTGGGGCCTGTGCCCAGGCTGAGGTCTCCTTTGGAGGGCTGGGAGGAGCTCAGACCCCTGGCTGTGGCAGGAGTCACCTCTCAGCATCTGCATCTCTGCTGGAGAGGCTTTTGCTGAAGGGTTTGTGCAGGGTCAGGTGTGTGGCACAGGGGAGGGCACACGGGAGGGCACTCAGGGGTTTTGGGGCTGGGGCTGGGCCCCCCAGGAGCTGCTGCTGGCCCCTGACCCTGCCCCAACCCCTGCAGTGAAGCAGCTGATCCGAAACCTGCTGAAGACAGACCCGACCCAGCGCATGACGATAACGGAGTTCATGAACCACCCCTGGATCATGGTGAGATGGGATCATGGGATCATGGAATGGGATGGGATCCATGGGATGGGATCCATGGGATGGGATGAGATGGAATGGGATGGGATTGATGGGATAATGAGATGGGATCCATGCGATGGGATGGGATCCATGGGATGGGATCCATGGGATGGGATGAGATAGTGGGATGGGATCCATGGGATAATGGGATGAGATCCAGAGGATAATGGGATGGGATAACGGGATGGTATGGGGTTGATGGGATGGGATCCATGGGATGGGATGGGATGGGATGGGATGGGATGGGATGGGATGGGATCCATGGGATCCATGGGATCCATGGGATGGGTTAATGGGATGCTATGGGATCCATCCCAGCTCACGCTCCTCCCCTCTCCTGGCAGCAATCCATGCAGGTGCCCCAGACCCCACTGCACACCAGCCGTGTGCTGAAGGAGGAGAAGGACCTGTGGGAGGATGTGAAGGTAAAACCTCTCCTCTGACCCTGCCTGCAAAGCTCTGCACCCCTCTGTCATCTGGGGAATGTCCTCTCCTGGGCACTGCAGACCAGGCACATTCACTGTCCCTGGAAGTGTTCAAAACTGCATAGATGTGGCACTTGGGACATGATGTAGTGGTGGAGTGGCTGTGTTGGGTTAACATCTTTTATGAAAATCCTTTCCTTAGGATTTTTCCTCCTGAGAAGCTGAGAGGCCTCAGGAACAAAATGCAAACAATGGTTATCTGCTGCTGTGGGATGCAACAGGTGCATCTGGGATTGGTCTCATGGGGTTGTTTCTAATTAACGGCCAATCACAGTCAGCTGGCTCGGACAGAGAGTCCAAGACAGAGCCTTTGTTATCATTCCTTCTTTTTCCATTCTTAGCCAGCCTTCTGATGGAATCCTTTCTTCTATTCTTTTAGTATAGTTTTAATATAATATATATCATAAAATAATAAGTCAGCCTTCTGAAACATGGAGTCAGATCCTCATCTCTTCCCTCATCCAACAACCCCAGTGAATTCTGTCACACCATCCTGCTCATTTTATTCCTTCTGAGGTAGCTGAGCTATTTGGGTGTGAAATAGATCCCCAAGAACTTAGAGACCTGGCTTGAGGAGACCATATTTCACCCTGGAGGGCTTTGCTGATGTCTCTGTGTGCCCGCAGGAGGAGATGACCAGTGCCCTGGCCACCATGAGAGTGGACTACGAACAAATCAAGATCAAGAAAATCGAGGATTCCTCGAACCCTCTGCTGATGAAGAGGAGGAAGAAAGCCAACCCCCCCGAGCCCACCACGCTGCCCCACTGAGGGCCCTGCCCACCAGCCCTCCAGAAAGCAATAACTATAAATATATATATATATATTTTTTAAGGAAAAAAAAAGACAAAAAGAAACAGACTGTTCTATCGAGCGCATGGAATTCAGACATTTATACCAGACTAGTTATTTTTAGCTACTCACCTGTGTTTCTGACCTTTCTGGAGCAGGTGGTGAGATCCTCCCCCCTCTCAGATCCACACCTGCAGCCAGGGATTTTTTTGTCCTGTAGGTGAACGCCGCCAATAATTGGATTTTTATTTTTCTTTTGTGAAACAGTTTTGATTTATATATATATATATTTTTTCTTTTCCTCCTCCTTCCTTCCAAAGACATGGAAACTCCTGTGGTGACCTTTTTAGGGTATAGAACATATAAATATTTTTTAAAAACTACTGTAGAGCTGAAACCCAGACAGAGTGTTCCCTGTGTGGATGCTGGCTAGAAGCAGGCTCCAGGGACAGAGAGCTGTCCTGCTGTCCTGGGGAGGGAGGGTCCCAAATCAAGCACAGGAGCCAAAAAGCAGCACCCCAGCCCTCCCTGTCTGTCTGTCCGTGTGGGGTGTGTGTCTGTCTGTGGGCCTGCAGCTGCTCTGAAGTCTTTAGTCCATGGATGATGATGATGATGATGATGATGATGATGATGATTATTATTATTATTATTTTGTCACTTCGTTAAATGTGTTTGAATGGGGAAAAACAATTTTTTAAGGTTTAGTTTTTAGGTGATCTTTTTAGACACTGTATGGAATTTTAATTTGTTTTGAAAAACTGGTTTTTATCCCCCCCCTTTTTTTTTTTTTAATTTTTTAAAATTGTTTTTGTCTGTTGGCTTATACTAATCTTCCCAGTCTGCTCTTCAGTCCTTTGGATTAAAGACACTTAAAGAGCCGCCCAGTCTTTCCTGTTGCTTGTGTGGCTGTGAAGAACCCACAGTGCTCCAGCTGCTCTCTCTCTGTGCCCTAAAATTGCTCTTTTTGCCACCAGAAAGGCTGAGCCCCCCTTGGGTGTTCTCTGGGGACACAACAGCCCTTTGCTTGGGGACAGAGGGACATCCCTGCCCAGCACGTGTCACCCCTGGGCTGGGGCTCTGGGGTGATGTGGGATGGGGTGGGGGGCTATGGGATTGTGTGGGATGATGCTGTGGGGTGCTATGGGGTGATGTGGGATTGTGTGGGATGATGCTGTGGGGTGCTATGGGGTGGTGTGGGATGTTTTGGAGGGGATGGGATGATGTGGAGTGCTGTGGGGTGCTGTGGGATAGTGTGGAGTGCTATGGGATTGTATGGCATGATGCTGTGGGATGATGGTGTGGGGTGCTGTGGATGCTATGGGGTGATGTGGGAGGGCATGGGGTGCTGTGGATGATGGTGTGGGATGCTGTGGGGTGATGTGGGATGTTTTGGGAGGGTATGGGGTGCTGTGTATGCTGTGGGGTGATGTGGGATGGGGTGGGGTGCTATGGGGTGATGTGAGATGCTTTGGTAGGATGTGGGGTGATGCAGGATGATGAGGGGTGCTGTGGGTGCTGTGTATGCTGTGGGAAGCTATGGGGTGCTATGGGATGGTGTGGGGTGCTATGGGATTGTATGGAATGATTCTGTGGGATGATGGTGTGGGGTGCTGTGGATGCTGTGGATGATGATGTGGGGTGCTGTGGGTTGATGAGGATGATGGGGGTGCTGTGGATGATGTGGATGGTGCTGTGGGGTGATGTGGGGTGCTGTGGGTTGATGAGGATGATGGGGGGTGCTGTGGGGTGATGTGGGTTGATGTAGGATGATGTGGGGTGCTGTGGGTTGATGAGGATGATGGGGGGTGCTGTGGATGATGTGGATGGTGCTGTGGGGTGCTGTGGGGTGCTGTGGGTTGATGAGGATGATGGGGGGTGCTGTGGATGATGTGGATGGTGCTGTGGGGTGCTGTGGGGTGCTGTGGCTCTTGATGATGCTGTAGATGCTGTGGGGGGCTGTGGATGCTGTGGGGTGATGTGAAACGATGTGGAGTGCTTCAAACGATGTGGAGCGCTGTGGATGCTGCGGGTGATGCTGTGGCACACGGGGCCGCGGGTGCCATGCCCGGGTGCCGGCAGGGGACAGACAGACAGACAGACAGACACACAGACAGACACTGTGCCTGCCCCGTGTCGGGGCCGCCGGAGCTGTGCTCGGTTCCCGTTACCACCACCGGTGTCGGGGCTGCGGGAGCTGCCGCTGCTGCGGGAGGTGAGGAAGGGGCTCGTTGTAAAACATCTGGAAAGAAATGATGCATCTGACCCCATGATATCAGAAGGCTAATTAATTGATTAATGACTTTATTGTACTATATTATTCTATACTATATTACACTACATCTACACTGAAACTGCACCAGCACTCTGGGCAAAATAAGCCCGAAAAAGGCCCCACGTTAACAGAGGATTAACCCTTAAAAGCAACAGCCTGTTGCATGTTCATACACCTCATACACGATGCATAAATTCCACTCAAACACAGGATTCTGCCTGGGCAGTGTCAGCTTCTTCCTCTGAATCCTGACGGCGTCATCTGATCTGAGTGAGGCAGGAAGAAGTTAATTTCTCCTGATAATGGAGCAGTAAATTCTCTTTCACTGAAAGATTCAGGCGTCCTGTGGCTGCTATCTGTGTGAGTCCTTTCTTTAGGAAAAAAGTATCCTACATAGCATCGTTTCTATTTTAACATTTTGTTATAACCTAAAACTATATTTAACACACTACTTAAGAGAATTAACACAGCATCACTTTCTAACACAACACATACAATATTCATTTTAATATTTGCAAAAAGCCAATCATAAAATAGGCATTTTTCACATTGGTAAATATTCCAATACTGGTAAATATTCCAATACTGCATTTTTCATATTGGTAAATATTCTAATACTGGTTAATATTCCAATACTTGTAAATATTCCGATACTGCATTTTTCACATGGGAAAATATTCTAATACCTCATTTTCACATTGGTAAATATTCCAATACCGGTAAATATTTCAATAGTGGGAAATATTCCAATATTGCATTTTTCACATTGGAAAATATTCTAATACTGCATTTTTCACATGGGAAAATATTCTAATACCTCATTTTCACATTGGTAAATATTCCAATACCTGTAAATATTTCAATACTGGGAAATATTCCAATATTGAATTTTTCACATTGGTAAATATTCTAATACTGCATTTTTCACATTGGAAAATATTCTAATACTGCATTTTTCACATGGGAAAATATTCTAATACCTCATTTTCACATTGGTAAATATTCCAATACCGGTAAATATTTCAATAGTGGGAAATATTCCAATATTGCATTTTTCACATTGGAAAATATTCTAATACTGCATTTTTCACATTGGAAAATATTCTAATACTGCATTTTTCACATTGGAAAATATTCTAATATCTCATTTTCACATTGGTAAATATTCCAATACCTGTAAATATTTCAATACTGGGAAATATTCCAATAGTGCATTTTTCACATTGGTAAATATTCCAATACTGCATTTTTCATATTGGTAAATATTCTAATACTGGTTAATATTCCAATACTTGTAAATATTCCAATACTGCATTTTTCACATGGGAAAATATTCTAATACCTCATTTTCACATTGGTAAATATTCCAATACCTGTAAATATTTCAATAGTGGGAAATATTCCAATATTGCATTTTTCACATTGGTAAATATTCTAATACTGCATTTTTCACATGGGAAAATACTCTAATACCTCATTTTCACATTGGTAAATATTCCAATACCTGTAAATATTTCAATAGTGGGAAATATTCCAATATTGCATTTTTCACATTGGTAAATATTCTAATACTGCATTTTTCATATTGGTAAATATTCTAATACCTCATTTTCACATTGGTAAATATTCCAATACCGGTAAATATTTCAATAGTGGGAAATATTCCAATATTGCGTTTTTCACATTGGAAAATATTCTAATACCTCATTTTCACAATGGTAAATATTCCAGTACTGGTAAATATCCCAATACAGGATTTTTCCCATTGGTAAATATTCCAGTACTGGTAAATATCCCAATACCCGGGGCTGCCCAGCCAGGGGCTGGTCCCTGGCACTGCCCAGGCTGGGTCCTGCTGCCGCTCCCGTGGCTGCTGCAGTGTCAGACACAGCACCCAGATGTGTTGAAGGTGTGGAGCACCCGCAGCAGTTTCCATCCCCCGAGGTCTCGCGGCCTTGCGTAGGTTCCACGTTTTGGAAAAAAAAAAAAAACAAACCAAAAACAAAAAAACCCAAACAAAGATTCTCTAACCAAACGCAAATCCTGGCAGTGAACCCTCAGTTTGCCTCAGGGCAGGGATGAGGTTTGGGTTTCTTTTGTTACAGAGATCCTGTTTTGGAAATTACGGTGCTCACTGACACAAATCTCAACCCTGGCGGGAAGATGTGTGGCTTGAGATGTTTTCTGTGCGTGTTTGGGGAGGGAAGAGCAGAGCAGGCACCCACGGCTCATTTCCCTCTCCATTCCCACCAGCTGGGCACTGGGTTGAAGCCAGCAGTGGACACCAGGTCTCCAGGGTGGCCTTGGATCTCTCAGGGTGGTCTTGAAGCTTCCCATGGTGGTGCTGGAGCATCTCAGGATGGTCCTGGAGCTTCCAGGATGGTCCTGGAGCTTTCCATGGTGGTCATGAAGTCTCCCATAGTGGTCCTGAAGCTCCCAGGATGGTCCTCGATCTTCCCAGGCTTGCCCTGGAGCTTCCTATGATGGCTCTGAAGCTTCTCAGGATGGTGCTGAAGCTTCCCAGGGTGGTCCTGAAGCTTCCAGGATGGTCTTGGAGCTTCCCAGGTTGATCCTGGAACTTCTCATGGTGGCTCTGAAGCTTCCCAGGCTGGTCCTGGATCTTCCAAGGATGGTCCTGGAGCTTCCCATGATGGCCCTGGAGCTTCCCAGGATGGTTATGAAGTTTCCCATAGTGGTCTGAAGCTTCCCAGAGTGGTCCTGAAGCTTCCCATAGTGACTCTGGAGTTTCCAGAATGGCCCTGAAGCTTCCCAGGGTGGTCCTGGAGCTTCCCATGATGGCTCTGAAGCTTTCCAGGGTGGCCCTGGAGCTTTCCATGGTGGTCATAAAGTTTCCCACAGTGGTCCTGAAGCTTCCAGGATGGTCCCGGAACTTCCCAGGGTGGTTCTGAAGCTTCCCAGGATGGTCCTGAAGCTTCTCATGGTGGCCCTGAAGCTTCCAGGATGGTCCTGAACTTCCCAAGGTGGCCATGAAGCTTCCCAGGGTGGTTCTGAGGCTTCCCATGGTGGTCCTGGAGCTTCCCAGGCTTTCCTGACCATCCCAGCCCTGGAGAAGAAGGCTGCCCATGGTGTCACCCCCTCCACCCTCCCCTGTCCCTCCCTCCCCAGCAGAATTGTCCCCCTGGTGGGGTTTTGGCCACAGGCTCTCTCTTTGTGTCACTGCTTTCAGTGCCTGGGTGGGTGAAACCCGGGGCTGTTTCTGTGAAGCTGCTGGTGCTAAAAGGAATAGCTGGGGCAGTGTGGGTGGGGTGAGAACGGTTTTACTCACCCTGGGCTGTGTTTTGGTGCTTTTAGGTTTGAAACCCGAATTTTGGGGCAGATCTGCTCACAGGGAGCTGTAAATAAATCGGCCGGAGAGGGAAGAGGAGAGGTGCTGGGATTCTGGGGGCTCTGTGCAGGTAAGGATGGGAAAAGCAGCAGGAAGGAATTCAGTTTTGTGCTGGGGAAGGTGGGATGGATTCACACATCATGGCTGGAAGGAGATGAGATTCAAAATCCCTTCCAGAATCATTCTGTGGTTCCATCACCTTTGGGAAAACAACCCAAGGGCAGCCAGCATATCAAATCTTGGATTGAGGACCAAAATCTTGGACTGAGGAGCAAAATCTTGGGTTGAGAATCAAAATCTTGGTCTGGGACCTGAGGGAGGTGATGGCCACAATGATTTGCAGGAGTCAGCTGCATGGAAACCTGGGGGGACCTGAGACCTGCTGACTCCAGGGGAATCAGTGAACAATTCAGTGCAACATTTGAAATTTTTAGTGGTTAGTAGAAAAATAACCCCTCTCTCCTCAGCCCACCTGCTTTATTTTTAGCAGCAAGCTTCCTGCTAAGGAAAAAAAAAATTAAAAAAATTATATATTTCTTGCTTTTGAGGTGATTTTGATCAAAAAATCTGGCTGTGCTCCAGGCTGATCACTGGGGAGGGGATGAATCACGAAGATCTCTGTTCTTATCTGTGCTCACCAGAAATTTCTGCTACTCTTGCAAGGATGGGGGTGAAGCCCCTTCCTCCAGCCGTGGTTTGCTGTGCTCCCATGGTGTTGGTCAACTCTGGACAGCCCCAGGAGCACAAAATGTCCTGTGGCTGGTGTGGATGTGCAGGAGGAAGGAGCGTTGTGCAACGGCAATGAGGAGCCCTCAGCTGGTTGCTGTTTCACTCCTGCCCTTTGTTTTGTGATTATTTACTGTTCATTGCCCTGATTTAGCATTGAGGGTGGTTGTTTTTCCATGAGGGTGGCTGTTTTCCCATGCCTGGGCTCCTTTTGGCCAAGGAAGATTTGGCTTGGTTGCTTTGGGTTGGTCTGTACCTTGGGAACACCTCCTGGTAAGCTGGACAACTCAAAAAGGCAAAAATTCTGTGCAAAATCTGCTGATGGTTGTATTTTTATTAAGGATTGGACCAAGCACATCAGGGGAATGTCAGGATTTAATAATGCAAAGCTTGGCCTGCATATAGCTAAATTGGTTAATGCTCGGAAAATGCTGGATTTCTGAAAATCCATTGGCATCAGCCTTTAAAAGGACAGCTGTGATGGAAATCTGGCTGGAAAAGCAGAAGAAGGAGATGTGATTTTCGCTCAGAGTAGGGTTTTCTTCAGAAATTGCCCCGTCAAAGTGTAACAAGCCCACAGGAATCTGCTCCAGGCTTTTCCAACCAGGAAAGGCAAAGCTCTGAAAATCAGCCCCAGCAGGCTGTGGAGATGGTGTGTGAGATGTGCCAGTCACAGCAGCTGGGCCCAGCGTTGCAAAAGAGCCAGGAAACCGAATTTCAGCTCAGAGAAAATGTAAATCTGGTGCTGCTGCCAGGAAAGGAACTTTGTAGTCCAGCTCTGGAGCAAAGGAGATGGTTTGGTTGCTTCAGGGTGTGATGAAATGGTGGAGAGACCCTGCCAAGAGGCCGAAGGCAGCAGGTCACAAGGCAGAAAATGAGAACTGCTGGTGTTGAACCTCTAAATCAGCATCCCTGAGCATCTGCACTGCCTCCACCAGCCCCAGGAGGGGCAGTGCCTGTCCCACATCCCACACCCACGTTAATTAGTCACACGTTAATTAACGTCACACATGGATGCACTGCTGGCTGGGGTGGCGCTCAGAAATGTCACAGGGTGCCAGCTCTGTGCCCTCACCTTGTCCCTGCTGCTCTGTGGGCTTTTGGTACCTAAAGGGGCTTTTGATGAAGGTGGGGATGAGCATCTCAGAGGAGCTTGTACAGGGGAGAATGGGTTTTAATTAAAATAGAGTAGGTTTAGACTAGATATAAGGGAGAAACGTTTTAAAAGGAAGGTGGTGAAGCACTGCAATAGGCTGCTGGGAGAGGTGGTGGCTGCCCTGTCCCTGGAAACATTCAAGGCCAGGTTGGAAGTGGCCTGGAACAATCTGGGATGGTGGAAGGTGCCCCAGCCCATGGCATGAGGTAGGAACAATACGATCAACAAATTCCCTTCCAATCCAAACCATTCAGTGATCAGGAGCCTCCCTGGGGTTTGATTTTGGATCTGAGTCCTGTGCAGAGCCCAGGCTGTGTGAGGATGCAGTGACTGAGCGCAGAGGGGACAATGAATGGTGCCTGCTCCTCATAGTGCTGCTCCTGTGGGTGCTGCCCCTGTGGGTGCTGCTCCTGTGGGTGCTGCTCCTGTGGGTGCTGCTCCTGTTGGTGCTGCCCCTGTGGGTGCTGCTCCTGTGGGTGCTGCTCTCCCAGCCCGCTCAGGCTCCTCTTCTCTCAGCCCTGAGTCACTGTGAAACCCCCAGCTCTGGGGCCGCTGTGGCTGCCAGCAGCTCGGCTGTGGCACGGCCGAGTCCCGTCCTGAGAACCTGGTGAGAACCTGCAGGGAACCTGCAGAGAACCTGCTGAGAACCTGGTGCCTTGCTGGGAAACTGGCACCTTGCTGAGAACCTGCTGAGAATCTGCTGAGAACCTGGTGAGAACCTGCTGGGAACATGTTGTGAACCTGCTGAGAACCTGGCACCTTGCTGAGAACCTGCACAGAACCTGCAGGGAACCTGCTGAGAACCTGGTACCTCACTGGGAACCTGCTGAGAACGTCGTGAGAACTTGGCATCTTGCTGAGACCCTGTTGATAACTTGCTGAGAACCTGCAGGGAATCTGCTGAGAACCTGGTAAGAACCTGGTGAGAACCTGCAGAGAACCTGGTGAGAACCTGCAGAGAACCTGATGAGGACCTGCAGAGGACCTACACCTTGCTGAGAACCTGGCACTTTGCTGGGAATCTGTTAGGAACCTGCTAAGGACCTGCTGAGAACCTGCAGGGAAGGTCCCCACCACTCCCACCAGCCCCGCACAGCCCCTGCTCTGCCTGCAAGCCACCTGGAGGATGGTGTGGCTTTCCTTGCCCCATAACCACCATTCACCTGTTCTTTTCCTGCTCTGAACAGGCTCTGGAAGCAGCAGGGATGGGACAAAGCTTCTGCCAGGTTGGTGTGGCAGGATTGAATCCCTTTCCTTGTGATGGTGTTCACAGGGGTCTCAGGTTGAGGGAAGAGACGAGAACGTTGACTCCATGTTTCAGAAGGCTGATTTATTATTCTATGATATAAAACTATACTAAGAGAATAGAAGAAAGGATTTCATCAGAAGGCTACCTAAGAATAGCAAAAGAAATAATGATAACAAAGGTTTGTGTCTCTGGCAGAGACTCCAAGCCAGCTGACTGTGATTGGCCATTAATTAGAAACAACCACATGAGACCAATCCCAGATGCACCTGTTGCATTCCACAGCAGCAGATAACCATTGTTTACATTTTGTTCCTGAGGCCTCTCAGCTTCTCAGGAGAAAAAAATCCTAATGAAAGGATTTTTCATAAAATGTGTCTGTGACAAGAATAAATGCTGAAATCACATTAGTGCCCATTATTTTGGGTATTTTTATTATAATAAATGCTGAAACCACTTTAGTAACCATTGTTTTGGGTCTTTTTATTATAATAAATGCTGAAACCACTTTAGTACCAGGAGTGTGGTCCTGTTTTTAGCATCCAGCTCTGGTAATTACTCAGCCTCTCACCGCCTGAGGGAAGGAATTGGCAGCTCTGCAAAGCCAGGGCTGTGCCCTCCATGACCTATGTGCCCAGCTGGGGTTCTCAGCCCTGGTTTTGTTGCTCCCCCGGCCTCTTTCACGGCAAAAACCCCAATTTCAGTCATGTGCTGCCAAAATCTAGGGCACAGAGAGGCAGGAGCTGCGTGGGCCTGAGCAGTGCAACCAGTTCATGTTAAATAACAAATGTTAAAACTACAACCACAACAAAATGAGGAAAGTTCTGAAAGCTTCTGCAGTTCAGATGGAGTTACAGCAGAGTTTGTTTTAATTTTGCCCCTTTTTGTGTTTAAGGTCCCTCACATCACCTCAAGGCTTGTCCCTGGGCTTTGTGGGAGGCTGAAGGCTCATGGAGGAGGTGCTCATCTTCCTTGTGACAAGAGATAAATTTTTTCCTGTCCCAAGAAAGAGGCTAGTGAGGTTTCGTTCCTCAGTCTGTCTGTCTGTCCTGCTGTGTTCAGGAGGTGTCTGTCTGTCTGTCCTGCTGTGTTCAGGACACACTTCCACCCTGGTGTTCAGCTGGGATTTGCCCTCCTCACCTTGGCCAACAGCAGATGATGAAGAAAGTGAATTATTTTCCCTGGCAGCAAGCACCGCACCGGGTGCTCAGGGCTTTGAGGAAAGGTTCTAAAGAGAGAAAAAGCAAAAGCAGAAGGAGCAGCTCCCCGCAAGGCAGCAGTGGGGATACAGAATTTGGGCTGGTGGAAGCTCAGCCCTGAGACAGAGAGGCTGGGAGGTGATTTAGGCTCTCAGGACTGGGGTTGCTGAGCTGGCAGTGCTCTCAGGGGGAGGATACCCAGCAAGGAAACCCAACTTCTGTGGGATAACAAAACCAGAAACCACCACCTTTGATCTCTACCACGGCTTCGTGCTCTTACTGTAACACCCAGACTGCCACTGAGATTGGCAGGAACCACCTCAGCCCTGCTGGGGCTCACAGCAGAATTTGGGGAGCCAGGAGGAGCAAAAGGCTGGGGTTTATGGTGGTTTTTTCCCCCCCAGACACTGTGTCTTGGTTTGAAAAGCTGCGAGTCTGCTAAGGAAGGCAGGAGCCTCCCCTGAAATGGAGAATGTGAACCCTCCTCACCCCTCTGAATTGTTAGAGATTTTAAATTAAGGGGCTCTCAGGCAAAAATATGGGAGCAGGAAATAACAGTTCTTTAATAGGGAAAGGAGAAAAAAAAAAAAAAGGATAAAATAAACAATGCAGTACACCAGAACAACACTGCCAGAGTCAGAACCCAGCCTGACAGCCCGTGGGTCAGGCTGTTGGCAGCAGTCCCATTGGAATTGTGGCTCAGCCCTCCTGCAGTGTCAGGGCTGGTTCTGCTGGAGCAGGGATCCTGGAGAAAGGTGCAGTCTCTGCCTCTGAAGATCCAGGGGAAGAAGAGGCAGCTGCTGTTCCTCTGGGCAATCCAGTGCAGAAGCTGTGCTGGTGTTCCAGAATCTCCAGATTGTATCTGGGTAGGAATGCTTGGCTCCTCCCTCTGGGCTCACATCTCCCAATGGGATGCTGCAGTTCTTATCAGCCATGCAGGGACATCCAATAGCTGTTATCAGCAATGTCCCCCTGGAGGGAGGAGCGAATGTGGTCACTCAGAGAGATAAGGCAAACTGCCCACTTGACAAAGGTAATCTGCCATACAGATGGTAATTGGAAACATCTTGCATTGCAATCTTCAGCACACTGATATTTTGGGTTTAGCTGATGCTGGGAGCTGAGGGATGTGCAGAGCTGCTGCCCACACCCAGCACAGGTCAGGGTGCAGCCTGGAGGGACACTGGGTGATGCTGGTGCCAGGATTCCAGCTGGAATTAGTCAGCCGTGATGGTGCCCTGGATCTCCCAGCTCTCCAAGCTGCCATTTGAGCTTTTTTCCCTGTTTTTTAAAAGCAGCGCATCCCGTGGACAGAGCTCCAGCACTGGGAAGATGCTGCTGGAGGATCGCACCATTCAAGGGATTGCTCCTCCCATGGTGTTTCCCTACTCTAAGGGATCAATGCCAGGAATCTGGTGAGAAATTTGCTTTTAAATGTGACAGATCTCAGGTTTTCTCACTTCTCTGGTTGTTAACACAAGCAAGGTGTCCCTGTGCGTCCTTCCCACCTGGCTCTGTGCCCTCTCCCAGCCCAGTGACACCAGACACAGCATCCAGGGCTGGACCTGATTTACAGCTGAGAGCCCACAAGAACAGGACAGAGGCTGCCTTCATTCGAGAGTCTTTATTAGCAAAAATAAAGGATTTCTTGTTATATCATTTCAGATAAATAGATGGAAGTTCACCCAGTGACAGAAGCCGTGCTGATGTTGTCCTTGGCTCCAGGGCTGTCCTTGCTTCTCCTATGACATCAAAGGTGTTTGGAGGGAAAGACAAGCTCAGAACGGGCTCAACAGGAGCTTAATGTGCTTTGTAAGAAGCTTAATTTAATTTTACAGTCTTTGGCTGCCCTTGAGCCTGAGCTTTCAGCAGGAGGAGCAACCCATGGAGCAGCATTACTGCCCTGCTCTGGAACATCCAATTCCTGCAGGGATCCCCTGCTGCCTCCAGAAATAAATCCCATATAAATAACCTCTCATCAGCTGGGAACTTGCACAGCAAACACCAAACTGGCAGTGTTTCATCAGCTGGGGGCTTTTAGACTTCTAAATATTAGAAGTCAAAGCCTCTCTTGGGGTTGTGGCATTTTCCTCTGGCTCAGGGTCCACCAGGTGAGGAGGAAGATGAGCCCTAAAATCAGCCACTTTGGGGGGCACTGAAGATGCTCCCACTCATGAGGATCCAAAATCCAATCCCAGCAGTGGTGGGAGCAGCCCCAAGAATTTGAATGCAAATTACCTGAGCCACCTTAAAATGGTGGTTAATTAAACATCCTCTAACTGGTAAAAGAAAATGTACAGCAGTGAAACAGTGAGGAAAACCCAATCAGAGACTGGGAAACAGTAAAGTTAACTTTGGAAAGTGCAGGGTGGACAACCCAGCAGCTCTGGAAGGCAGACACTGAGCAATATTTAAGAAGTTCCATTAGAACCAAACATTTCATTCCTATTATTAATTTTTTTAATTTAGTCTGGACTGATCTACAGGCTGAAATCTAAAGTAGAGTCAGCCATGCTGTTGCTGTGGATTTTTCTCCTCCTGAACATAAAACCACCTAATTGCATAAATAAATAAAGATTTAGGACATGAGAAGAGAGTAATTTGCCTAAAATAAAATTTTGTTGAACTCAGAGTTGGCATTGCTCCTAATTCATTTGGGATAAGCTCAGCTCATTGTCTGCCCTCCAGAAAAATGCTGCTTTGGACGTTTTGAAGCTATGAATAAAATAGCACTACAATAAACAATATTAAAATATTAAACAATAAATAGTAATTTACAAGCTCATCACTCCTTTCTTCAAAACATACTGTAAACATCAACACTGAGGTATTGGAAGTAATAAATAATAAATTCAACTATTACAAAATTATTACAAAAATAGCTCTTAAATACAATATTAAGCTGGAAGTTATTGACCTGTAACTCTTAACCTGAACCTTGAGATAACTTGAGTTCTTGCAGCCTAAAGTGATTTTTAAAGAAGTAACAGGATTTGGTGCGGAAAATGCAGACCCAGGGGTGCTCTCAGTTCCTTCTCCTCATTGTTAAATATCTTTCAATGTAGTTGATGAAGATGTCAAACTCTCCCATGGCCTTGTAGAGTCCATTCTTCTTCATCTGCAGGGGAAAGCCAGGGCTGTCACAGATATGTGATGGACAATGCCTGGACAAATTCTCCTTCCATGGACACCTCCAGCTTCTCTGCCCAATCCCCTGGGAATTCCAGAATTCCCATCCCTACTCCAGAATTCTCACCCTTCCTCCAGAGTTCCCATCCCTACTCCAGAATTCCCAACCTTGCTCCAGAATTCCCATCCCTGCTCCAGAATTCCCAACCTTGCTCCAGAATTCCCATCCCTGCTCCAGAATTCCCACCCTTCCTCCAGAATTCCCACCTTTACTCCAGAATTCCTACCCTCACTCCAGAATTCCCACCTTTGCTCCAGAATTCCCATCCTTCCTCCAGAATTCCCACCCCTTACTCCAGAATTCCCACCCCTTACTCCAGAATTCCCATCCCTGTTCCAGAATTCCCATCCCTGTTCCAGAATTCCCACCAGATTCTCGCTCTCTGCAGCAAGAATTTATGTGATTCGAGACATTTTTGGGTTCTGTTCCCCCCCTGAGCCCCCTGCCCTGCTGTGTCAGGAGGTTCCTCCTGTTCCTTACCCTGCTGTAGGCCTCCTTGACGTGCTCCATGCTCCTGCTCCTCTCCTCACAGGTGAAGAATTTGTGCTGCAAAGGGACACCAGAGCACGGCCTCAGCCCCAGGATCCCTCCCCAGGGCTCTGCTGGTGGCTGTCCCCTCCTCCTGTCCCCTGGCACTGCTGCTCCCCACCTTGCCCTCCCCTGAGTGCAAATTCCAGCAGGTTTGCACTGTGCCCTGCTGAAGGAGCCTGGAGTCACCCCAGCTTTTCCCCAGCCTGTCCCCAGCCCTGTGTCCCTGCTGCCAGTCCCTGAGGACAGGAGATCCCTTTATGGGACAGGGTTTGTCCCATCTGACCCCAGGGATGGGCTCATGGCCACGCCAGGTGTGATTTCAGCAGCTCCAGCACCCAGGTAAGGGACAGATCTCCTCCTGCCCTCCCTTTGTCTGTCCAGCCAGGCTGGAGCAGGGCTGGCTGCACCAAGTGCTCCTGCACCATCATCCTGAGCTGCTGTGGGCACAAACCCCATTCTGGATCCCACAAATGCCATCCTGTGCCCCTGGGTCCCACACACTGAGCCTGGATGGATCCCTGGATCCCACAAGCCCTGCCTGCCTGGACCCCTAGATCCCACAAACCCCATCCTGGATCCCTGGATCCCACAAACCCCATCCTGGATCCTACAAACCCCATCCTGGATCCCTGGATCCCACAAGCCCTGCCTGCCTGGAGCCCTGGATCCCACAAACACCATCCTGGGTCCTACAAACTCCATCCTGGAACCCTGAATCCCACAGACCCTGCCTACCTGGACCTCTGAATCCCATAAACCCCATCCTGGACCCCTGGATCCCACAAACCCCATCCTGGACCCTTGGATCCCACAAACCCCATCCTGGACCCCTAGATCCCACAAACCCCATCTTGGACCCTTGGATCCCACAAACCCCATCCTGGACCCCTGGATCCCACAAACCCCATCTTGGACCCTTGGATCCCACAAACCCCATCCTGGACCCCTGGATCCCACAAACCCCATCCTGGACCCTTGGATCCCACAAAGCCCATCCTGGACCCCACAACCCCTGCCAGCCTGGACCCCTGGACCCCATCCCACCCCCCAGACCTGCCCTGCCCCCAGGCAGTGTCCCCAGGCTGCTGAGCCCCACTCACACAGCGTCTCATCATGGCTCTGAGGTTCAGCAGGAGGTTGCCCAGGTCGCCCATGCTGTGCTGGTGCTGGCTGCTGCTCCTCATGGCCCTGGGCAGAACCTCCTCCAGGTAGAATTCCATCATCTCCGACACCGACTGGCAGCCCAGGCTCCCCTGGGGACAGGAGGGGGAAACCTCATTGGGGATGGCCAACAGCACCAGGGGTGCTGTAGCCATGATATTTCCTGAAAAATCCTTTCCTTAGGGTTTTTCCTCCTGAGAATCTGAGAGGCCTCAGGAACAAAATGCAAACAATGGTTATCTGCTGCTGTGGAATGCAACAGGTGCATCTGGGATTGGTCTCATGTGGTTGTTTCTGATTAATGGCCAATCACAGTCAGCTGGCTTGAACTGTCTCAATCAGTCACAAGCCTTTGTTATCATTCTTTTTCTGTTCTTAGCCAGCCTTCTGATGGAATCCTTTCTTCTATTATTTTAGTATAGTTTTAACATAATATGTATCATAATATATATATTATACTATTATTTTATTATAGATTATTATATCATTAATATATTAATATATTATAGATTATAATATCACTAATATATATTAATATATTATTAATATATTCTATTATAGATTATTATATCATATTACACGTTACATTATTATACATAGTATATACTATATTATACATTATATAATATATTATAATTATTATAATATATCATTTATATTATTATAATATAAATAACAAATATAATAGAAAGAAATAATATAATTGATATAATAAATATAAATAGTATTATTATAATATTTATATTTATATTATATTATATTATATTATATTATATTATATTATATTATATTATATTATATTATATTATATATATCATATAATAAAATAATAAATCCAGCCTTCTGAAACATGGAGTCAACATTCTCGTCTCTTCCCTCATCCTAAGACCCTTGTGAACACAATCACAGGTGGGTTTGGACAAACCAGAGCTGGGCCAGAGTTTGTCCTGACCAGAGCAGGGTGTGGGAGCCACCCTGGCCACGGGGCAGCCTCGTGCCAGCCCCACCACAGCCACACGTGTCCCTGCAGGGTGACAGCAGCACGTGGCCCCGTTTCCAGCTGGCTTCCCTTCTTGTGAAACGCCTGCCCAAGGAGGGGGAAGGAGGAGGAACCAGCAAGGGATTTAGATTCTTACCTTGATTTCCTCCAGCAGGTCAGAGCTGAGCAGTTGGATGCTGAGGTCATCATCTTTTGATTGCTGGGGGAGAATGGAATTGAAAAATGAATTGAGAATTGAATTGAGAAATGAGCTTTTCACTCTTTCCATTTCCTAACGAATGATCCTTCCCTTGTTTGCATTTAGAGTCTCCCTGCAGCAGAGGCAAAGGGCGCCCAGTGCAGGTGTGACAGAGCACAGTGGCACAGGCAGCGGGGTCACTCTGCTCCACAGCTGGCAGCACAAGGACTGCTGGGTCATGCCAGCAGGAAAATGAAATCCCAGCCTTTGGTGCCACTGAACGTGTGTTGGGTCAGGCCAGCAGGAAAATGCAATCACAGCCTTTGGTGCCATTGAGTTTGTCCATGTGAAACCCCTGAGCTGCACAGGGTGCTGTCTGAGGGCGCTGCTGCAGACAGCAAAGCTGCCCAGAGGGGTGGCAGAGCCCTGGCAGCCCTGGCAGCCCCCCCAGCCTCTCTGCCAGGGCAGGAGGGTCAGTGCCCTGGTGTGGTTACCCCTGTAACTCCTGTTGATGGGGAAATGGGAGTTTGTTCTCATGGTGCTTCTGTGGCACCAGTGGGGTGGGCTGGCACCACTCAAAGAATTAAAGCCTTTAAAGCTGTCCTGAGAGGTTCAAAATATTCCTTCCCAGCATTATCTGTGAGATTCACAGCTGAACATCTGAAATCTTGGCTGCGTTCGTTTGGTGACAAACACAAACCATGACACATGAACTTGAGATTTGATCTGGAGAATTATCTTGGTTTATTGCTAGAACACATTGACATGGACTAAAACAGCAACAGGGCTGTGACCAAACACCTCTATCAGCCAGGACAGATGCTCTGAGGGCACCATGGGCTGTTTGCTCAGCCCTGAGGCTCCTGAGATGCAGGGCAGGGACCTTGCACAGGTACCGGTGCTGGTGTTGTGCTCCTCCCCTTATAAAACACCCTGTGCAGGTTTTTTGGTTCTTTCAAATTAAAAAAATCTGCAGCAAAAGGTTTCCCTTTTCACCTGGCACTGACTTCAGCAGGGCTGGACCTTGTTGCCCTGAAGAAAAAATGATTTCCTTCCTATTAATTCAGTGATTAACTTGGTTTGCAATATTTTGGGGGAAGCTTGGCTGGAAAGGTTTGCAGACGTTCATTGTGAAACCTCGAGTTCATTGTTAATAAAAAAAATAGGAAGAAGAGCCTGACAGATTTTCTCTCAGTGAGCAACGAAACTGATCTGCTCTTAACGCAACACAACCAAATCATTTCTGCTGGGAGGAAACTTCCCCCTCCTCCAGATCCAGAAGGTAAAGAAACCAGAAGATAAAATAACAATTCTTACAAAATAATCCTTAATTTACTCAAATTTGAGCCTGAGCTCTTTGACTCTTGGACAGATTTTCTCTCAGTGAGCAACGAAATTGAGCTGCTCTTAACCAAATAATTTCTGCTGGGAGGAAACTTCCCCCTCCTCCAGATCCCAGAACTTTGCAAGACAGGTAAAGAAACCAGAAGATAAAATAACAATACTTACAAAATAATCCCTGATTTCCTCAAATTTGAGCCACGGCTCTTTGACAGATTTTCTCTCAGCGAGCAACGAAACTGAGCTGCTCTTAACGCAACACAACCAAATCATTTCTGCAGGGAGGAAACTTCCCCCTCCTCCAGATCCCAGAACTTTGCAAGAAAGATAAAAAAACGAGAAGATGAAATACCAATACTTACAAAATAATCCTTAATTTCCTCAAACTTGATCCTGAGCTCTTTGAGCTTGGCGGGCAGCAGCTCGGGGAAGCGCAGGCAGGAGGGCTGGGCGCGGGCAGTGCCCAGCAGCAGCAGCAGGAGCAGCAGGATGGGCACAGCTGTGCCCCTGGAGCAGGTCCTCATCCTGTTCTGCAGATTTCCCCTCTGCTGCAGCTCTCAGCTGGATCCCCCCTGGGAGGGTACAAAGCAGATCTGCAGCTTTCACCTTGATGGAGCCCCTAATTTATACATCACTCCATTTCCTCTCCCCATTTCCTGACGAGCAATATTGGGGTTTTAAGTCAGTATTAAGCCCAAATGTCACTTGGGTTTCCCGTCAACTTGGGTTTCCTGTCCTCTCCTCACACCCCATCAATTTTTTTGTGCTTAGACTCTGCATTTTTTTTTTTTTTTTACATTGCTTGTTTCTTGTAAATTTAGCTGTGGCTGAGGAGGAAAGCTGCAGAGACACACAAAGAAGCCAAGGTGCTGTGTGATGTTCATTTATTCTCACAGTTCCATATTTTATTTTTAGATCAATGTTGTATTGTTAGGGGGGGAAAAAAAGTGTTGCTACTTTTAAATCTCAGTGTCAAACCTGCAGAGAGCATCACTCAGCAGAATTGCTTTTCATGAACTGTACAAATTCTCTGTCTCTTCCTTTGGTATTCTAATCTGCAAACACACATCACGAACTGAAATCTTCATTTTTAATTCATTTGGGTGTTTTTTTTCCAGTTAATGCACATGTCATCTGAAGCAAATATGAATTTTCATTGCTCAGCAAGCTCAGTTTGTGCTCCCAAATATCAGCTGGATTCCAAAGGGATCCCAGGGGAGGATCAGGATTTGTGCCACTTCTTTGATGCCTGGTGTTAAAGTGTGTGAGCAGCTCATAAAAATTCATTTTCCAGGCTTTTGAAATCTTATTTTGTTTCCTAGAAATGGACAGCAGCCCCATCCAAGCAGCAGCGTGTCCTGTCTTAGCTGGGACTTATTGTCCCAGCTGTGATAAAATTGTCCCTTTGGAGGCACAGAGAATTCCTGTGACGTCTCCATTTTCCGTTTCCCTCTCTTTTCTCCTTCTCTTTCTGTATCTATTTTAGCCCACACCCCCTGCTTCCTTGGGATAAAGATTTCACTTATTTATTCAGGAATTTGGCATGCAAGAAAGTGAGAGCGGAGATAAATTTGGCTTTTCTGAAATCAGGGGATTTTCCTTGAAATCCGTCTTGTTATCTTAAAAGAGTTCATTCTTCCCAGTAGGGAAGCCTTCCTCCATTAGGGAACAAATCCCATAAATTCTCATCTCCTTCATCACACTGATCTTCTTTGAAGTTGAATTTTTGAACCTCTGAGAGGGAATTCTTTGCTGGAAAATGCAAAGTATTGTTTGTTCCTGCATACTGGGAGTTTTTTCACTTTATTTTTAGGAGCAGGAGAGAGGAATGGTTGGCATGCACACGTGTAGGAGCAAAGGGGATGAACCATCAGCAAGTGGAGAATCTGAGGCAGGGAAAGTGTGGGATTTTGTGATTTGTTTTCCTTTTTTCTGTTGGTGTTGCCTCTTCCAGAGTCGATGGGGAAGCTGCTCCTGGGCACTCATTGCAGGGACATCAGTGCAGCTGAATCATGGCCTGGGTCATGGTTTTGGTGACCCATTTTTGTTCCCCTGCTCTAAATCAGCTGTGGGGTTTTTCCTCTTGACTGTCAGCAGAATCCATCTGAAAGGAGAAGGGCTGAAAGCTCGGACAAAATTAGTCTTAAATCCCACAGGCAGGATCCCTCCTGCCCCTGGGATCCCACAGGGGATTTTTGCTTCTTTTGCATTAATTTGAACCTGCCAGGGCCCAATAAATCTTCAGTACCAAGACCTGGGTGGCTGCTGAGGCTTCACCAGGGTGTGGAAACTGATGTGTGAGATTGGTTTATGTACTCCTGGATCCTCAAATCCTGGAGCTAATCCAAATCCCTTCAGGGAAGGATGCAGCCTCTGGATCTCCCCTGCACTGGAAGGGCTGCTCAGCCTCAGCTGAGGGTTTAGGAGCTGGGGTTTTTATGGGGTACAGGGAAGAGAAGGGAGGAGAAGAGAGAGAACAGAAAAGAAGAGAAAAGAGAGAAGAGAAGAGAAGAGAAGAGAAGAGAAGAGAAGAGAAGAGAAGAGAAGAGAAGAGAAGAGAAGAGAGGAGAAGAGAAGAGAAGAGAAGAGAAGAGAAGAGAAGAGAAGAGAAGAGAAGAGAAGAGAAGAGAAGAGAAGAGAAGAGAAGAGAAGAGAAGAGAAGAGAAGAGAAGAATGACCAGGTTGGAAGATACGTTCAACGTCATCGAGTTCAACCCAGCCCCAAAACCCCAACTCAACCCTGGCACCCAGTGCCACATCCAGGCTTTGTTAAACACATCCAGGGATGGTGACTGCACTAGCTCCCCAGGCAGACCATTCCAGAACTTTATCACTCTTCCAATAAAAAACCTTTTCCTAACATCCAACCTAGGCACCAACAGGAGATGGAGCAGCCCCATAGCTTTGGGATCTCCTCCCACCCTGCCCAGCAGCTGAGCGCTCATTTCCAGCCTCCCCTTGTTTGGAGCCACCCTGCCTCTCCATGAAGTCACATGTGACATCCCCAGTGTGCTTCTGGCTCTTGTGCAATTCCCCTGCAGCCCGTGGTGGAAGCCTGGGCCATGTTTTGGGGCTGGCAGCAGCGTCAGGCAGCCGTGCCCGTTCCGCAGAGGAAACTCTGGCGTGCGCAGGGCGACTCTCTGCTGTGTTTACCTGCGTTTCCTCTGCCTCGTCAGGGATCTTGACGGTGCAGTTTCGCTGTGACTCAGCCCTGCTGAGCGCTGTGGAAAGGCGGTGGCTGCTCTACTACAGAGAGCTTCATGAATGAAGAAAACACCTTTTTTCCTAAAGAGTGTCCGGGGGCTGTGGGTGTAGCGCTGAACCTTTAGGAAACGGCTCTCGGCTTTGCCAAGAAAGATCGCTTCAGGAAGGAGAACGTGTGTTCCTCAAAAGCCATTCCTGTGCTTTTACCCCACCTCCCACATGTGGGAACCCAGAACATCCCTCTGGCTGTCCAGAACAGCCAAGACCCCTGCCAGGGGGCTCAGAGACCCTGGCACAGAGCCCAAAACGCCTGTGGGTTTGATTATGGCCCAAATTACCAACCTTATATGAAGATCAGCAAGCCACAACAGTTTAAGTAGAATATTAGTGAAGTTATCACGGGGTGGAAAAGTAGATTTTGGGGTTTTTGGTATGGGGGTTCAGGACGCAAGATGGAGGGATCTGGGCATGTCCAGCCTTTCTCCTTCTTCTTCTTGGCCTCCATCTTCTGCTGTGATGTTGGCACTTTTGCATTGGTTTAGAGTAGAAGCTCACTGTCTAACATGGGTGATAGGTGTTGGAAAGTAATTGTAAATATTGTACAGGTAGTTTTTAGTATAAAAAGATAACACTGCCCTGGGGGCAGGCAGAATGCCGGGACTGTCTTGCTGAGCTGACCTCGTCAGGGCAGGAGAAAATGTTTTATAGATAAGATACAATAAACAATCTTGAGACCGAGAAATTACGAGCTCCAACTCATTCTTCAAGGGCCAGGCTGGGAAAAGAGACTTTTCAACTTTTCTTGGGGTCACTGTGAGCAGCGAGAGATCCTGACACCCACGAGGTTCTGACAGCAGGGAGTTCACCAGAAACAGCAGGGCAGCAAGTGCTGCTTCTGCACTGAAACAGAGGCCCCTGGGCAAACATGCTCTCCCACAATTTGCCAAGAGGAAAGGTTGGTCCTGGACATGGTCTGGGCAGGGTTTGGGCTTGGATATCCTCAGAGTCCACTACTGGAGCAGGGTGGCACCTCGCCCTGATAATTGAAGGGCCTTTTCTTATTTTGGCACAGTTTGCTGTGACAAATTTTTACGGGATTTTTTGCCTTCTTGGCCTCTGCATTGCTTTTGGACAGAGGGATGTTGAGTAGCACCATCCCTGGATGGGTTTCTGGAAGGGTTTTGCCATCCCTGGAGGTGTTTCACCATCCCTGGAAGGGTTTTCACCATCCCTGGAAGGGTTTTCACCATCCCTGGAATGGTTTCACCATCCTTGGAGGGGTATCACCATCTCTGGAAGGGTTTCACTGTCCTTGGAGGGGTTTCAGCATCCCTGGAGGGGTTTCACCATCCCCAGAAGGGTTTCACCATCCCTGGAAGGGTTTCACCATCTCTTGAGGTGGTCAAGGAATGTTGGACATGGCCTTCAGTGCTCTGGTCTGGTGACAAGGCAGGGATCAGTCACAGGCTGGACTAGATGATCTCAGAGGTCTTTTCCAGCCTCAGTGGTTTGTGATTCTGTGATTTTCTGCACAATCTATTCTAGGCATAACTTGAAGTATCCCCTCCATTTCCAGGCTGTCACAGTGTTGTTGTTGTTTCTCTCTTTTTTAGAAATTCCCCATTTCTCATCCCTCCAGATCTGGATGATCTCCTGCCAGTGACGCTCATGGGGGAAGTAAGGACTTGGTGGCCTTTCCTTCACCCCGCGTTTGAAGCCATGGCACTGCTCTCTCAGCAGCCCAGTGCTGATGACTAACAGTTCCTCATGAAGCACCAAGTGCTCTGCTTTGTGTTTTTTTCAAGATTTTTTTTCCTACTGGCCAGGCGAGGCGTGACGTCGGAAATTTCAAATGTGGAAACCTGCTCAGGACTCATGGCGTGACTCACGTCGACCTCAACAGGTAAATCCCAAATTGCTCTTTGGAAATTTAACCAATGTCATCGGTTTATCTTGTCCAGAAATGGGTTATTAATCATGAATTGGAGTCATTGGACTTTGATGTGACTGCTAATGTGACACAGAGATTGCTAATGTTACATAAGAAGTTCTTAGAAGGTCCAGAACTTCCATGTGATCTAAATTAAGCTGGAACTTTCTGGAATTGTCCACATGAAAGAATCAAGTGATGGAGACCTTCTCTCCTCTGCAGATTCAGCTTTGGTGATAAATTTAACTGAGAAGTATTTGCACTTTTCAATGGCACACATAAACCTCCCAATATTTGCAATTCTGCTGCAGCCTAAGGCAGAGACTGGATAATATCCAAATTTAATATCCCCCCTGTTATTCCAGGGTGCCCTCTGCCAACCTAGAAGAGCAAGCTCTGCTTTATTCCCTATTTTCCATGGTTTTGCCATTTTAAGCCTTTCTCTGAGGTGTGTGAGGAGTCCTGGGTGAGGTCAGCGATGCTGCCACCACCCTCACGGGGCTTTTCCCACTCCACAAAGCAAACAGAGGTGTTGCTCTATTTTTATCTCTTTTATTTCCCCTGAAATCAGCTGCTGACAGGAATTTTATGATGTTCACAGCACTGTCCTTAGAGAAACCAACATTATCTTGGCACTGGAGTCTCAGGAGTGGGGACTGTGTGCTCCAAGTGAGTTTCTTTGCAGATAACTAAAAGTGTAAAAGTACGCGAAAAAAACCCAGAATATATAATCCATTGGCCCCAATATCACTCGCACTGCCTTTTTCTTTTTGCTTTTTGAGCCTTCTACAGAAGCAATTTTGAGCAACTCTTGCCCTGAGCAGTTCATTGCACAACTGCTGCTTTGAGGAGTTTCTTTTTTCTAGTTCTGGTATTACTTGGGTGGGATCTTCTGGAGAATATTGACTTTGTCATGATTTATCACCCAAAACTCTGACCTATAACACAAACTCAGCCTATTTATAGTGCTGAGGGATCATAAGACAGAAACTCCTTATCATGGTTTGAGAAATCAGATCAGCCCAAGCTGCTGCTCGGAAGCTCCAGGGTGAACTTCAGAGCCAGCTTCACTCACTTTCCACAGCAGCACCAGGCCCTGCAGCCCCCACCCTGGGGTTTTGGGGTGGTTTTTTTGTGGGGATCATGGAGAGGGTTTGGAAATCCTGGGTTTTCTTTGTCGCCCCACAAAGTGAGGATCAGCCCTGGCTGGGGTGGGGATGGTGGCTCATCCTTGGAGCTCGAGGGATGCAGCAGCATCCCCAGAGCTGCCATGAGATTTTCCACCTGCTCCCACTGTGTCTTTCTGCTCCAAAATCTTTGCTGTGGTTTTTTCATTAAAAAATGATCCACCAGATGAGCTTTTTGAAAGTTTTAGAGGCTTTTAAAAGTGTTTAAATCCCCCTTCTGTTTTCTCTTTTTTTACAGAAGGAACAGGTGATCCAACCTCCTTCTCCTGACAGACATCTTAATATGGAGACCCAAAGAAAACCATGGAATCATAGACAGATATCTTAATATGAAGACCCAAAAAAACCCATGGAATCACAGAGTGCTGTGAGTTGGGAAGGACTGTAAAGACAATTTCTCTCCAAGCCCCTGCTGTGGGAGCAAAAGTTGAGTTATAAAAGCACCAGAGTTCAATTGAAATCCTGCTGCTCCCCACAGGAGCTCTGGTGTCAGCTCCACTCCTGCTCAGAACTGCTCTCCTCAAGGCTCTTCAACAATTTCCCTGGGATTTATCTTTCTGAGGAAGATTTACTTCCTTAACAGCATCAGGCATTTATGTCTCTGTTTGGTTCTTGTTCTCCCTGTGGCTTTTGAGGACTGTAACTAGGAAGTGGAAGATAAAGTTGAATGGTGGAAAACCCCTCTCACTGTTTAAAAATAAGAAGATCAAGAAAAAAACAAGACCTGAAGCAGACTTCCTCTGCTGTCGGGAAAGGAGGGAACTTCATCCCTGCCCCTCAGCAGTGTCTGCTGAAAATACAAAGTCAAATGAAGAGCCAAAATCCTCACAGTGCCCCTGATTTATGTTGATGGCTAAAAGAGGTTGTGCAGGGAGGAAATGCTCTGGATTTTCCAGGGTTTTCAGTGTCCTCTGAGGTCAGGGGACAGAAGGCCAAGCTGGTGCTCCCCATGTGTGCCAGGACCAGGCAGAGCTGTCTAGGGGAACTGGAGAAGGGAATTCCAGGGATTTCCTGGAAAAATCAACCTTTTGCCAGAACTTGATTTTCCAGGAATTTACACCTAGAGGCAAACAAACAGTGACCAATTTTTCTGGTTTTTTTAATCAAATCAGGCAGGAATTGGCATAGCCCAATGGCTGTGACATGCCAGCCTCCCCTGCTTGTCCCTGACTGCCCATCTGTGTGCCCTGAGGCCAGAGCTGGAGCAGAACTCCCCAGGCTCACGTGCATCCATCCCGAAACCAGCCCTGGCTCTCGGGGTTGTGAAATTGAGAGGGGCAATATTAACCCAAAACCGAAACCCGGCGCCGCTTGCGTACAGAGCCAACAGCGAATTTACTGAAACACAGCTTTCAGTTTTGGTGAAAGCTGAACCTGGCTGGCTATTGGAGTGATTCATTTGCTCCCTGGATTGTTCAAAAACGGAGCTGATAGCAGCCAGCTCTCAGTTTCTCCTTTATTAGGTGTCATTTATTCCCTGCACTGTCAGCACATTTCACCCGCGGGGCAAACCCAGGGGTTGTGGGGGACTGTCATCCATTGGCTGCTCCAGGAGGCCAAGCCTGGTTTTCCATCAAAATATACTTTTGGGAATAAGCTTTAGGGGTGGTTATAGGGTTGATTGATGGACTAGATGATCTGGAAAGCCTCCTCCAGCCTGGGTGATTCTGTGTTTCTGTGAAGGGCCCTGTGTGACTTCTGCTGTCACAGCAGAATCTCCAGGAATGGGAGGAAGAGGAGTGATGGGTTTGGGGAATGGGAGTGGTGGATTTGGGGAATAGGAGTGATGGGTAATGGGTTTGGGGAATAGGAGTGATGGGTTTTGGGAAGAGGAGTGATAGGTGGTGAGTTTGGAGAACAGGAGAGCTGGGTAATGGGTTTGGGGAATAAGAAAGCTGAGTTTGGGGAATAGGAGAGCTGGTGATGGGTTTGGGGAATAGGAGCGATGGATTTGGGGGAACAGCAGTGAGGGGTTTGGGGAATGGGAGTGATGAGTGATGGGTTTGGGGAACAGGAGAACTGGGTAATGGGGAATAGGAATGATGGATTTGGGGAATAGGAGAGCTGGGTTTGGGGAATAGGAGACTTGGTGATGGGTTTGGGGAATAGGAGTGATGGGTTTGGGGAACAGGAGAGCTGGTGATGGGTTTGGGGAATAGGAGAGCTGGGTTTGGGGAACAGGAGTGATGGTTTTGGGGAATAGGAGTGATGGTGGATGAGTTTGGGGAATAGAAGTGATAGGTGATGAGTTTGGGGAATAGGAGTGATGGATCCGGGGAATAGGAGAGCTGCTGATAGGTTTGGGGAATAGGAGAGCTGGGTAGTGAGTTTTGGAACAGGAGAGCTGCTGCTGGGTTTGGGAATCCCAGCAGAGCCTGGCCCAGAGCCCAGTGCTGCTCCCAGTGGTGCTGGTGCTGCTGGTGGCATTACTCTTGGAATGTGATGGATGATTCCCTTCCCTTTTTGGGCAGCTCCTGAGCTGTTGCAGTTTTGGGATGAGAATTTCCCAAGGGTAATTTGATTCTCCCAGAGCTGGTCCCTGAACTGGGCAGGGCCTCCCATGGGCTGGTCCTTGGCATCACAGAGAGCATGAACAGCCTGGCTTTGGGCACAGAGGCACGTTGGGTGGACTCACATGGACACAGAAGTGGCAGCTGAAACCCAAGTGCTGGATAGCTGAAAAGAAAAAAAAAAAAAGCTTTTTTATCTAAATTATTTAATTTTAAAAACCTTAAATATGCATTTCCCTGTGGGGAAGATGCCATTTATGATAACCAAAATAAGAGTTCACATTCTGCCAGAGCAGGGGAAACAATTATCTAACCTTCCACACCCCCCACCCTGGTGACTAAATGAATTTTCTGCAGAACAGCTGTTGATGCTCGAGATCCTCCACCACGCTTTTCCTCTTCCTCAAAGGTGAATCTTAGAAGATGAGGAGGGGAAAAAAAAGAACATTTCCTTTTGTTTTTTAATTGCTTTTGCAATTTCTTTCCACTTTCAGGGTGAAATCCTGTCTCAGCAGCATCAGCAGCTGCAGTGCCATCAGTGAGTCACAGGGCAAGTGCCACATCTGTGCTGGGCAGGAGATGGCACAGGTGGTGGCATTGCTGGGACGTGTCCCTGACCTGGCCAAGGACACACAGCCAGAACAGGGGGAGCCCAGGGTCACCCCCAGCACTGGGGTGATGCTCCTTGGGGGACGTGGCACTGTCCCCTCCCTGCTGCAGCCTGGGGACACTCTGGGCTGGGCTCTCAGTGTCTGATGATGGCAGGAAGAGCCCCAGAGGGACAACCATGGGTGATGCACTAAATCAGGAGGATTCAGGCATTGTCTTGGGGTGAGGGGCATTCTCCTTGATGAGGGACATTGTTTTGGGGTGAGGGACATTGTTTTGGGGTGGGGGACTTTTTCTTGGGGTGAGGGACATTGTTTTGGGGTGAGGGACATTGTCTTGATGAGGGACATGGTCTTGGAGTGAGGGACATTGTCTTGGGGTGAGGAACATTGTTTTGGGGTGAGGGACACTGTCTTGGGGTGAGGAACATTGTTTTGGGGTGAGGGACACTGTCTTGGAGTGAGGAACATTGTTTTGGGGTGAGGGACACTGTCTTGGGGTGAGGGACATTGTCCTGGATGAGGGACATTGTTTTGGGGTAAGAGACATTGTTTTGGATGAGGGACATTGTTTTGGGGTGAGGGACATTGTTTTGGATGAGGGACATTGTTTTGGGGTGAGGGACACTATCTTGGGGTGAGGGACATTGTCCTGGATAAGGGACATTGTTTTGGATGAGGGACGTTGTTTTGGGATGAGGGACATGGCCTTGGGGTGAGGGACATTGTTCCAGGCTCTCCAAAGGTCCCTGAGCCCCCAGAGCTGGGCAAGGAGCTGTTCTGCCCATCCTAAAGCTGCTGGGAGCCCTGGGCAGTGTGAACCTCTCGGGAAGAACCCTGGAGAGCAGCTGAGCCTTTGCTCTGGGTGTCTCTTGGAGCTCAGCTGAATAAATCTGCATTTCCCTGAGCCCGTTGCTCCCTACGAGGCAGCACCAGTGTTTGATTTTCAGAATTATTCAAGGGGTTGTGGCTCAAAACGTGACTGAGGAGAGGGAACATGATGTACCTCTCTGGCAGCACCTCCTCACTCAGTGTTTTGTGACTCATTTGTCGAGTTTACCGAGAAAAACAATTTTTTTAATTTTTTTTTTTTTTTTTTTACTTCTGTCAGCAGCGCTGCAGAGCTGGGGCTGGGCGAGGGCAGGGCTGGAGCTGGCCCTGGCCAGGCTTTCTGCTCATAACGAGCTGCACTAATTAAGAGAGAGGAGCAGTCTGATCATCAGGGCTGGCTGAAGGGTTTCCATGACAGAGAGTGCCAGGCTCATGGAAATGGTGACACCAGGGGTGGCACCTGTTGGGTGCTGCTGTCCCTGCCTGGTTCAGGAGGGCAGTGCCACATTAGCACTCCTTGTGCTAATGTTTGGCTTTGGATTGGAGGGACAGGGATTTCTTGGCAATTAAATATTGATTTTTAAGGAGTTGAGAGCTGCGTTTCACCTTTCCGTTGACACCCAGCTACGCAGAGGGCAGGGCTGGCTCACGAATGACACCACTTCAGGTGTCAAAGAAATTACTCCAGTGCAGCAAAACCACATAAAAACATTTTCTTCTGCTGCTGAAAACAAAATTTGACTGGGGTTTTGGTGAGCTACAGCATTATCAGGGCAAGTGTAACACCCCACAATCATTTTTGTGAGTTGGTTTTTGCAGCTCTTTTCCTGAAGGAGATCAGGAAGGGTTCCTGAGCCCAGATATTGTTGCTGGATGCTGTTATTAAAGCTCAATTCTTCCTTTATGAAAATTTCTGGGAGCATTTCTCTCACTCACGTTCTCTGGGGACCTGAGAAAAACCATTATCAGGCTCATATCTGAAACGCTGGTTTACCTAAAGCTGCTGTGAAATAGGAGCGATGACAAAGAATGTCAAACCAAAGCTGGGCTGTTGAGTGTTATCAGAACTTCTTAGAGCACAAAAAGCGCCTTGAAAGGCACTATTGAAACTGCCTTATCACCCCCAGACACTTTACTGGAAACCTGGTGTTAAACTGGTCTGGGAGCAGCCCTTGAGAGCGGGGCGCCTGCGGATCACAACAGCTCATTGACAATTTCTTGAAGGATTTTTGTTTTTAGGGTGAAATGAATGATTTGAAATGAATTATTTATTATTGAAATGAACGAGGAGCGCAGTAACTCCCAGTAACACCAGTGGGATGACTCCCAGTGCACAGGGGATGGAGCAGGGCCGAATTTCCCAATGCAACCAGCCAGGGGTGAGTCAGTGCCTTGTCCCCTCTGAGTGTCTGGTCCTTGTCACGCTCCTGGGCTCTCCAGGACCGTGTCCTGTGTTAGTCACTGCCCCAAGCCCCGTGTCTGCAGCAGCCTGGTGCTTTCTGCCACCATGGAGGTGTTTTGTCACCATAGCAGTGATGGTGACAGTGGGCTGAGCATCATCCCCACTGTGGGTCTGCTGGTAGATAAAACCAGCACTGAGAGAAAAATGATGGGAAGGATTCCCGTGGTTGATGAATGGAAAAAGATATTTGATTTTACAAATAAACTTCAGGTTTGCTGATAAATGAAATTTATGACAGTGGGCTGAGCATTGTCCCCACTGTGAATCTGCTGGTAGATAGAACCAGCACTGAGAGATAAACAATGGGAAGGATTCCACTGGTTGATGAAAGGAAAAAATATATCCGATTTTACAAATAAACTTCAGGTTTGCTGATAAATGAAATTGGATATTGAAAGATGAAAGAAACAACGGGGGAAAGCACTAAATTCCATAAGAATTAAAAATGAAAAGGGAGGGTTGTGCATTAGAGGGAAGTCTCTGGTATCAGGTGTTTTGGGAAGTCTGAACCTCCCAAGTACTTCAGAAATGGGGAAAGAGAGAAGGGAAATGTATTTGGGAAATTGGGATAAAAAGGAGGCTGCATCCTCCAAAAATCTGAGACACCCCAGGGGAATGCCCCATGGCCTCTCCCCTTATTGGAATAAAGTAAAATGACTCCTCTGTCTTCTTTTTGGACATAAACCTCTGATGTTTGTGGATTAATTCTCCTGAACACAGCATTATTTTCCAGCTGCTGTGGGGCTGCTCCCTCTGATCCCCACTCAGCCCCTTCTGTGCCTGTGAGATATGGGATGTGCTGCCCATCACAGGCTTTGCATAAATGATTTCCCCGATGAGTTAATGGCACCCAGGGCTGAGTTTGAATTCCTGAGCACCAGGGCAGCTGGCTCACAGCTCTCTCTGCTGCCTTTGCTTGTTATCTGGGATGTCACTGCCCTGTCGCAACGTGCCTGCCATAAAACCCCGAGGGAGGAGCCCTCCCCCGTTAGCTGGAAGTGCTCCTGGGGAAAGGAGAGGAGCCTTCCCTGCCCCATTCCCAGCCCTGAGTGCCCCAGAGGTTTAACCATGCCCAGAGTGCCTGAGGGAATAGCTTCCCATTTTACTGAGCTCATCTGCAGCGTCAGTGAGGAGTTTCAGAAATCCTTGCTCCTTCTTTCCCTCTTCCTTCCCAGAGCTAAAGAGGGATGGTTTGCTGTTTTATTGAGGTGTTTCCATGCTGCTGGAGCTGGAGGGTTGATGACAGACTGGGGAGAGCCACACTGGGGGGATTTGCTGCCATCTGGGTTTGGTCCAACGTGTGCTGATGGCTTCAAACTGATAGAGGGCAGGGATGGATGGGATTTTGGGAAGAAATTCTTCCCTGTGAGTGTGGGGAGGTGCTGGCACAAGGTGCCCAGAGCAGCTGGGGCTGCCCCCGAATCCCTGGAAGTGTCCAAGGCCAGGCTGGACAGGGTTTGGAGCAGCCTGGGACAGTGGAAGGTGTCCCTACCATGGGACATGAGATGGTCTCTGAGGTCCCTCCCCACCAGAACCATTCTGGGAACCCTGCTGGTTCCACCCCCTCTGCTCTGAAATGAGAGGCTTTTGGGCATACCCCACGTCCAGCACTTGGGCTGCTCTGTGACTGCCATTTCACACCCAGTAAAACCCCAAAATGAAAATCTCTCTGGGCTGTTCCCCACCCCGGTGGGGTTTTCCTCCTCCTTGCCCTTGTGCTGAGGGTCCTGCTGTTTCTTTTGCTTTGCAGAAGGTCGATGACAGGATAGAGAGGCTGAGGGACACATGCAGAGACCTGTAGAAGGCCCTGGACCTCGATAATCCAACATTTCCCTGCTGTTCCTGTATCATCCCAGCATCTCTCCTCCTCCTCCCCCACGTCTCCTCCTTGCCTTCTGGCACTTGGCTGACCCAGCCTGGGCGTCAGTTCAGTTCCCAAAAGGAAAAAAAAACCAAAAAGAAAGAAATGCTTTCATGTTCATCTGCCATTTACATAATGAAGTAAGAACTCACTGCCTCCTCCATTGTTTCCTCACCCGGGCTGGGTGTGCTCCCGGGAATGCTGCCACTTCCTCGGCTTCCAGCAAAACTTTTGCTGCAATTCCAGGCAGCAGCTGGGATTTGGGGGAGGATTAAGAGCCCAGATCCCTCCAACACCTCAGCCAGGGCAAATCCAACCTGCTGCAGCCTGGGCCCTGCCCTCTGGCTGATTTCCAGCGGGTGAGGGAGGCACGGTGGGCACACCTGGGGCACTTCCAGCAACCCTGTGTGCAACAGCCTGACTAGCCTGGGCAGAAAATCCATTTACCTAGTGACAGATCTCTGCTCAAGACTGAGCTTGGCCATCAATAAATTAATTAGTCACCCAGCAGATCCGTTCAGGACAGCCCTGGCCCACAGGCACAAGGTACATTGCAACAGGGACGTGCTGGGGCTGCTGCTCCCTGCAGGAGCCTGCTCCAGAGGCTGCTGCTGGCATTAGAGGGGTGACTTTGCCACCTCAGTGCCCTCCAAGCCCAGCTGGCCATCCCTCCTGGTCCCAGAAACTGCAGGGAGTTTATTTTGCTGCATGTTTTTGTTTGTGGACTGAATGAAGCTCTCTCCGAGGGCTGTAGGAACATCTAAACCAACCTCAGAGCCAACAGCACAAGGGCCTGGGGTTTGCACCAGCACTGCCACATCTGTGTGACAATGAGCCTCAGCTGACAAATCCTGGTTCCCTGGAGACAGCCTGGGGCAGAAATGCTGGTGGAGAACGTGTCTGCTCCTTTTGCTCAGCAGGGAGAGTCGGGGTGAGATGGTCACAGATGTCACTGTGCCACTGGGCTGGGGGCTTGGGAAGGTGACATTGGAATTTCTGTCCTTCTGCGGGGTGACAGATTTTGACTGAAATCCCCTCTGAGCCTGGAAACCATTTCTTCTGCCAGCAGGGTGGGAGCTGCGTCCTCCAAACTCCCAACCTTGTGTTTCTGTGTGTCTCCAACACCATGAACACAGGATGGAGAAGCGTCCAGGAACTGAGGAAATTCGGAACAGCATTCCCTGAACCTTGTAGGATTCCTTAAACTTGGGACCAGGATTCCCTGAAAGTGGCAGAGGAAGGCCAGGACAATGATGGAGAAAACCCTGGACTGGAGTTTCACCAGTTCCACCAAGTCCATTGCTGTGGTGGTGTTCACAGGGGTCCCAGGATCAAGGAAGAGATGAGAATCTTGACTCCATGTTTCAGAAGGCTGATTTATTATTTTATTATATATATTATATTAAAAGAAAATTATATACTAAAACTATACTAAAAGAATAGAAGAAAGGATTTCATCAGAAGGCTAGAAAAGGAAAGGGATGGAATGATAATAAAATCTTGTGACTGACCAGAGTCCTGATCCAGCTGGACCTTTGATTGGCCATTAATTAAAAACAATCACATGAGACCAATCAAAGATGCACCTGTTGCATTCCACAGCAGCAGGTAATTATTGTTTTTCTTTTCCTGTCAGGCTTCTCAGGAGAAAAATCCTAGCAAAAGTATTTTTCATAAAATATGTCCGTGACACATTGCCAGAAGTCCTGGAGTGCTGGGACCACTGGCATCTTGTGGGGTGATGCCCCTGAGCTTCCAACATCCCAACTGTGGGCAGCTGGAGGGGATTGCCAGCATTGCTCCATCTTGGACATTTTAGGGATGTGACCCCAAGGATGGTCCCTAATTTTGGGATTTCACATCCCTCTTCCCAAAAGGAAACCCATGCAGTGATGCCAGAGTTCCCGCCTCCGTAGGTGAGGGAAACACCTGTGGGAGAGAGAGCTGGTCCCTTGCACGAGCTCATTAATTCAGCAAATTACAAAGGGAAATACGTGCTGGGAAAAGCAAGAAAAATCCCAAAAGTTAATCCAAGAGTTATTTCCTCCTGGTACCGGGATAAAAACGCCTCCTTTGGAGCTCTCCAGGCCAGACGTAGGTGAGAGGTGAGCCCACACCGAAGAGCAAGGTAAGATACTGAATTTATCCCTTTGTTCTGTGTCCTCTTGGGTATTTCCTTGTGTTTCTATCTCTTAAATATTTTTTTCATTAATAACCTTAATTTTCAGTGCTAACAAAACTTGTGCTTGACTTATGCTATTCCAGAGGGAAACTGGTTTCTTTTGGGATAAGACCTTGGGATCTGTTACTTTCACTCAGTTCCCTCCTGTTGCTGCTGTGTCATTAGACTTAAAAATTTAATTTCACTGTATTTTTTTTTCTGATAAGATCTTTTCAGAATAACTAATGTTATTAGTTATTACAGTGTAATGTTTATTTAGATACATTTTTAACAGCTATTATATTTATTTTTCCTTTTCTTCTTGAGCTCTTCAGTTAATTATTTGATTTTAATGTTTATTTAGATGCATTTTTAACTGATATTTTATTTATTTTTCAATTTCTTTTTGAACACTTCAGTTAAATAAATATTTGGGTTTTTTTCTCTTGCTCATGGGGAGCAAAGAAGAAATGTATAAGAGATAGCAATGAGTATGGAGTTACAAGTTTGAAATAAAATGTGTGTATTTTTATATGGATCACAGTTGTGTTATTTAGGAAATAAGGAGGAATATTCTCTTCTTTGGGCAGGTCTCCCAGGCAGCTGACATGAGAGGATCCCCCCTGTTCCTCTGCTTCTTCTCCGTGTCCTGCTGGGTGAATTTGATGCTAACAGCTGGGGACAGAATCTTCCACTTTGGGGCCTGCAGGGTTTCCATGAGCATGACGGAGATCAGGGCTGGCTTCACAGCAATTAAAGCCAATATTGTGAGTATTTCCCAGGCTTTGGGGGGCTGGGGGAGCCCCTGGCAGCTCCTGGAGCCCCTCTGGAGCCTGCAGCTCCATGCCCATCTCCATCCTCTCCGCAGCAATCCAGAGACCCCATCCGGACCCTGAGCATCCTGTCCCACCCTCACTCCCTGCACAAGGTTAAGGTAGGTGGTCCTGGCTGGGGAGCCCTCACAGGATCCCAAAGCAGGTGAATGTGACCTTGAGAAGTGCAATCTATCATAAATCATAAAAATCTGTCATAAATTTTCAGCTTTCTCACACCCCAAAGCCCTGGGCAGGAGCCGCTGTCAGGGTCTCAGCCTCTGATACCCAGCTGCAGAATCAGCTGGTTTCACTTTGTGAGACTTGCTGAGGATGGATCTCCTGGAAAATCAGCCTAAAATGATTTCCCATCTATTTTATCAGCTTCAATCAAGTACAACTGAAGAAGCTTTCTCTGAATCAAACTGTCCTGCTGTGCTCAGCTACCACGAGCTTCCTGTCAGAGATGCTTTATCCTAGAGAGCAGCTGCAGCTCACACCCCTTTGGAAGAACTTTTAATCATTAAATTAATTTTCTAAGTCTTCAGACAGGTGCTGCATCACTTATCAGCTCTTCACCTTCTACGTGGACAAGGTTTTCAAGCACTGCAGGACCGAGGACTCGTTTGTGAACAGGAAAATCAGCAGCATTGCCAACTCCTTCCTCAGCACGAGGAGGAAGCTCGGGCAGTGTGTAAGTCCTGCCTTCTGCCCCAGTGTGCATCCCTTAATATTTCATCTATAAACCAACCTGGGAGATTTATAAAGCTGCAAAGTCTCTGTTTAAATAAATATTTTAAAATGAGAATACAAAGCAGAGTGGTGTGAAGAGTGTTCTGTCCACTGGGACATTTTTATATTTGCTCACTCACCATCAAACTCCCCTGTTGGTCCTAAAGGCCAAAATTGATCCTGTCCTTGTGTCTGTCAAGTGAGTTAAACCCTGATTTAGGGACCTGCAGCCTTTCCCACAGTTCCACAGTGTCTCAACTATGATGCCCAGCAAAATCAGAAACTGAAATCTTATTTTAAAAAATAAGACTAATAAATTAATCTTGTTTTTCCAGCATGAGCAGAATAATTGCATGTGTGGGGAGGAATCCACAGAGAAATTGAAGCAAATACTTGCAAACTATGAAGGGGTGAGTTGGTGACTGAGCCTGGTCACACACACAACATGAATATTATATGTTATATGTTATATATTATATGTTATATATTATATGTTATATATTATATGTTATATATTATATATTATATATTATATATTATATATTATATATTATATATTATATATTATATATTATATATTATATATTATATTATATAATATATTAACACAGATATTTAAATTCTCTTTATGTTGAGTTGTACTGGTGGTATCTGCTTACAGCCCATTCCTTTATATATAATTTCAGCTGAATGTCACATCTGCAGCCATGAAATCCCTGGGGGAGCTGGACATCCTCCTGGACTGGATGGAGAAATCTCGTTAGCGGGCAGTGTTAATTGCCCATGGGCTGGTGCTGAGGAGCTGCAGGGGCTTTGCAGAGATGAGAGGGACAATAAATCACTGTATCAGTGAAGCTGATTCTGGCAAACATGGGGAGCTTTGCCAGCCAGGGCCATCAGCAGAGTCTTCATTAAGACAGAAATAACAAGTGTGATTAAATCATCATCGCCCTCGCTGCTACCAAAGGATGCTCCCAGGGAAAACCCACAAGGGTTTCTCTTGCTGGCAGATATAAGCTGTGATCATGTCATAAAAGTATTGTTTAAATTACAGATATTTTGCCTAGGGAATGTGGGGCATGAGTGCTGAGGGCTGGCTGGTACAGCTGATGTTGCATAAACGTGGGCTCGTTCTCAGGGCTGCCTCCACTGATGGATCTGGCTGAAATGAGAAGTGCAGTGTGGGAAATGCTTCCAAGAATAGGTCCTAGCAGGTATGTCAGGCCCTAGAAATCTGTGTTTCCTTTTGAGATGATATTTTCTGCCTTATCAGTAAAAAAGTTTCTGTGCAAGATATGTGGTTGCTGAATAGAAAAAGGTTTTTGGGTGTATTGAGCAATTTACTGACACTCAGTAGTGAGTTTTGTGGAAATTGGTGGTGATGACCATAAATAAACCCAATTTGAAACTGTGCTGAGTCTGTTTGTCAAAATTCTGAGGAATTATATGATTCTTGCTGGTGAAACTTTTCTGAATTCTCTGTGGCGTCCTCTTATAGCTGATGCTGTCACTCCAGCATGCCAGGGATGATGCATCCTTCCAGACACGCCAGAAACACCAAACTCAGACCTCAGTGCCGCTGAACCCCCTCGGTTTGTCCCCAAAACTGGGCTTTATTTACAGCTCTGGTCTGTTCTCTCTCATTTTGGGTGTTGCTGGTACCCAGTGTGTGCCCTAAATCCCAGCTGGGAGACAGCACCAGCATTTCCCTGTGAGTGTCAGGCTGGTGACATTTGGTTATTCCCTTTCAAAGGAAAGATCTCTGAGTGCTCACTGTCCTCCCTCAGATATTTGCTGATGCCAAAGGAAAGCTTCTGAAGGCTTTGATTTTGTTAATTCATGTTCCCATGGGTTTCATTCGTCCAGGTGTCAGGGCATGAACGGTGAACACATCTTGCTATGCCCTGGCAGTGCTCAGGAGAGCTGATTGTTCAGCTCCATCACTCTTTTAGGAGTCTGGGACATTCCATGGCTCTCTGTTGAAGAACAACCCCTGGGAATGATGCTGGGATGCAGCTGGGATGCTGGGATGAGGTGCCACAGCTCGTCCCTGACCCCAGGAAATCAGCTGGCACCTGCCAAAGGAGCAGGGGCTGCTTGGTGAGTTCCTCAGGGATTCTTGTGGGGTCTGGGTCACAGCTTGAGGGTTTTACTCCACACCTTCTGCTTCACAATCATTACAGCTCATCCACCAATCTCACCCTGTGTGCTGAACCCCTCAGCCCATGCCTGCCTCAGTGCTTTCACCTAAACCAGGGATTTTACATTTCTGTCCCCATTGCAGGGCACGGCAGCAGCCGAGAGCCATCACCCACTTGAGATGGGTAAATATCAGATACCAGGGCTCTATTCTTTGCTTCCAACAATATCCTTCCCCTCAAAGCCACTTCAATTCCAAAATACTCCTCCAAAGCTGAGACTAAGACCCTTGCTGTTGGTGTCAGCCTCTCCTGCTCCTTCCTGGGTTCATGTTTATTCAGATAAGTTTATGAAGATATGAAGTATGGAGCAAGATCTCTGAACTTGATCAGTTCTTCACCTCAAAGGTGCCAGATGTTGCCTAAACTAAATGATGCCACACACTGTAATAAGAACAATTAATTGAGTGCCAGCAGTGGGAAGGGGCAGGGGGCACAGCAGGCAGCTGAGGGCTGCAGGATGCTCAGCCCAGCCCTGCTCCTCTGCCAGAGCTCAGCTCATCCCAGCTGCTCCCAGGGCAGCGAGGGAGGAGCGGAGCTGGCCAAAGATGCTGTGGGGAAGGCTGAGGAGGAAGAGCATTTACAAAGGGAGAGCGAAAGGGGTTTTCTGCTCTCAGAAATTTCCAAACCCGAACGTTCTGCCCTGCTGCCCGCCGGGGATGCTTTCCAGGCTCACGCCTTTCCTGCTGCACCTGAGTCAGGCATTCCCTCCTTTCCAGCTCCGGGCGGGCGCGGGCCTGTCCCGGTCAGACATGTCCCGACCCCTTTCAGGAACCTGTCCCAGTCCCAGCATGGACCTGTCCCGGCCCCCTCACGGACCTGTCCCAGTCCCAGCATGGAGCTGTCCCAGTTCCGTTTCATGAATCTTTCCCGGGCCCTTTCACAGACGTGTCCCGGCCCTTCATGGACCATTCCTGGTCCCAGCACAGACCTGTCCTGGTTCCCTTTCATGAATCTGTCTCAGCCCCCTCATGGACCTGTTCTGGCCCCTTTCATTGATCTTTCCCAGCCCCTCAGAGACATGTCCTGGTCCCTCACAGACCTGTCCCGGTTCCTTTCACAGACCTGTCCCAGTCCCTCACAGACCTGTCCCGACCCCTTTCACTGACCTGTCCCAGTCCCCCTCACGGACCTGTTCCGGTTCCCTTTCTCAGGCCTATCCCAGCCTTTTCACGGACCTCTCCTGGTTCCCTTTTTCAGGCCTATCCTGGCCCTTTCACAGACCTGTCCCGGTCCCCCTCACAGACCTGTCCCGGTTCCCTTTTTCAGGCCTATCCTGGCCCTTTCACAGACCTGTCCTGGCCCCCTCTTGGACTTGTCCCAGTTCCCTCACAGACCTGTCCGCGCTCCCTCACGGACCTGTCCTGGTCCCCTCATAGACCTGTCCTGGCCCCCTCACAGACTTGTCTCTGCCCCTTTCAGGACCTGTTCCGGTTCCTTCATGGACCTGTCCCGGTCCCTCACAAACCTGTCCTGACCCCTCCACGCCCTTCCCGAGACCCAAACCCCTTCCCATGGCACTGCTGAGGGGATGCAGCCCTGGGGATGTGGCAGGTGAGGCCTGACCTCCCTTTGAGGGCAGGCAGGAAGGTGCAATGTGGATGGAGGGAGATGCTGCCCTGCTCATCCCAGCACTGAAAACCCATGATTCAGGAATCATATGTTTCATCCTCAGTGAAATTCTGGAATCAACAATTCAGGAGTAATTTGTGTTTATCCTCAGTGAAGTTCCGTGTGGGCCAGATAACCCAGCCTGCTATTGTCACCTCTTCCTGCACTGCTTTATCTGTGGAATATTCAGCTTTTCCCACTCTTTCTGTGCCTCTCTGGGTGATATCCCACAGACACTGAGTTCCCCATTCTGCTGAAAGCCACTGGATTCTTTATTGCTCACACACAAACACTCCAGGCGTGTCTGCCCTGCAGGTGCTGCTCTCAGGTCGGGAAAGCTCAGAGGAATTAAAAGCATCAGATGCTGTTCTAAAAGGTTTCAGATGCTGTTCTAAAAGGTTTCCCAGCTGCCTTTAAAAGAAAATGGATTTTTTTTTTTTTCACAATGCTCCTTCTGGCCTTTGAGAGCCCAGTGTGGGAACTGGGGCTGCTGGTGGGATGAGTTCCTGCTATTTCCCAGCCCAACCTCCTCACTCAGACCTGCACTTCCAGCCCCCCTTGCCATCAAACCACTCCTCCTAAATCACCACTCAAAGCTGAATTTAAGCAAAAAACAAGTCAAGCTATAGCAAATTGTGGGAGAAATGAACAGTGTTGTTTGCTGATGTTGTGATCCTCAAGGCAGAGCTAGTCCCAGGCGCTGCCAACTCCCCTCAGGCCTGGTCCTGGGGTGGGGACACGTCCAGGACAGTGCTGTCACCCCCAGAGCTGGCCTGGGCGATGTTGCTGGAGGTGGCCAGGAAGGAGGAGTAGGCGAGGTCAGCTTCCTCCTTGGAGCTCTGGGAAGGAAAGGAGGAACACAGTCAGGGCATGGGGATGGGCAGCACTTTGTGGATATCTCAGGATAACATGGGGACACTGCAGGAGTGGGACAATCCAGCAGCTCACACTGGTGCTGATGTGAGCATCAACCCCAAAAGCTTTTAGGTTTGGGATTCCTTGGCAAGCCTGTCCTTGGCTGTTGGCATCCAGCCCCCTTGTCCCAAAGCTCCTGGGCTTTGGTGTCCTGACAGTTCCCTTGATTGCTCCAGTTCAGCTCCTGGCACTTACACCACCCACACCTGGGTGTTGATAGAGACTTTGAAAAGCACCGGCTTGAATGTGGCACCTGCAGCCACTGCCAAATGGGGCCACTGCACCATGATCTTACCCAAGGGAAGGCACAGAAAATTGGGGAAAGGCAGAGATCACAGCAAATCTCAGCCCTTGCAATGGCAGAGCCCTCCCTGCTCCCTGTGCCACTGAGAAGTGGGATGTGATGGTTTCCAGCCATCTGCTCATCCCAGTGATTCGTATTTCTGGTAACAAACCCAACCTTCCTGACGCTGCCTGGGGCTGCCTTGGTTTATTTCTTGAAGCAAAGTGGCTGCTGTTAATGTCTCTGCTAAAACAGGGAGTGAGGACAGGGGTGAGACCCCCCCCACCCTGGTCTGCAGTGGGGGCTGGATCTGGGTAAAATGGAGAGCACCTGGGTATAAATAAAGCCCCTGGGAGGTGACAGTCCCCCTGGGACAGACTGCAGGGCTGTGGCCACATCTCCCAGCTCAGTGGCCTCTCTCCTGCCTCCCCTTACCCTTTTTGCCTTCGTTGTGTTGGCAGCACTGTCTGGAGTGTCCATGGTAGTGGTGATGAATTCTGCAGGCAGAGAAAAGGTGTTGGAGAGGGGGAGTGGCTGGCAGGTGTTTCTGTGCTTTTGTGGGGTATTTCAGCAAGGAAGGGCTGCCCCTGACCCCGGGGCTGGGCTGGGGTCACTCACCATCCCCTCCCATGGAGGTCTCGTGGGTCTCCTTCGCGCTGTTGCTGGCACTGAAGTCCCTCACGCTCTCAAAGTCTGACATGCTGATGTTGGTCCTGTAGCTCCCCACAGACACCAGATCTGGTGGGAGAGAGGAGGAAAATCCCTCAGGTCTCGCTCAGAGTGGGAGGGAGCATGTAAAGAGGCAAACCCTCTGTGCCAGGTGATGCTGTGGCACAATGGGCAAAGCACAGGGAGGGCTGAACTCTGTCTCAGCCTGGACACTGGGAGCTGGAGCTCTCTGGATGGGTCACAGGAGGAGCAGGGGCTTGGAGCTCTCTGGATGGGTCAGAGCAGGGAGTTGGAGCTCTCTGGATGGGTCACAGGAGGAGCAGGAGGTTGGAGTTCTCTGGATGGGGTCAGTTGGAGCTCTCTGGATGGGTTAATGTGAGGAGCAGGGGCTTGGAGCTCTCTGGATGGGTCAGTTGAGGAGCAGGGGTTTGGAGCTCTCTGGATGGGGTCAGTTTGAGTTCTCTGGATAGGTCAGTGTGAGGAGCAGGGGGTTGGAGCTCTCTGGATGGGGTCAGTTGGAGCTCTCTGGATGGGTCACAGGAGGAGCAGAGACCTCCCTGCCCATCCTGGTGTGGTACCAGGAGAGCAGAAAAGCCCAGCACCTTTAACTCAATGCTGCTGCTGTTTCTTGAGAGCCCAGAGAGGCAGGGACTCACCAGATCTCTTCAGCTGCCTGTACTTGACAATGGCAAAAGCTGTCACAGCAATCAGGATCAGGCCAGCAAGAGGGCCCAGCACCAAGGCCAGAGTGTTGGAGCCTTGACTTTCATCAGAGCTGGAACAGAGAGAGAGAGAGAGAGAAATCTCACTGAGAATGATGCATGTGAAAATCCAGCAGGCTAACTTTGGGTGGGATGGTAATTCTGAGTGAGCATGGTGCAATTCAATCAATGAACTGGATTCTAGCACACAGAAGAAAACAAAACCCAAATAAAAATATAGGCTTGAGGTCAGGCTGAAACAGCTCATCAGCAGCTGGGTTATAAATACGTGAAGGAAAATTCTCTAATATTAACACAAGTACTTTGTACCTGGAATATCTAATAATTTCCTTCTGATACTATTTTCTTGAACTGGAGATTAATTGTGAGTCATCTTGCCCTTTGCTGTCACTTTTTATCTTCTCTGACATTTATAGCAAAGTTCTTTGGGGACAAGATTTTTTGTGTGTGTTGCTAAACAACACACACAGGGTGTACAAACACAAGGGGTTTTATTTAAACTCCACAAAAATGATAAATGGCAGGGGTTGGAGAGAACCAACCTTTCTGGGGCAGCTCCTTTCCGCACCTCAGCGTCACTGTGGGCTCCTCCTGGGGGAACAGCTGCAGAATCATGGCTGGAATCAACATCCAGGAACTCTGGGCTGAGCTTGGCATCTTTCCCTGTGTGTGCCAGGGAAGGAGAGGGGTTAGAGAGCAGCAGCAGGAGAGCTGGACACAAAAACTGCTGGGATGTGTTTGGTGGACTGGGAGTTGCTGTTGGGGGTTTTGGCTTTCCATGAGAGGCTCTTCAAAATGGGGGTTTGAGGCCTGAAATGCCCTCACTCACCACCAAAAAATTTACTGTGAAAATCTCAAGTAGGATCTCCCTGTTTATGAACTTTTGAAAAAGTCTTGTGTTTATAAATTCTGCATCTGATATTTCCAGGTCAAATTTTACCTCCTTGCTTTGCTTTTTACTCCTGGCTCTTTGCCCACCAAAAGCAATGAAATGGGGCTGTTTTACCCTGTTTTCACTTAGGCCATCACCCACTCAGGATGGGTAAATATCAGATACGCAGGGCTCTATTCTTTCTCTGCTTCTAACAATATTCCTCCTCCGAAAACCATTTCAATTCCAAAATATTCCTCCAAAGCTGAGATTAAGCCCCTTGCTGTTGGTGTCAGCCTCTCCTGCTCCTTCCTGGTTTCCTGATTATTAAGATAAGAAGTTCCCTGGAGCAAGAGATCTGAACTTAATCAATTCTTCACCTCAAAGGTGCTAGATGTTGCCTAAACTAAATTAATATGCTATAAAATAAATAAAATATTATTACAAATTATTATAATATTATATATTACATTGTTATAAAATAATAATAACAATAATAATTATTAAATAATAACATAATAATACTTGCATAGAATTAAATATAAAACTAAATAAATATATTCTAAAGTAAATAAAATGTTGTAAAATATTATGATATTATATTATTATAAAATAATAATTATATTATTATAAAAGAATAATAGCAATAATTATTGAATAATACATAATACTTACATATATTTAAATATAAATAAAAATATTATGAAATAAATATTATATTATATTATATTATATTATATTATATTATATTATATTATATGTTATTAAATAATAATAATAATTAATTACTAACATAATACATCTATTATTATGAAAAATATGATTATAGATTATTTATTGTAATTAATTCCACAATAATATAACTGTAACTAATATAACGATATAATAAATAATTTTATATCTAATAATATTACTATATGATATCAAAACAATATTAATACATTATTGTATATTATAATATAATTATTATAATGTTATTATATAGAATATTATAATAACTATATAGTTATTATAATAATATTATATATAATACAATATTATAATATATAATAATATAGTAATATTATTTATTAAAATTTTAAAATATTATAAAATAAAATATTGCTTTGTAGTAAGAACAATTAATCAGCACGGGGTTAAAAGTAAAATTGATATAGGTGAGTTTTAGACTGAAAGAGGTTTTTTACGATTAGGAAGTCAAAACTGAGAGACAAGAGCCCTGAAAGCAAACTGTGTAAAGCCGGGAGGCTGCGGGTGCCAGCGCTTGTGCTTTGAGCTGCTGCAGCCTAGCGGTGATGGAGAGCACAGGGACCAGCAGGGACAGCCACCTGAGAGCCCTCCTCGGCACAGGGACCAGCAGGGACAGCCAGCCGAGAGCCCTCCTCGGCACAGGGACCAACAGGGACAGCCACCTGAGAGCCCTCCTCGGCACAGGGACCAACAGGGACAGCCACCTGAGAGCCCTCCTCGGCACAGGGACCAACAGGGACAGCCACCTGAGAGCCCTCCTCGGCACAGGGACCAACAGGGACAGCCACCTGAGAGCCCTCCTCGGCACAGGGACCAGCAGGGACAGCCACCTGAGAGCCCTCCTCGGCACTGGGACCAACAGGGACAGCCACCTGAGAGCCCTCCTCGGCACTGGGACCAACAGGGACAGCCAGCCGAGAGCCCTCCTCGGCACAGGGACCAACAGGGACAGCCGGCCGAGAGCCCTCCTCGGCACAGGGACAGCCAGCTCTGCCCGGAGCTCACCTGCGCTCACCCGCAGCTCCACGGCCATGGTTTCCCCGAAGACCCCGTTGTGCTTCACCCCGCACCAGTACCAGCCTTCATCTTCCTCGGCCACCGGGTCCAGGCTCAGCACCACCGTCCTGGCGTTTGGTTCACAGGCATCCCCTGGCTGTGGCAGCCCCTGCTGCTGCTGCACGGGCAGCATGGCACAGCCCGTGTTGCTCCACCTGCACCAGTATTTCTCGTAGGAGTAATACTTGCAGGGGTAGCAGCAGGTTAAATTCACCCGTGAGCCCGCCTGGGCCTCCACCACCTTCTTTCCCGTCAGTAAAGGTTCTCCTGTGAAGGCAAACAGGACATCAGGGCTGGGGGAGAGGTTTCAGGGGTGGGAGAGGCTCTCAGCTGGTGGTGATGCTGCTGGGGATAAATAAAACCCCTGGGAGGAGACAGCTTTGGAACCCTTGCCCCTTGTGACAGCCTTGGGACCCTTGCTCCTTGAGACAGCCTTGGGACAGAGTGCAGGGCTGTGGCCACATCTCCCAGGTCAGTGGCCTCTCTCCTGCCTCCTCTGACCCTTCTTGCCTTCATTGTGTTGGCAGCACTTTCCTGCTTGGAAGGAAAGCGCTCCTTGTGTTGCTAAATTAACATTAAAGGTGCTGTTTATGGTTCTCTTTGTAATAGATGGTGTGTATAAATTCATGCTCAGGCTACAGTAATCTCACCTGATGAAAATCCTGATTACCTACAGTAATCCCACCTGATGAAAATACCAAAGGAGGGTTCAGGGAAATTTCCTCTCATGAGATTACAGCGATATGCACCAAGATCCTAGCCTGAATATTCATCTCCAGAAATGTTGATTCCAGAGGATTATTTGTCTGACCAAACCCCAGCAATATGCATTCAATATTGATAAGATAAATATGTGTCTCCTAGAATGTATATTGTAGGAGATTTTCCTCTAACAGTTTGGGAAACTCTCAGCAAGTGCAACAGCAAAAAAGGAAAAACTACATTAATATGCTAAAAGGATAAAATCAACAATAAGAAAGCAAGAAACCCTTCCCAGCAACCCTTGAAGCTTAGAAATGTATAAAAAGACTTTGTGAGAGTTGTGTCTTTGTGATGTACAGAGGACAGGAGACAGAATGCCCTCCCTGTCTCACCCAACCTGGTTCAGCACCAATCTGATCTTTGCTTGTGGCATTTTTACAATTGTATTTTAATTATGGAATATTTTCTCCTTATTAATCAAATTGGCTAATTCATTTATAACATCTTTTTGTAAGGCTTAAGAAATATTTCATGAGAATTTTCTGCCAACGCATTCCCACAAAACTGAAACTTTCTGTCTCATTTTTAAAGCTGCTGGGGTGAGTTTAGGCTTGGAGCTCACATCCCTTCCCAAAAAGCCAGATTGCTCACGTGGGGTGGTTCTGTAGCTCCCGAGCAGGCAGAGAACTGCCAGTGCACAGCCCTTACCTGGTATTACTGTCAGTTCTGTTGATGATTGCTGCTCCCTCAGTTGATTTGACATGCACCAGTAAGTGCCTTTGTCCTTCTCCTGCAGCTGGTTCAGGATGATGGTGAGAGTTTTGTTTTCGGGGTTCTGGAACACGGTCACTCTTCCTTCATAGGAGTCCTCCACACGGCCAGTGTTGTCTATGATTGTGGTACCACATTGCCTGCCTCTCTGCTTGCACCAGAACCTCGAGGAGGCATTTAGCAGAGGGTCATAGAGGCACTCGAAGCTTGCTGAACCTCCAACTTTTCCAGTTATGTTGGTCTTGAACTGAGGGAAATTTTTGTCTGTTGGTAAGAATGAAATGAGCAGTTATAAGAGTCTCACTTGTGTCCATGGGGCACCCTCCCAAGGAAATCAACATTATCAGATCAAACAAAGCTGCTCTGGGAAAGCTCAGGGGTGCAAACATCAGGAGATTGTCCTGGCACTGGTGGGAATTCATCCTGAAAGGTCAGTCAGGCCTTGCTTTTTCCCAAATTCACGGAGTGTTGTTGGCTTTGTGGACAGATATTCCAAAGCTTTGCTCCCTTTGCTAGAGGGACCATCTACATCTGTCAGTTTGAGATTTCAGGAGCTGGGGGCTTGAAGAGACAGCTTGCTTGCCTCAGACTGGGAGGGTGGAATTTGTTTCCTGTAGTTTTGGGTTGGGGAACAGAGCTACCCACGTCTGGGAAGGTGAAGTCTGGCTACAAGCTTCATTTAGTGATGGTTTAGTACATCATAGGTGGTTAAATGAATAGAAATAAGTATATGAATGAGAGAATAGGGTAATAGCAAAGAGAAATTCAAGTTCCTGCTAAATCAAGTGACACTGCTTTTGAAAAAGCAGAAGAGAGGAAGGGGAAAACACTCTGGGAACAGCTCACCCTCGTAGATAAACACATCCAGCTCCTTCTTTGGGTCGTCCTTCTCATAGTCACCGGCCCCACAGTAGTACAAGCCTGCATCTTCCCAGTCCATCTGAGTCATGGTGACACGGAACGAGCCTGGAGGGTTCTCAAAAACCAGCTGAAGTCCCCCTGGGACATCTTTGTCCTGATAGCTGTTGATGATGTTCCTGCAGCCATCCTTCTCCTTCTTGCACAGGTATTTCTTCATCTCGACCGTCTCCTTCCCAAAGCCGCAGGTCACGGTCCAGGTGCTGCGCAGCTTCACGTAGAAGAGCTCAGCATCCTCAGGAACAGGTGGGGCTGTGCACAGAGACACTCAGGGGATGAAATGAACCCTCCCTGAAAGCTCCTGCAGCCCTCTCACACCGGGCAGGCCAGAGGTGGAGCCTTCGTTAAGAGGGAGAGGGGGAAAACTCAAAGAAAATGGTGTTTTAGGGAGTAAAATATTGGTAAAGTACCAAGAAAATGGTATTTGAGGGAGCCCTAATATTGGTAAAATACTAAGAAAAAAACTCAAAGAAAGTGGTATTTTAGGGAGTCCAACACCAAGAAAATGGTAAAATACCAAGAAAATAGTATTTGAGGGAGTCCCAAGGGTGTAATTACTTAAGAGGGAGAGGGGGAAAACTCAAAGAAAATGGTGTTTTAGGGAGTCCTAATATTGGTAAACTACTAATTGGTAAATTACCAATGAAAATGGTGTTTTAGGGAGTCCTAATATTGGTAAAATTAACAATATTACCAAGAAAATTGTATTTGAGAGAGTCCTAGTGTTGGTAAAATCCCAAGAAAATGGTATTTTAGGTAGCCCCAAAGTTGTAATTACCTTCAGCAACGCTGAGGGTGACTCTGAAGGAGAGCCCCCTGCCATTGATGCCCACACCACACTGGAAGGTGCCGGCATCGCTCATCTCCAGCGCTGAGATGTTGACCAGGAAATGGTTCTCCTGGGGGTGGTCAGTGAGGGTCACCCTGCCCTGGTAGGCAGCAGCCACGAAGCTGGAGGACACCACGGTGAGGCAGCCGGAGCCCTTCTGCCTGCACCAGTATTTCCTGTCGTGCTTGTTCATCGGTGTCGGGGGGTAGAAGCATTTCACGGTGACCGAGCCACCCTTCACGCCGTGCACCTCCCTGGGGCCGAACACGGGGCTGGAGACTGCGGGAGAACAGGCTGGGGTCAGTGTCCTGTGTGCCCTGGGGCTGTGTGTGCCACCTTGTGTGCCCCCAGGCTGTGCGTGCCACCCTGTGTGCCCAGTGTGCCACCAGGTCCATGCCCTGTGTGCCACCAGGGCTGTGTGTGCCACCTTGTCACTGCCCTGTGTGTCCCAGGGCCGTGTCTGCCCCCAGGGCTGTGTGTGCCACCACATCAGTGCCCTGTGTCCCCCCAGGCTCTGTGTGCCACCCTCTGAGCCCCCAGGGCCCTGTGTGCCACCAGGGCTGTGTGTGCCACCAAGGCCCATGAGGTCCTGTGGCAGTGAGGGACACCTGTGAGGTAAAGGTGCTCCCCGTGATGCCTTCAGATTTTAGGTTTTGTATTTTTCAGGTCCTGCACTGCACTGGTGTAGAACTCTGAGCTGCATTGAGAGTGTCAGAAGCTCTCTTCACATTTTGGTCAGATTAAACAACCCTTCCAGGCCTACAACTCAAGGACGCCCTCTGCCTCAGGCCTCAAATATAAACAAAACTGAATTTTGGGGAGCAAGCTGGGGGTATCTGCCTTCATTACCTGAAGCTGGAATTGGAGAATTAACCCCTGATGTGCAAATGAACCAAACTTATTTCAATCTGAGAAACTCATTACCATTGCCCATTTTGGGTGTAGCCTCATAGGAGGCTTTGCCTGCCCTCAATATACCTGAAGGCCCTTCATGAAATATATCCACTTTTATCTTTTTAACTTTTTGTCTGGCCTCTGTTTCGAGAAGCTAAAAAACCTGTTTTTGAGAAACATAGTCCATTTTGGGTGCAGCCTCGTGGGAGGCTTCATCTGCCCTCAAAGTATCTGAAGGCCCTTCATGAAATATATCCACTTTTATCTTTTTAACGTTATATTTTTCTCTTTTTAAGCACCATCCAGACCCTCGTCCTCCCTTCCCAGTGCCACCCCTGGTCCCTGGCCACCCCAAACCTGTTCCCCATGCAGGTGACACTCACTGGCTGCCTTGGGGGGGTGTCTGCTCCTTACACACCCAGCTGGGACCAAGGTGAGCAGGAAGAGGAACGCCAGTAAAGTCATTTTTCTTGCATTCCCTGGAAAAAAAAAGTGGAAGATACTGAATAATCATATTTGCAAAATGTTAATCGTCTAATAATCTTCGTGCTTGGAGGATCTGAGGGTTGTGGCTATGTGAAGTAGAGAGAAATTTGGTTTTTAATTGCTCCTTTTGAGGAATTGGATGGGAAAAAGGGAGTTAATAATAATTCTGTTCTTGCCTGGGCTGCTGCCTGTGGATCTCATCCCAGCACTCCAATATTCCCTCTGTCACAGAATTCCTGACTGGAGCCTCTATTTAGTGACTCTTTGTTTCCCTGGTCTCTCCAAGGACTCACAAAAGAGAATAAGTATATTTTCACCTCTACTTTTCAATTCTTTCCTCATCTGCTGAGGAATTGAGTGAGCTGTAGGGATTTACCTCCAAAAATCAGATTTTATATGGATTTCCTGAGCACACCTCTTGATCCACCTGCCTGTTCCAACTTCATAGAAGGCACCCACAGGAGCTGATGAGAGGTGCCAAGGAAAACCCTTGTAAACAACCAGAGCAATTTGATTTCAGGACATCAAGTGACACAATTTTATTGAGGGTAATTCCCAGCAGAAGAAAAAAGTTTTTATTTCCCTGTTAAGATGAAAGGTGTTCTGTTGTGCCTCTTCCTTGTAGTGTGATTTCTCCTTGCTCAATGGCCACTTGTCCATGGCTAATAATTAACTCACTGAGCATGAAAAATTCTCTTTCAAACACATCCCAGAAGTGGCCAGCAAGGCAAACATAACAAATTCTCTACAAAGCAAACAAGGTGGCACAAAGAGAACCTTGATGTTTGCCCCTGGCTGACAGCAGCTCCTCTGCCTGATGGTCACCTCTCCAGCCGGTGGTGCAAGCAGGACCAGTCGGTGGTGCTCAGTCTTGCCCACTTGCCCACTTGCTGGGCAAAGTTGAAATAATGTCTTTTTCTGATTTCTTCTAAAAGTTCAGCTGGTTTTGGGGGTACAGCCCACGTTGTTCTGTCAGGTCTGGAAGGGTTACCAAGATCTGTGCCCACCCAAACCAGAGGTTCCTGTGCTCTTGCACCACCAACACTAACAGCTCTGAGCTGTCCCCAGCCCTGTTTTCTCAGATGCTGTTAAAATGTAAATGGAAAATTACAACATAAAGACCTTTCCTCTTACTTTCCAACTCAGGGCAGATAATTTTGTTGTTGTTGTGGTTGACTTCATGTAGTCCTGAGAAGGAATAACACTGTTATTTATCTGTTTGGATTTACTGCTGGGCTGTAAACCTCGCTGCAGCTGCACTGGGTGACAAGGACATTTTACACATTTTGTGTGTAAAGCCCTGGGGAGGGCAGACCCCCCCTCATTTCTAGAGATGTGTTTTTAGTGTCTTTACCCTTAAAACTGGCTGATGGTCATTTCCAGGACACTTCTCTGGATGTGGGTTGGGACCATCACCTTCCTCTCCAGTGCTCTTTTATGCCTAAATTTTGGTATTTTCCAGGTTTCCAGCAGCAGTGTTCTCTGGTCAGGCTGGCTCTTCCAAATCTCCTCCATAAAAAGATTTTCCCCATATTTCTGTTGTGCTTTTGGGATACTGTCAGTTCTGGAGAGAACTATCTTCAGATTTATGGTGATTTGGGAGAGACCAGGACCTGGCCCCCAAGTTGTGCAAACCTGAGCCTGCAGCTGCTCTGTCTGGGTATGGAATATCAGACTCCAACTCCCAAATTATGCTGAATTCCTGCTGCAGGGATTGCCAGGGATCAGCCCAGTCCAGCCAATTAGATATTAACTATTGCCCCTGACAATGACCAGTGTCAAGGCCATGCCATGGCATTGACAAAACACGAAGGTTTAATTGTGACATTTGTCACTCCAGCCTGGGATCCCTTCTGGCTTTTTGTGGAATATTTGCTGCTATTCCTATAGTTGAGAAATAATAACATAGATGTAATATATTGAATATAGTCTATATATTTTATATATAGGTAACATTTTGCCCCTCAAATCCTTTTGACCCATGGGGAAACTGTGCAGATACAAGTTGTTTTAGAGAGAGTTGTGCTGTTAGGAGGTGCTGGAAGCTTTTGTGCCCAGAAAAAGTGCACAGCAACAAATTTCATCCTGGATTATTCACATCTTCAACTGCCCATCAAGGCCACTGCTGATCTTGCCTTACCTTGGGTTTTATTCACTGCAGTGGAATGGGGAAAAGCCACCAATCCACCCCGTTTCCACAGGGTTAAGAATGAGAATGAGCTTCCAGATAAAAGATCAAGCTGACCAAACATGTGCAGATATAATAAATAAACTTTTCCAGTTCCAAGCAGATACCTCCTTTACAATATTGAGAGACTAAATAAAGAGGGGTTCGTTTGGTGATGCACTGAGCAGAAACAGTTGGGTAGAACTTGCTGAAGATTATCAGGGTTTACCAAGAAATCAGCAGTTTTTAGGAATGCTTGGGACCCTCTGAACTAAGATTTTTTGTGTCAGTTAAACATATGAGCAACTTATTTCAGAAAAGAAATAGAATAGAATAGAATAGAATAGAATAGAATAGAATAGAATAGAATAGAATAGAATAGAATAGAATAAGCAGGCAGCTCTTGTGGCAGTGGAATGGGGAAAAGCCACAAATCCATCCCATTTCCATGGGGTTAAGAATGAGCAATCAACTTCCAGATAAAAGATCAAGCTGAGGTTGTGCTGCTGGCTCAATTTTATGTTCCTTTCAGCTGTTGGATCCACTCTACACTAACCTGAGACCTGATTTTATGTCCCTTTCAGATCCTCCATGCACCCACTTGTTGCTTTTCAAATCAGACCTTCATGGTTCATTTGTGTCTTGGGCCGGAAAGTGAAACCAACTTCAGCACTATTAAATTATTTTAGTTTAATTCTCCTCTGCCTGTGAGGAGCAGGAACATCCCATGGCCCAAGAGCACAGGTTCACGTCAGTCTGGAGGGATGGATGGTGCTACTCTGGATTCATTAACAATTGCAATTAGGTGATGTTTATTTGTAATTCAGAAATGTATTCCATCTATAGGAACGTTCCCTTTGCAGAGTGGGGATTCAGGTGTGTAGGACCCACACCTTCACGGGTCTGAGTGGGACAGGGCTCTGCCGGGCTCCTCTGATTTCACTTTTAGGACACCACATCCAGTCCATTCATTTAAGCTTCAGGTTCTACTTATCCTCCTGTAACTGTACAAACTTCTCAGGGAGCTTCCAAAGCAGCTCCTTCAGGACACAGCTGCACCAATTCTCTTCTAAAATTTCAAAATTTTTGTTGGGGTTCAAAAGCCAGTAATGACCTCAGGCTGAGTCGCAAAATTTAGATTCCTACAGTAATAATTACCGACTTTTCTTTCCTATGTTAAAACTTAATGCAAATATTGTAATGATAATTTATGCTGGGTTTTTTTTTCCCCAGAAATTAAATATTAAAAATCTGCTGCAGAGAAGAAACCATAACTGCCACAAGCCTGTTCCTATGGTTCTTTCAGAAGAAATCAGCCTCCCACCAGTGAGCTCTGAACATGAAATGGCTCCAAATCGCTGCTTCCCTCCAGTGTGAGGAAGGCTCCTCAAAAGTGGCTCAAGACTCATGTTCTTCTCCTTCCCCATCCCAGCACAGCCCTACAAATTGGCATTCCCAGATGCCAAAGCAGCATTACTTACACTCCAGGCTCCTCCTGGCACTTCTGTCTTCCCCTCTCAGGCTGACCCTGGGAGCTCTGTGAATGTCCAGTGTCCTGTGTCCCCACGGGGCTGTGGCAGTGCCAGCCTGCTTTAAATACTCCCTGCACCTTCAGCCCTGCCTTTCCACCTGTTGGGCCTTAAAGGAACAACATCCAGCAGCGCTGCCAGGTGAGCTCTGCCCACGTGGGTCTGGGAGCCAGAGCCCAGCCAGAGCCCAGCCAGAGCCCAGACTGCCCAGACACTGCCCAGCCATTGTCCAGCCAATGCCCGGCCAGAGCCCAGACACTGCCCAGCCCATGCCCAGACACTGCCCAGATACTGTCCAGACACTGTCCAGACAATGCCCAGCCAAAGCCCAGCAAGAGCCCAGACAGAGCCCAGACACTGCCCAGATACTGTCCAGACACTGTCCAGACAATGCCCAGCCAAAGCCCAGCCAATGCCCAGACAGTGCCCAGCCAATGCCCAGATACTGTCCAGACAATGCCCAGCCAAAGCCCAGCCAATGCCCAGACAGTGCCCAGCCAATGCCCAGATACTGTCCAGACAATGCCCAGCCAAAGCCTGGTCAAAGCCCAGCCACTGTCCAGCCAAAGCCCAGCCAATGCCCAGCCCATGCCCAGCCCATGCCCAGCTCATGCCCACTCAATGTCCAGCCCATGCCCAGCCACTGTACAGCCCATGCCCAATCCATGCCCAACCAATGCCCAGCCATTGTCCAGCCAAAGCCTGGCCTATGCCCAGAACTGGGATCTTCAACAGATTTATCAGATCCTAAAGCCAGCCTTGGAAGTACCTTTCGTTTAGCTGAGGGTGTTGAGCTCCATTTTTTCTATGAATGTGTAGCTCTTGGGGTGAGAAATGATCTTTTGGAGTGAGGAAGGTGCTCTTGGGGCAAGGAGGGATCTTTTGGAGTGAGGAAGGAGCTCTTGGGGTGAGAAAGGAGCTCCTGGGGTGAGGAAGGATCTCTTGGGGCAAGGAAAGAGATCTTGGGGTGAAAAAGGATCTTTTGGGGTAAGGAAGGAGCTCTTGGGGCGAGGAAAGAGATCTTGGGGTGAAAAAGGATCTTTTGGGGTGAGGAAGGATCTCTTGGGATGAGGAAGGAGCTTTTTGGGTGAGGAAGGATCTCCTGGCTGTCTCTGTGCTTGGTGGGGATCTTGGACTGAGGGACCAGCCTCCACCACCTCTCCTGGAAGGGAACAAATCCTGGTCCCCTCCAAGCCTCCCACCAGAGCTGCTTCCCTGGGCATTCCAAACATTCCCCAGGTCATGCTGGCAGGACTTTTTTGGTCTCGTGGCCACCACTTGTGCTGGCTGGGCCATGGTGGCCACAGCTGTGTTTGCTCTCCTGGAGCTCCCACTCTGCCAGGCACGGATCCCAGGGGATCAGCTTCCCTGCTGGACCCAGCAGAGGGATGGAAATGTGCTTTTAACACCTTGCAGAGAAAGGCAGCATGGCCTTGAGCAGAACAAAACCTACAGAAATATGGGAACTTCTACCTGCTGGTGAATCTCAAGGAGTAAAATTAATCCAAGGTGAATGAAGAATTTTTTTAAAACCAAACCCCTCTTTTCACCCTCAAGGTTTCCAGTAAAACCAGCTCCTTGCCTCATGCAAATATATTTGAAATGTATTTCCTTGCTTTAGCACACGAGGAAGCGTTTCCCTGCCAAGTCCCAGGTTCCAAAGCATTTTGGCATCTCCAGAAAACAAACAACCTTCGGATTGCTTTTATTTGGGGAGTGCAGATTGCAGCACGAGCCCTGGTCTGAGCGTGGAACCAACGCTGGTGCTCGGGGCTGGGCTGAATTTCAGCTGCTTCTGAGGCTGTGGAGGTCCCTGCAGCAGAGGGGAAGGAAAATCAGCACTTTGGGAATGATGGTGTCTGAGAAACTGAAATGAGACGTGGTTTATGTGACTCCATGGATCAGGATTTTTTAAAAAACCAGAAAATTCTTATTTTTGGAGCAGCCTGATCCTTTCAATTCTGTGATTCTCTGATATAAGCAACCCTGAAGCCAGGAGAGGTGAAGGAAAAATATCACTTTGGGAACTTGGGTGTCTGAGAAACCGAAATGAGATAGGGTTTATGTGACTCCATGGATCAGGATTTTTAAAAAAAACCAGAAAATTCTTATTTTTTGAACAGCCTGGTCCTTTTCAGCTCTGTGATTCTCTGATATGAGCAACCCTGAAGCCAGGAGAGGTGAAGGAAAAATATCACTTTGGGGACATGGGTATCTGAGAAACTGAAATGAGACGTGGTTTATGTGTTGGGAAATGACTCCATGGATCAGGATTTTAAAAAATCTGCAGAAAATCCTTATTTTTTGATCAGGATTAAAAAAAACCCACAGAAAATCCTTATTTTTTGATCCTTTCCAATTCTGTGATTCTCTGATATGAGCAACCCTGAAGCCACAAAACTCCTTCCTTCCCCACCCTTCCCCAGTTTTACCTTTCCCTCAGAGAAACAACCCACAGATAGTTGGTTTCAGGGCATTATTTTATTCTCTCTTCTGCAAAACAGGGGGCAATTTTCGCAGAGTGGGGGTTCAGCTCTCAGCAAAGGGGATTTGGCTTCTGAGGAGTGCAGGGGGAGGTGCTGGGGGCTTGGCTTCCCACAGAGAAAATTCCCAGCTCAGGTGCCCAGGGGTTTTCACAGAAGGTTCTGGCTCAAGTCTTCATCAGGCACCTTGAAAAGTAATTTTTCCCCATAAGGTATCTGTAAAATAATGAAACAGAAGAGAAGCTGTGATCTGGCATTGGTATTTCTGGGTTTATGCCAAACTTGGTATTTAAAATGATATTTTAAGGAGTTTTGAGAACAGAAAGGTGGAAAAACCCCAGGTCAGAGGGGACTTCTGGAGTCACCCTCCTGCTGGGTTTGGAGAATTACCCCAGGCTTTCCCCAACACAGACATCTGGGAAGAAATGACACAAATAATTTCTGGGTTCCATTCCCCCTTTTAGGAGTTCTTAATTGAATGCTGATTTAGTTGATGCTCAAGATTTTAGGGGAAATGTAATTTTTCCTTTTGTTATTTATATTTAGGAGCCCTATTGGCTCTGAGTGCATTGGAGTGAGAACATGAAATAATCAAATTTCTGAGCCATTATGCCACTAATTTTTTTTTCAGTGGAGTCCTTCTCACTGGTACAAATTCCTCCAGATTAGAAACATTTAAATTCTAATATTTGATATTTAAAGTATTTTCTGAGATTATTTTTACAGGGGCTTTTCTCTAAAAAGCATCAACAATCTGAGACTCTTACATAGAAGCTGGTCATCCTGATATTTCCAAGGATAGCAGAGATTGTCCTGCACAAGAGAACAAAAGAGAATGACATGGTTGCAACACTGTGAACAATAATTACTTTTGTGCAATGCTGAGAAAGGAGATAAGAAATAAGAATTTACTGAAAGAGGCAGGAAGTCAGATAACAGCTTTACTGCTTGCAATCAAAAATTATAATCAACCCTACAATAAATATATAAACTTGATGTAGGATTGAATCCAAGTCTTATGAAATCCACACCTTAAGGATTCTTGGGAAGTAGTAAAGGCAGGAGTTTGGCAGCAGAATGTGATTCTTGGGCCATGGCTTGTGATTCCTGGACTGCAAACCTGATTTTCCTCTCTAAGCCACAAATCCCCTGCTTAAAATGTCACTTTATTCTCTTTTATCAGGGGAGATGACACCTGCAGTGCCAGTTTCAGCAAGCACTCACCTACATTTGCCAGAGCCCATCCTGAATTCTTGCTCCTCCCCTGGGCTTGGGTTCTCCTCCATCCTTTCCTCCTTTCCAGCACAGGCCAAAGCTGGTTCCAGGCTCCCTGTGCTGCTTCTTCCTCCTCCTGTAAAACAAAACACAGGGAAAACCCCCACTAGCACCTCTTGAAGTGTTCCAGCGTGTCAGACACCAAATTAGGCCATTATTGGGCCATTATTCCACAGTTTCCTTCTTGTGAATTGCGTGTTTCCCATCACTGCTGTCATCCCTGAAGGTTCTCTGTCCCTAAATTTATTTCTATGTATATAACGTGGTCTGGAATAAGATAGATGCACCTAACTTTGCAAATCAGTTCTTAGAAAGGATTTTTTGGGCCTATCTTTGTCAGCTTTGCACAGAATGAGTTGGATTTATTTCTATGGATAAAACAAAGTCTGGATTGAGATAGATGCACCTAACTTTGCAAATCGGTTCTTAGAAAGGATTTTTTGGGCCTGTCTTTGTCAGCTTTGCACAGAATGAGCTGGATTTGGCCCAGAAGCTGCCCAGGATGAAGCCACACAGGTCCCTCCCTCCAGGGTTTTCCATCACCCACGGAGCCACAAATCTTCCACACACAAACCCCCAGATTTCCATTTGCTTTGCTTTCCAGCACGTTTCCAACAAAACCAAACAACTTCTCAAGGACTTTTCTTGCAGGTCCAGTCACGTTCTGTGGCTCCAGGACAGACACGTGTCTGGGAGATGGAAATATTCCATGGGTCAGATTCCAGCCCTTGGAAATCACAAGCAAAATCCTTGCAAAACAACCACTGCAGCCCCAAAAATTAGTTGCCTGGCCAATTTACCTGTCTGCTTTTGAAGCTTGATTTTGGCCAGGATGAGGATGATGATGGTGATGCAAATCAGCAAAAGCAGAGCTGATAACACGACTGGGAGCAGCTGTGGTTCACCTGAGGAGCTGGGAAGATGAAAAACCAGGATTAAATGAGGCTTGAAGTCACCTTTGTGGTTCATACAGGTAGTTGTTTTCACACTAAAGAGTACCAAGGAACTATAAACTCTGAATCAAAGCAAAGTCAACAGAGTCAAGGAGAGTTGCAATCATTTGATCTGGAGTTTGGCTTATGATTTCTACAGCTGCTCTGTGGGGTTTGTGCTGCCAGCTGAATTGGCCCCTCCAAAGGGAGAACGAGCTGTTTACACAACACAAATTCACAAGCACAATGGGAATTCACAAGAAATCCATCCTTGTGGTAGGTTGTTACAACCCTCACACTTTTGGAAGCTGTTTTCCCTCTTTCTGCCAGGATGTTGTGGCTTGGGGGAAGCTGGGGATGGGGAGGACGGGGTGGATGAGGATCCCAGGTGCCCACCTTGGTACTTGGATCAGGATCCCAGGTGCCCACCTTGGTACTTGGATGAGGATCCCAAGTACCCATCTCGGTACTGAAGGGGATTTGGGGACTTTGCCCAGCTGGGTTCTGGCTGTCCCTGCAATTCCTGGAGCAGCTGCAGGATCCCTCCAGCAGGGCTGGCTGGTGGCCACAGCTGGGGGAGAAGTTGGAGCTGCTCACAGGAGGGAAATCCACTGGGAACAGCTTGCACTGGGGTGAGACACAGGAACTGGTGTGGAGAATGACCAGGGAATAATTCCTGCCCAAAACCTGCCAGCCTTTGGATGAACCTTAAAGCCCAAAGCTCAGTCCTGGTTCAACAGTGAGCTCCCAGCACTGCCCATGGGGTCCTGGTGTGGTATTCACATTCTCTGAACGGAAAGAGAATCATTCTCTCTCCCAGGATTTGCCCAGGAAGCTATGAAAGTCTGTGAGAAAGCTCAGAGAAAGAAGAAAATAATTCTTACCTCTATTTGCTACTCCTGTTGTTTAGCACATGTGGAATGTGTTATAGAAATTGTTTACCAAAGAGTGATTTCTTAATTGGCCACTAGTGGTAGTTGTTTTAGATTGATTGACTAATTAAGTCAAAGCTGTGTTGTGACTGTCTAAAAGGAGGGTTTTTTTAATAATATATAGTTTTAGTATAGCGTAATATCATATAATGATTTATTAAGCACTTTGTATAGCTTAATAAAGCATTCATATATATTATAATATTATGAATATAATATAATATAATATAATATAATATAATATAATATAATATAATATAATATAATATAATATACTTAGGACTTTGTTAAGCCCTAAGTATAGCTTAATAAAGCATTGATATATAGTATAATATAATATAGCATAATAAAATATAATATAAGCCTATTATAATATAATACTTAATATTAATATAATATTATTTATAATATAATATATGTGTATTAAGCTCTTTGTATAGCTTAATTAAGCATTTCTTCAACCTTCTGAAATCATTGAGTCATTATACATTATTCCCTAAGAGTCCCCCTGCTGCTCCAACACTCCTGGCTCCTGCAGGGCTCAGAGGGCTGCCCTGGGCTGTGCTGCAGCCCCACATTCACCAGGGCTATTGCTCAAACCCCAGCAACGTCCCCAAGGTCCTGGCAGTGCCCTGGGCACAGGGAAACAGGCAGGGACACAGCTGTTGACTCTGGCATCTGCTCCAGGGCAGCAGCCAGCACCAGCAGGGTCAGAGACAACCTCAAAGCGTGCACGGACATGAGTTGGCCTCGTGTGGCATTCACATTCCCTGGAAAAACCCCTGTGCTCAGGATATTTCTCCTGGGAAGCTGAGAAACCTCAGAGAAAAGGGAAACAATTCTTGTATAATCTGCTTCTCCTGTGTTTTGCTCATCTGGAATGTGTCTGGAGATTGTTTACCCACAGGTGATTGTTTCATTGGTTTCTGAGGTAAATTGTTTTGATTTATTGGCCAATCAGAGCCAAGCTGTGTCAAGATTCTGGAGAAAGTAATGAGTTTTCATTATTATCTTTTTAACCTTCTGTCTGTATCCTTTCTGTATGCTTTAGTATAGTTTAGTATAGCATTCTTTAATATAATACAGTATCATAAAATAATAAATTAGCCTTTTAAGAACATGGAGTCAGATTCATCATTCCTTCCTTCATTGGGGCACCCCACAAATGCAATAACCTCACTGCCTTCTGTCCCTTCTGGTGTCCCTGGAGGTGTTTTCAGCTGTGCACAGCCTCCACAGGGCCCTGGCATGGGCAGACAGGCTGGAAAACACCAAGGATGTGGCTGTGGACTCACCTGTCCTGAAAGGCGTCACCTGGGGAGGCTGCAGAGGTGCCATGGGTGACAGTGGGCAGCAGGGAGATGGTGCCATGGGTGACAGTGCCCATTGTGGTGTCCCTGGGAGCAGTGCCCATGGAGGTGTCCTGGGTGACAGCGGTCATGGTGGTGCCATAGGTGACAGTGCCCATGGTGGTGCCATAGGTGACAGTGCCAGTTCTGGCGTCCTGGGTGACAGTGCCCATGGAGGTGACCTTGGTGACAGTGCCCATCCCGTGGGTCCTGCTGCTGTGCCTGGCTGTGCTGTGGGCAGCAGGATGTGGTGCTGTGGCTCTCTCAGGAGTGGCTGTTCCTGGGTCCCATGAGGAGCAGGTTTCTACAGAGAAAGGCTTTATTATTGACTTATTATTTATTTATTTATGTTTATCATTATTTATTAATTATTTATTTGTAATTTATTTATCATTTATTTATAAATATTTATTTATTGTTAATAAATTAATTAATTATTAATTTTTTATTTTTTATTTTTATGCTTTAGTACCCAGCCTTTGGCAGGGGCAGTGCGTTTGTTAGATTTACCACAGATTTACACATTTCACCCGGCATGTCATGTGAAAAACCACCAGACTCAGGCATTCCTGGGAGTGCTGTAAAAGCACTGATGAACACCTGGGTACCTGGTAAACATTCCTGCTTTAACCCCCCTGGTTGTGCCTTTGCCAGAGGAGCAGTTCCATGGATCTGTCTATTTACCCTCTGCAGTTTCTCAAACTGCAAAATAACCTTCAGCTCCTCTCCAGAGCCAAACACCTCCCTGTGCTGCACTTGCCAGGACCATCCTGGGGGTTTGCATCATAACCAATCAATAAAATCACCCAAACTATTCCATTTCTTTGGAAAGCTCAGCTCTCCCACCCCTGAAAACCTTTACCATCACTTCAGCCGCTTGCTAATGATGAAAGGAAAATGTAGAATGGTTTAGGGACTGTTGTATTTGTGGGGTGCCTCATGGCAGGAGGGAATGATGAATCTGACTTCGTGTTCTTAGAAGGCTAATTTATTATTTTATGATACTATATTTTATTAAAGAATGCTAAACTAAACTATACTAAAGAATACAGAAAGGATATTTACAGAAGGCTAAAAAATAATGAAAACTCCTGACTCTGGAAAGAGTCCTGGCACAGCTTGGCACTGATTGGCCAATGAGACAAAACAATCCACATGAAACCGATGCAATGAAAATGAAACAATCTCCAAACACATTCCAAAGGAGCAAAACACAGGAGAAGCAAATCAGATAATTATTGTTTTCCTTTACTCTGAAGCTTCTCAGCTTCCCAGCAGCAAAATCCTGGGCAAAGGGATTTTTCCAGAAAATATAATGGTGTCAAGGCAGATAACAGAGTTTTAGAATATATTTTTATACAAAGTTATTCTATAATTTTATAATTTTGAGGTGTAAAAGCACACAGGTTTGACCAAATCAGCTGTTCTGCCAGCCAGCAGAGCCCAGCACGGCTTCTTCCAGGCAGGGCCGGGGTTCTGAGGGGCACCAGGGCACTGGTGCCCCTCAGAACCCTGGGCAAAGGGATTTTTCCAGAAAACATGAATGCCATGGGGGACCACCCAGGCCATGCCACCCACCATGCCACCTACCCTTGAGGATGAGCAGCTTCAGGGGGGCTGTGAGCTCCGTGTGCCCACTCCTGGCCCCACACCAGTACCAGCCTGCATCCTCCTCCTTCAGCTGCTCCAGCAGCACCGTGGAGCTGCTGGACATGCGTGCCCGCCCTCGGTGGGACCCCAGCACGAAGCCCTCGGTGTCCAGCAGCACCTGGCATCTCCCTGCCCTCCACCTGCACAGGTACGTCCTCTCGTAGGTGCCCTGGGGGTCGTGGTGGCACTGGAAGGACACTGAGCCCCCGACTGTGCCCTTGAGGAGTTTGGGTCTCCTGGGAAGGGTGGAGGCTGCAGAAGAGGGCACAGAGTTAGAATTTCATATCCTTCACCTAGAACTGAGCCCACCGTGTGTTGGAATCCATAAAATCAGAGGGTTTGAGAAAGCTGTGAAAGGACTCAGAGACAGCAGGACTGTGATTAGAGCTAAGCAGCAGCCATGAGATTGTCAGCAGAAAAATTATGTAAGAAGTAGAAAACAAGGACAAATAGAGCAGTGGTCTGTGTATTAATGCTTGTCTAGAATAACTCCCTAAGCTGCAGACAAGTATATCTAGTGAGATACACTATTAATGTAATGTAATGTAATGTAATGTAATGTAATGTAATGTAATATAATATAATATATATCTAGGGAGTTCTAAGCTTAATAATGGAGCTCTGTGCATTGTGTTTTAAGGCTTACAAGCAAATATTGTGTTTTAAATAAGCAAGCATTGTTTAACCACAGGTACACGTGCTTATAGTGGTTGGATAGAACTACTGTCCATATAGAATATATACTATACAGATATAAATACCGTCAATGTGCTTTTGCTTTGTGTGATTGGTCAGAAAACTTTTAAAGTGAGTTGTAACATTAAGTTCTTGGGCTGCTGCCTGGAATGTGAGCTGGTGATATCTTCCCATTGTCATATCCATGTAATGAGGCTGATGCTGGAAAATAAAACAGCTCAAGGCACGTTCCCAGCAGTCCTGTCCTGTTTGTGATTCCTACATAGTGACAGTGAGCCCCTAGATGTGCTGCTGAGGAATTTGGGTCTCCTGGGAAGGGTGGAGGCTGCAGGAATGGGCGCAGAGTTAGAACTTCACACCCCTCACCCAGCACTGAGCCCCCCATGCCCTGTCCTACCTGTGGCCACCTGCAGAAGCACCTCCTGTGGGCTGTCCTGACCCTTCAATCCTTTTGTCCCACACAGATACAGCCCCGAGTCCTCCTCCTTTAAGTCGTTGATCAGGACTTTGAAAGCTCCAGAGCTCTCCTGGGGGGTGATGACGATGCGTCCTTGGTACCTCCTGCTCACAAAGCCGTCAGAGCTGGCGATGGGAGTGCAGCCGCTTCTGCCCACCTTGCACCAGAACCCCTTCTGGTCACTGTGGCTGTCCCCAGAGTGGCACAGGACTGTGACAGAGCCGTGGAGCTGCCCTTGGATGAGCTGGGTTGGCTTTGGCACCGTGGCATCTGTAGGGAGAGAGCAGGACAGGGACTGTCAGAGCCCCCAGACCTGCCCCATCCTTGTGGCTCTACAACTTATCTCAGGCAGTGCTGCTGAGCTCTGTTCTAGGATAATAAATATTCATCTCTTTAGCTTAAAATATCTCAAAAAAATATATCCACACATATAGTTCACACCCTGCAACTCCAGCAGTTATTTCCTTTACCTCTCCAAAACCCATTCACTCAGACATTTCCCCTGTGCCCTTCCCCAGAACCTCCAAACCTTTGTTTCCAAAAGGCAGCAGAAGGAGAATCCTTTCACATTTCTGAACAACTGATTTGGCCAAACCTGCGTGCTTTTACACCCCAAAATTATAAAGTTATAGAATAACTTTATATAAAAATATATTATAAAACTCTGTTATCTGGCTTGTGACCGTCATATTTTGTGGAAAAATCTCTTCACCCAAGATTTTTCTCCTGAGAAGCTGAGAAGCCTCAGAGAAAAAGGAAAATAATAATTATCTGATTTGCTTCTCCTGTGTTTTCTTGCTTTGGATTGTGTTTGGAGATTGTTTGCCAACAGGTGTTTGTTTCATTGGGTTTCTGCTGTGAATTATTTTGTTTTATTGACCAATCAGGAGCCAAGCTGTGTTGGACTCTGGAAAGAGTCATGAGTTTTTCATTACTATATTTTTAGCCTTCTGTCTGCATCCTTTCTGAATTCTTTAGTATAGTTTAGTTTAGTATTCTTTAATATAATATAGTGTCATGGACATATTTTCTGAAAAATACTTTTGCTAAGATTTTTCTCTTGAGAAGATGAGAGGCCTCAGGAACAAAATGTAAACAATGGTTATCTGCTGCTGTGGAATGCAACAGGTGCATCTGTGATTGGATCATGTGGTTGTTTCTAATTAATGGCCAATCACAGTCTGGCTGTCTCAGACTCTCTGGTCAGTCACAAGATTTTATTACCATTCTATTCTTTTCTTTTGCTAGCCTTCTGATGAAATATTTTTTCTTTCTTCAGTGTAATTTTAATGTATAATTTTCTTTTAATATAATATATACCACAAAATAATAAAACAGCCTTCTGAAACATGGAGTCAAGATTCTCATCTCTTCCCTCATCCTAGGACCCTTGTGAACACCACCACAATATAGATAATTGAAAAAATAAATTAACCTACTGAGAACATGGAGTCAGATTCATCATTCCTTTGTCTGAGAACCCCATAAATACCATACTGGCTAACAGCTAAACCTGAGGCTGACCCCAAAGCTCTCCCAGGAGCCCAGACAAACCCTTACCTGCCAAAACAGCCAGGGTGAGGCTGGCATGGAGCCCTCGGTTGGTGCTGCCAATGCCACACCTGTAGGTGCCCGAGTCGCTGCTCCTCAGCCCTGTCATCGTCACCGTGATGGTGCCATTCTGGGGGACATCCCTAAGGGCCACCCTGCCCTGGTGCTGGCTGGAGGTGAAGCTGCTGGAGATGATGGTGGAGCAGAGCCCGTTTTCTGTTATTTTGCACCAATATTTCCGCTGGTGTTGGTTGGCTGGGCTGGGGGTGTAGAAGCACTGGTGGGTGATGGAGCCCCCAAGGGTTCCTGCCAAAAACCTGGAGCTGTGCAGGCTGCTGGCCACGGGCCCTGGGGCACGGACAGACAGACAGACATTATATTATATTAAATAATACTAAACTAAACTATACTAAAGAATTCAGAAAGGATACAGACAGATGGCTAAAAAGATACTAATGAAAATCTCGTGACTCCTTCCAGAGCCTCAACATAGCTTGGCCACTGATTGGCCAAAATAAATCAAAATTATTCACAGCAGAAACCCAATGAAACAATCACCTGTGGATAAACAATCTCCAAACACATTCCAAAGCAGCAAAACAAAGGAGAAGCAAATGAGATAATGTTGTTTTCCTTTTCTCTGAGGCTTCTTAGCTTCCCAGGAGCAAAATCCTGGGTGAAGGGATTTTTCCAGAAAATATAATGGTGTCAAGGCAGATAACAGAGTTTTAGAATATATTTTTATACAAAGTTATTCTATAATTTTATAATTTTGAGGTGTAAAAGCACACAGGTTTGACCAAATCAGCTGTTCTGCCAGCCAGCAGAGCCCAGCACGGCTTCTTCCAGGCAGGGCTGGGGTTCTGAGGGGCACCAGGGCACTCAGGGCACAGGAAATCTATTCTGGATGAGGTGTTTCCTATCCCTAAGTGCCCCTGGTGTCACAAAAAATCTATTTTGGATGTGGTATTTCCCCCATGAGTGCCCCTGGTCTTACAGTCTCACAACTATGAGTTCTGCAGCTTTTCATTCGTGAGGCACAAAATGGCCAACAAGTTATTGTTACAAGGTCTTTTAAGACTAAACCAATTAAGAAATTTTATGTAAATTATTTCCCCTTTTAACCCAATAACTGATCCCTCAAAGCCCAAACTGCAGACTTTTCTATCTAATTGCAAAACATCACTCAAACTTATGAAGAAGAAGGAAGAAGAAGATAAAAAAGAAGGAAGAAGAAGGTAAAGAAGAACAACTTGCTTCTACCCTAAACCCTCTACCTTGCTTCATATTTATTTCTATATTCTAAAACCCCAAACTTTAAGTTTTCCACCCTGTGACATTACACACTTCTAACCAACTCCACACTCGTAATCCCAGTGCTATTAATCAATTTTGGGAAGCTTTCTTTACAGCCTCTGATCAAATGTAGTGTTCTCTGGTGAGTCTGTGCCAATAATAATAATAATAATAATAATAATAATAATAATAATAATAATATTTAAAATTTCAAAATTTAAAATTGTGAACATCCAGGGTTCCAACCCAGGTGGAAGTGTCGGGTGTCCAGGGGAGGATCCAGCCTGGTGCCCAGGTCCAGCTTCACTCTTACCTGGCAGCAGAGCTGCTAGAAGGAGGAGAAGCACCATGTCCAGCCCTCCTGAGTGTCCCCTGGGCAATCCTCACCGTGGGGAGGGGATTTTGCTGATTTCTGTGCTATCAAGGAGAAAAGAGAGATTGTGGCAACCTCTGCAATGCTCTGGTGGCCACTCAGGGCAGGGCTCTGCCTCCCTGTTAAACCCAGGCTCTGACTTGTCCTGGACCAAAAAAAAGGGAATTTTAAAAGGAAAAAAAGGTGCTTATAGTGCTCTGCAGATCTCACACTCCTGCTCTGAGTTTGTGCTGGTTTTGGGGCACAGGGCACAGCTGGAGTCCCCCAGTTTGTGCTGGTTTGGGGGCACAGCTCCAGTGTTCCCAGTTTGTGCTGGTTTGGGGGCACAGCTCCAGTGTTCCCAGTTTGTGCTGGTTTGTGTTTGGGGCACAGCTCCAGTGCCCGTAACTCTCCTCACTCAGGGCAGACCCTCAGCAATTCCCTCACTGCAGCCAACAGACACAGAATATGTTAAAAACTGGGATTTTCACTCAAAGTCACAATTCCCACCAGACTGGAGGACTTGAAGCAATGAGAACTAACAAAAATGCCCTGTAAAGAGCTGAATGTTTGGGATTTTTTCACCAAAAAATCAGCAAAAATGCAATTCCTATGCTTATTTAATCTTTTCTGATGTCCAGCAGTGCAATCCCTCTTTTCCTTATTTCTGCTCCGCAGGACAGAACCCTCAGCTCCACTTTAATCTCATTTAATGTTAGTTTTTAGGCAAGGAATTATTTTTTACTGCCAACCCACAAACAGGCATTTAATATACAGCAGAAAGAGACAAGAGCTAGAGAAATCCCAGGAGTAAACCATGTATGGTTGGGTTTTTCCTGTCTTTATTTTAGTTTTATCTTGTGAAAATGTTTTTAGGATCCATTTTTTACACCATCCAGAACTGAGGTGCATTTTACCCCATCCATATAAATTTTTTGGTTGTTCTTGGCCAAAAAGGGCAGTAATTCAATTTATAGCTTTAAAAGGAAAAAACATAAGGGCACAGTGGGGAGAAAAATCATCATAAGTCGCTACCTTTATTTTTATAGAAATAATTATGTTGAATTTCAGAACTATTACATCCTGTAGGTGAAATCTTTCTCCTATAATCACTCTACAACAGCACTGTTTTCCAAAAAACCAGTATTTTAAAGGCAAATTGAGACTCGCCTACCTTAAATTGTGATGCTTCTGCTGTTGGAAATTTTCTCTTCCACCTCCAACTCGGATTTTGTTTAATAAAGTTGTTTTTGCAGCTTGCAGCTTGGTTAGTCCTTGCTTTTCTCTTTATGTTTAATTATTTTTTTTTCATATATTGATGTGTAGATCTTAAAATGGATGCACTAAAAATCTTCTGAGGTCTTGGATTGCTGAGCAAAGTGGAGATGGACAAAATGCTCAGAGGAGTGGCAGAGATGTCATCAAAAAGACCCAAAATTGGACTTTTTTAGCTCTCTAGGGATGTGATGACACCATGGGAGGGGGAAAAATGGGTGAAGAGGCCAGGAGCAGAAATTGCAGAGTTTGAGAGGAATTCCCCTGCTCTGCAGACAAAATGCTTTAATATAAAATATGCAGATTGTCATAAAATGGTGTTTGCTGTGAGCCACTTCCAGGCAGAACTTCCCACCAAGAACTTTGTGAAAGGTTCCTCAGCCCCCTGTGGTTTGACTGGCCCTTCCCTGAGCTCATGTCTGTGTTTTGATCCTGATTTGGGGTCAAAAAGCTGATTTCTGCTTCCATTTTCGCCCTAAACCAGCCCCTGAAATGTGACCAGGGTGGGTTCAGACCGTGGGGTGTGAAGAACAAACCCAGGGCAGTTTGTTCCATAAAAACAATTCCTCTTTTCCACCAAGCAAAGACTGAGAGGAGTTTATTTGTTATTTATTTATTTATTGAGAGATTGCTCCAAAGCTACAGAGGCATTTCAGTTATTGCCAGGGACTTGGGGCTGCTTTGCTTTCTGTTGTAAATGATGGATTAAAAATTGAAAATTCCCACCTGTGGCACCTCTGAGAGGGCCTGGGCTCTCCTGAGCTCTCAGAGGAACACATCCCACCTGAGATAGCTCTAATACTTCAAAAATGCTGCTTCAAATGGCATAAAATCAACAGGATGGCTTCTGAAGTAGTGTTAGAAAGATAAAAAGGTCTCATAAAATGTAAAATAACAAAGCTTTTATAGAGAAAAACTGAGCTAGGGGTAAGAGGTTCTTGCTGCTGCTAAAACGCCCCACAGAATTATTTTCTTTGTTATTATTTCCTTTATTCTCTCCTTTTTCTGGTGGATTACCCAGGCTGGACCTCTTGGCCTCTGTCCAGTGGGCAGCCCCAGGTTTGAGTTGAAGTCCCAAAGGTTCTCTGAGGTGTCTTTGAAACAAATTAAGGAGAAAAACCTCTGGGCTTTGTCACAGACATCTTTTATGAAAAATCATTTTCTCCTGAGAAGCTGAGAGGCCTCAGGAACAAAATGTAAACCATGGTTATCTGCTGCTGTGGAATGCAACAGGTGCATCTAGGATTGGTCTCATGTGGTTGTTTTTAATTAAAAATGTTTTTAATTAATGGCCAATCGTGGTCCAGCTGTCTCAGACTCTCTGGTCAGTCGCAAGATTTTATTATCATTCCATTCTATTCCTTTCAAGCCTTCTGATGAAATCCTTCCTTTTATTCTTTTAGTATAGTTTTAGTACATAATTTTCTTTTAATATATCATAAAATAATAAAATCAGCCTTCTGAAACATGGAGTCAAGATTCCCATCTTTTCCCTCATCCTGGGACCCCTGTGAACACCACCACAGGGCTTTTTACCTTTCTAAGCAGACAAAAAAATTTAATTTGGTCGCTCCATCAGCAGGGAGCACATTCCTACACCTGGGTGAGGAGTGGGAAGGGCTCAGAGGGAGATTTAGAGATTTTCTCAGTCCTGTGGGCTACAGGACCTTGATCTTCCCCTCTGTTTTCTGTGTGAGACAATCCCTGAAGCACTTTGGAATCTCCCTGGCTGGGGATAAATTTCCAGTGAACAGTTTTGTGCCATTAATGGTGATATGATTAATCTTGGATTGCAGTAATTGTTGTGTTTTGTACCAAACCTGGGCCATAAATTCCCCACTCTTGGCTGGGCTCCTGCAGAACTGAGGGCAGCAAAGCACCAGGATTGGCTTTGTGGGAGCAATAAAATGGGATAAAAGTGCTGGTGGGAACCCCCTGGGAAAAATCAGTGTTATTCCAGAGAATCATAAAATCATGGAATTCCAGGAGACCCTCCTGGGGCAGTACCACTGCCTTGCACTTTCCACTGCTAAAGGAGAGTCAAATTCAATTAAATTTAACAGTCTATAAGTTATATTTAATTTAAAAATTTATCTACTTAATAAAAATTTATATATTTATTTCTATATATAGTTATATATTTCTTTTATTTATATTATATTTATTTATATTATATTTCTTATATTATAATATATTAATTTTATTTTTATTTATTTATATTTATAAAATATATATTTATTTATATATTTATTTTTATTTATTTATATATAAAATTATTTAATTTAAAATAATTAATTTTTTAAAAACGACATCTTAACTAAAAAAATTTAAATCTTAATTTTAAACTTAATTTTAAGTTTAAATTGAACGTTAAAATTAATTCAGGTAATTAAAGGAGAGTTAAATTCTTCTGGGCTGTGCTTGTAAAGGAAATTCCTCTTCCTTCCTCTGACAAAGGTGCTGGAGGGGGAATCTCCTCCCTGGAGCAGCACCAGGACAGGCAGAGGCTCCATCCCTGTGCAGATGTGGAGGTCACTGCCACCACCTCAGCCCAGCCTGTTTGCGCTTAGAGCTGTAATTAATAAATTAATTAATGAGACCAACCCCTGGCTGCTCCTCAGTGCCCAGTTAATGATTAAACCCCTGCTTGGGGCCAGCCAGGGCTGGTTTTGTGCACACAAACCCCTCTGCAAGGAACAACACTGCCCCTGTCTGTCTCCTCCTGGACTTCCACACCCAGGGTCGTTGGGAAGAAAAGAGCTGAGACCTTGGGGAGCTGGAGACCTGCAGTGATGCCAAACCCAGCAGGATTTAACAGCAGGAACTCCAGGTCCGGCTCTTCTTTAAGATATTATCAGCTAAATTTGCATCACTGGCAAATAGAGGGAAGTAAACCCCAAACCAATAAAATCTGGTGGCTCTGACACAGCAGTGAGAGGCTGCGATGGCCCTGGTGGGTGTTGGTTCTGTTGGTTGGCAGGGTGTTTGTCCTGTGGGGCCAAGCACGGCTTGAGTGGGAGTTGCAGTGATGAGGTTGGGCCTTTTTTCATTTACAGGTCCATTAGGAACAAAGAACAGAGGCAAAAAAAGAGAAAAAAATGATAATGGATGCTGCTGGACCAAGGTGGGGAGCACCAAACCTGGGCTCCAGGGTCCAGCTGGGCTCTCCAGGGTCCAGCTGGGATCACTGCAGGATTGAGCTGGGATCACCCCAGGACCCATCTGGGCTCTCCAGGATGCAGCTGGGATCTCCAGGACTGATCTGGGCTCTCTCCATCCCTGTGGGAGATGCTGGAGGTGTTTGAGGTTTTTAACCCCATTCCAGCACGGTTTGGTCAATAACCAGGAGCTGCCCTTTCACAAGAAGACAAGGATCCTCTCCAACCCCACCATGCTTCTCTCTATTATAATTTTTTTCTCTTTTTGCCCCTGTTCTTTGTTCCTAATGGAGCTGTAAATGAAAAAAGGCCCAACCTTGTCACTGCAGCTCCCACCCAAGCTGTGCTTGGCCCCACAGAACCAACACCCACCAGGGCCATTGCAGCCTCTCACTGCTGTGTCAGAGCCACCAGATTTTATTGGTTTGGGGTTTACTTCCCTCTATTTGCCAGTGATGCAAATTTAGCTGATAATATCTTAAAGCAGAGCGAGACCTGGAGTTCCTGCTGTTAAATCCTGCTGGGTTTGGGATCACCCTGCAGGGCAGGGTGAGGGTCTGCACCTCACTGTCAGCCCCAAGGCTGCCCCGATGCAGCCCTGGAGGGGCTGTAATTAACTGTAATTAACACAAATTATTTCTGTGTGCAGCTGCTGCTCCCTGGCACTGCCAGAGTCCCACCAGCCACTGCTCCTGAGTTTGATCTTTGTAATGAGAGATGTGCACAAGGATGTTTTTAACTGGGACAGGAGGTCTTGACAGGCTCATGTAGACATGGAAATGACAGGTCTGAGCCAGGGTGGGACAGCTGGGTAGGAATTAGATGAATATTCTCTGCAAAATGCAAAGCTGGGTGTTTTCTTTGTTGTTTCTAACATTGTTAACACATAAACTCAGTCTGGATAATCAGCCTGAAGACACTGAGGGTACATTTACCAACCCTTCTGAGACTTGTTCCTTCTGCAAGGCTGTGATCTCTCTTCCTGGCTGTTTTGTGTCTGGGCCCTGCTGGGATTTTGCCTTCCAGGCACAAATCAAGTTAAATATGCCCAGAATTAGATTCCCAGAATCACAGAAGGGTTTGGGTTGGAAGGGACATTAAAGCTCATCTCATTCCACCCCCTGCCACAGTGTGAAGCCTGATTTTGATTTCAGGGGTACCAAACAAGACCCCAGGGGTTCTGCTGGGCTCTGCCGGGATCTGGGGTAGATTTTGTTTGTGTTGCCCCCACCCAGCCTTGGAACAAGCTGCGATAGTGAAAGGGGATGGAAGTGGAGGAGCTTTAAGGTCCCTTCCAACCCAAACCATTCCATCATTTTATGATGATGACAAGGAAGAGCCTCTGTTCCTTACAGGCAATTTACTTTCCAAACTAATGCAGGCTTTCTTTAGAGAGAGAGGCTGACCCGTGGAGGTAATCACACTGAACAATTAACTGATGTTAATTAACTGCTTGCAGCACAAAGCCGGAGTCAGTCCTTGCCATCCCTGACCTTGCAGCAGCAGCAGCAGCAGCACCTTCCCAGGACAGGCTGGGAATACCAAACAGGCTCAGGCTGGCACAGTCCACAGCCAGGCTTTAAATCCCTCTCCAAACGTCCCTGGAGCTGCAGAGCATCCTCCTCAAGACCTGCATCGCCCCAGAGGTGTGCACAGGGTGCTGACCCTCAGAATCCAAGGCACTGAGGCAGGGAAAGGAGCAGGGAAATGCTGGTTTGTAGCTGAGCAATGAATTTAATTCTTCTGGTGTCGCAGACATCTTTTATGAAAAATCCTCTCCTTAGGATTTTTCCTCCTGAGAAGCTGAGAGGCCTCAGGGACAAAATGTAAACAATGGTTATCTGCTGCTGTGGAATGCAACAGGTGCATCTGGGATTGGTCTCATGTGGTTGTTTCTAATTAATGGCCAATCACAGTCAGCTGGCTCGGACTCTCTGTCCCAGACACAAGCTTTTGTTATCATTCCTTCCTATTGTATTCTTAGCCAGCCTTCTGATGAAATCCTTTCTTTTATTCTTTCAGTGTAGTTTTAATGTAAAATATATTATAAAATAATAAATCAGCCTTCTGAAACATGTAGTCAGATCCTCATCTCTTCCCTCATCCTGGGACCCCTGTGAACACTGTCACATTCTGGGGCTGGCACAATCCAGAGCCAGGCTTTGAATCCCTCTGCAAACATCCCTGGGGCTGCTCTGCATGGAGAGAAGGGCAGGACATTCTCCTCAAGAGCTGCATCACCCCAAAGGTGTGCACAGGGTGGTCACCCTCAGAAAGAGTCCAAGGGATGTGAGGCACTGAGGCAGGGAAAGGAGCAGGGAAAGGAGTAGGGTTTGTAGGTGAGCCATGAATTCAGTTATTGTGGGGCTGGCCAGCCTGGTGCCAACCCCTGCAGCAGCAGGAGAAAGCTCCCCAGCAGCAGCAGTGGCCACAGGGAGCAGCAGGAAGGCACCTGCAGGTGCTCCAGGTGGAGCTGAGGTGGCCTCGATCCCTACAGGAGCATGAGTAGGAGTAGCAGCAGGAGTAGGGCAGGAGTAGGAGTGCAGGAGAAGGAGAAGGAGTAGAAGCAGGAGCAGAACAGGAGCAGGGGCAGGAGCAGGATCAGGATCCCTCTGGAAGGAGAAGGAGAAGGAGAAGGAGAAGGAGAAGGAGAAGGAGAAGGAGAAGGAGAAGGAGAAGGAGAAGGAGAAGGAGAAGGAGAAGGAGAAGGAGAAGGAGAAGGAGAAGGAGAAGGAGAAGGAGAAGGAGAAGGAGAAGGAGAAGGATCCCTCTGCCAGGAGCAGGGGCAGGAACAGGAGCAGAGGAAAGAGCAAGACAAGGGGCAGGAGTAGGATCAGGGGCAGAAGCAGGGACAAGAGAAGGAGCAGAAGGAGCAGGAGAAGAAGAAGGAACAGGAACAGGAGCAGGATCCCTGTACCAGGAGCAGGAACAGGAGCAGAGGGAGCAGGGGCAGGAGAAGGAACAGGACCAGGAGCAGGATCCCTGTGCCAGGAGCAGGAGTAGGATTAAGAGCAGGAGCAGGAGTAAGAGCAGGAGTAGGGCTAAGAGCAGGAGCAGGATGCCTGTGCCAGGAACAGGAGCAGGAGTAGGATTAAGAGCAGGAGAAGAAGCAGGAGCAGGAGCAGGATCCCTGTGCCAGGAACAGGAATAGGAGTAGAATTAAGAGTAGGAGCAGAAGCAGGAGTACGAGTAAGGGCAGGAGCAGGATCCCTGCGCCAGCAGCAGGGCTGGGCTCTGGGTGGCACCAGGCACAGTCGTGGGCTGCTCTTGCATCAGGCCTGGCCCTGGGGCACAAACAGCTCCGTTTCTAAGGGCCACAAACACATCCAGCAGGTAAAATTCCATAGTCCCCTGGCAGGATTAAACAGCTGGTGGAATGGGGCTTGCCTGTGGTGAGCGATTCAGCCCAGAGCATCTGGCAGCTCCAGGAAAGGCACAGAATTGTGGAGTTCATGCCCAGAGGAATGACCCTGCTGCTCCCTGGCTGTTGTTTTAATTTGTTCCCATTTCATCCCAGCTCCTGTTTGTGAGCATCACCACGTCAGAGAGTGATAAGGGATCTTTGGGAGTGAGGTTTCTCCTTGGAAATCTGAACAAAACTCAGCCCTCATGACACCAGCACACAATGGCTCTGACTAAAGCCAAGGATTAGGAGACAAGCCTTTTGTTTCCAAAACAATCTGGTTTTAAGAAATGTTTAGGTTCTGTTTCAGGGCAAAAATGTTATGAGAGAGTCCTTAATGCTCTCCTCCTTTCTCATTAGATGAACAAGGTGAGATTTCCCTTGGGACTTGCACCATGCAAGTGCTGAGCAGTCAGAGCAGAAAAAAGAATGGTCAGAGGGGAGGAGCACAGGGATGAAAACACAGCTTTAACTGATCAGCTTTGCTGATCAAATAATTCCATTTTCTAGGTGGTGCAGACCCAACCTGGCTCATCCTTTCTCTCAGAACTCTTTGTTTCAAACCCCTTTTGCTTTTTGTTCTTAAATATTTAGGGCGCATTTATTATTTACCTGACTGTGACATAAATCTGTACCACATGGCACTTTGTGGTCACACACAGGTTTATTTAGGGACATCAGCCACCTCTGTTCCCCAGGGTGAGCAGCAAGGTGTTGGCAGCATCAGAGGGGCCAGGACAGCTCAGAAGGGATGACCTGGAGCTGTCCCAGCCTTGCATCTGCCCCAGCCTTGCATCTGCCCCATTTTGGGCAGCACTTCTGGATCTGACACCAGCACAGCTTCTGGCCTCCTCAGCGGTGTTTTCCTGCAGTTCAAGCCTCTTCCAGGGGCTGGATGCAGGTGGTCAGGGCTGGGTGGGAGAGCAGAGTGTGCCAGGGAGGCAGGGATGGTTTTGCAAGGCACTTTGCAGTCTGGGCAGCCCTCCAGCCCACCCAGCAGGCAGTGATGGTTTTGCAAGGCACTTTCACATGGCAGGTGAGTGCTTAGCTCTCAGAGGCTGTGATAAAATTAATAAAAAAAACCTAAAAAAGTCCGAAAAGAGCAGCAAAGTCCAGCAGTTCTTCCCAGAGACGCTTTTATCCACAGGCAACCCTTCTGAAAACAAGCCAAACCCCAAATTCCACAGCTTCCTTTTTTTGATGGATCCCCAAAAGCACTAAAGCCCTTGCAGGAGAACACACCCCATCCACGCTGAGAGCTGCTTTGTATAAATATCCCATGTACACCTGCTATATACAAAATATTCTGTACACGCCGCCTTCCTTTATGAAGCTCCCAGCACCTCTGGCAGCAGATGCTGTGCAGGCCACTGGATTTGGGGTGAAAACCCCCTTTTCCACCAGCCCCACCAGCTACTCCTTGAGCAGCCCCAACTTCTTGAGCGCCTCGCGCCGGTTCTCGTCGGCCGCGCCTTTGGGCGAGATCTTCACGCTGACAGCGGAGCGCGGCGGCCTGGGGAAGCTGGGCAGAGGGTGGGATCTCCTCTTGCTGCTCTTGTCCTTCTCCTCCTGCTCCTTGGGGCCCCCAAAGTCCTTCCCAGCCCCGAGGGAGGCGGGCCGGGGCTTGCTGCGGAGGAAGCTGGGCGCCAGGCGCTCGATGAAGGACATCTTGCCCAGGGAGCTGCTGCTGCCGCGCCCGTTCTGCTCCTTGGGGCCGCCCATGGAGCTGCCCAGCCCCACCCCAGAGCGCTCCAGCGTGTTGGATTTGAAGGGGATCTGGCGGATCCCTGTGCCAGGCTGTGGTGCCTCCCTGGGGTGGGGATGGAGGTGGGCGCTGGGCTCCCGCCTGTCCTGGGACAGTCCCAGCTTCTCCAGGGCCTCCCTTCGGGCTTTCTCCTTCTCCTTGGGGTCGAGGTGGCCTGGATTGCCCTTCTCAGCAGTGCTGTCGCTGGCAGGGCTGGCCTGGCAGGTGGCTGAGGGTGGAGGTGCTGTTTTTACCTTCTGGTTATGCTCCGGCACGGGGCTGCTCCTGCTGGTTTTCAGGATGATGTTTGGTGGCAATTTCCGCGGTTTGGGGGCGGTCGGAGGCCCACGTTTGGCATCGGGGTCCTGAGGGGCCTCCTCCAGTGTGGATTTCTCCAGGTGGCCCCATGAAGTCCAAGTCTTGGTCTCCTTGGGTGCCTCCCCCTTGGCATCTGAGCGCTGGCTGCGTGACCACTCCAGCTCATCCTGGAAGGGGTCTGGAGGTTGGATAATCAAGGACTTGGTGTGGCTTCCTAGGTCCAGCCTGCCCTCCTTGAGCACCTCCTGGGCTGGTTTTCCTGCTGGCACCGTGGGGACACCTCCTTGTCTGCCAGAAGCTCCATTTGCTGCAGGGATGTTCCTTGGGCCTGGAGCAGCTGCTGGGGCTGAGCTGGAAGGGGCAGGGATGATTTTACCACTCCTCTGTTCAGCCCCATGCTGCTGGGCTCTGCTTGCAGGGGGAGTCTTGTTCCCCAGATCTGGGAAGAGAAGGAGTTGGAGTCATGCTCTGGACACAGAACATCCCTCACCCTTTCTGGGCCAGCAGAAGCGCCCAGGAATCCCCCAGCTCCTCTGATGTGGAAACCCAGAGCACACAGGGAATATTTCTCTGTCTGTTCTGGGGTGTCCTGACCGCAGGGGAGCACTGACTTTGACCCTCAACCATGGAGAAAGTTTCCTAAACTTCAAATTAAACTAGAATCTACAAAAGTGTGAAATTGATTATGAAGAGTAGTGTAGGTGAATCACTTGGTGAGAATTTTTCCTAAAGACTTTAAGATATACCGGAATCCACAAAAGTGTGAAATAGATTATACAGAGTAGTGTAGGTGTATCGTTTAGGTGGGAAATTGAGGTTTTGGGATTTTTAGTATGTTGTGGATGGAAGCAAGATGGAGGGCACAGGGTGTCATCCTGGGTTTCTTCTTTATGCTTCTTCTTCATGGGTTTGGGTGGCATGTTGTAATTGGGTGGAAAAATCTGCATTGTGAGTTCTTTGGGATCAGTTACTGGGTTAAAAAGGAAAATAATCCAGGTGTCAGTTCTTAATTGGATAGTTTAGTCTTAAAAGACCTTGTACCAAGAGACTGTTGGCCATTTTGTGCCTTCTAATGAAAAGCTGCCCCACTCACAGTAGTGAGACTGTTTACTGATAAAAAATAATGAATATCTGAGTCCAAACATGAAATATTATGTCAAGTGCCTTCAATCCACACCCAGAGAAACCCAGAACTGGTACCCCCATACTCTGATCCATCACTGCTGGGGAAATTGGATCCTTTGGGCCTGACAGAGCCTCGTTAATTACTGTGATTACTGACACTAAGCAAGATCACTGCAAGGTATTTATATATTGTAGAATTTCAAAGCCATTGAGTTGTGGTATCAAAAAATTCTGTGAAATATTCATGTCTACACAGGACGTGTGTTGTACAAATCTGTACATGAGAATAAGGCCTGTATGAAATAAATAGATTTTTATATTTTATACTAAAATCTTATCTGCAGAAGGGTTTCCAGCTCACCCTGGGGCACAGGGCCTCTCCTGGGCTTGGAGGGCTCCCCGTAGTCGGTGTCATCCGTGGACACCCCACTGTCCCCCTCTGCATCCAGAGAGCCAATGGTTTCCTCCAGGAACATCAAACACTCCTTCTCTTCCACAGATAAATAGTCATAGCTGTTGTCACTCTGGAAAAAAAAAAAAATAAAAAGCAGAGCAGGTAAGAAAAAGATGTTTACTTTATACTACATATATATAGTGTGTATATATAGTATATAGAAATATAAACATATAAGTATATATTTATTATATATACATATAAAATATATAAATATACATGCATATATTTATAATATATATGTGTGTATAAATATATAAATATATATAAGAAAGAATGTTTACTTTATACTACATATATATAAAAATGTATATAAATATATATGTAAAAATGTATATAAATATATATGTAGTGTGCATTTATAGTATATAGAAATACAAATATATATGTATATATTTATTATATATACACATAAAAATATATATTATATATGTATATATTTATAATATATATGTATATATTTATGATATATGTGTATATAAATATATAAAGATATATATAATAAAGAGAGGTTTACTTTATACTACATATTTACGTACATATAAAAATATATGCAGTATATATAGTAAATATAAATATATATCTATTTATTATATATATAAAAATATATTCATTTTATACTACATATATATAATATATATACATATAAAATATATAAATATATATGTAGTATATATAAATATATATTAATATATATGAATATATATATTTATATATGTATGTATATATATGTGTATATAAATATATATAAGAAAGAGGTTTACTTTATACTATATATATGAGAGGCTTATGTTATACTACACACATATATAACTTTATATCTATAACTTTTTATATATATTAATACTGTATATATTTTAATATATTATATATTATTTTAATATTTTATATATTTTTATATTTAATGTCCAGGTAGTTTAGAGAGCCTGTGACAGCTGCTTGGCCAGTGGCTGTTCAATTATGAGTATTTACAGCTCCAGGAAAAAAAAAAATACACTGAAAATCTTTTTTATATTACCCTCCTCTGTAGGTCAGAAGGTGAATTATTCTGAACTTGGGAACTTGGTCCCTAACTTTCAGTTTTTTAAATTGAAATGTGAGCAGATGGGTAACAAATCTGCAGGTACGGACACCTGTAGTGCTCAGCAATGCTGAACCTTAGAAAACACCACAAACACTGAAGGGTTCTGTGCAGGTGATGAACTCTCCTTGTTCTCCCATTCATTCCTGAGCCAGAATTGTTTAGTTTTATTTGTATTTTGAGCACCAGGAGCTGTTATTGCTGTATCAGATAACAAGGTGATTCCTGCAACCTGTCATGAACAAAATGAGGCTTGGGACAGGATGGAATGTGCATCAGATCAACAAGCACAGGGCAGGAATTATTATCCCAGGTGGAGTTGTTTTGCAGAGACACCTTATCCAAATCTTTTACCAGGCAGTATCACAACCAGTTCTTCCATCCCCATTAAACTCAGAGGGTTTGGTTCTGGTTTGCAATACATCAAATGGAAAAGCTGCCAGCACTGAGCTGCTCTCACACATATCAATTATGCTCCAAGCCAGGCAGGATGTAATTAGCCCATCAATCTTGGGATCAGTGTTGGGAGACAAACAACCTTTAATGCACAGATAGTGAAAAATTACACATCTACACCCATGGTCCCAACTCATCCCTGCCTTAACTGGGAATTCATCTGGTGCCAGGCAGGAGGAGCTCAGCTCGCTGTCTGCTGCAGGTGTTGTCACCGCTCGGAGCCAGCGTGACCCAGTTACACAGCTGCTGTGATCCCTGCACCCCTGGCAGCACAGGAGCCTCTCCAGGGACAGGATCCCATCTCCACAGATCCTAGCTCCAGAGAGAGGATTCCCCTTTCCAGGGAGAGGATCTCCTTTCTAGGTCTCCCCTCTCCAGAAACAGGATCTCCTCTCCAAGGATCCCCTCTCCAATGACAGGATTCCCACACCAGGGACAGGATCCCCTTTGCAGGTCTCCCCTCTCCAGGGACAGGATTCCCTCTCCAGGGACAGGATTCCCTCTCCAGACTTCCCCTCTCCAGGGACAGGATTCCCTCTCCAAGGATCCCTGCTCCAGGGATCCCCTCTCCAAGGACAGGAATCCCACTCCAGGGACAGGATCCCCTCTGCAGGTCTCCCCTCTCCAGGGACAGGATCCCCTCTCCAGGGCTTTCCTCTGCACAGATCCCCTCTCCAGGGACAGAATCCCTTCTCCAGGGCTCTCTTCTCCAGGGACAGGATCTCCTGTCCAGGTCTCCCCTCTCCAGGGAATTCCTGCCCCAGAGCAGCCCCTGGGGCAGCACCGAGGGCTCCCTACACAGGATGGAAAGACTGGGAGTGCTCTGGGGCAGGAATTCAGCAATCCACCTGGTCCTGCTGCTGCTCAGGGCCTCCAGCTGCCCCCAAAGCACTGACAGAGAGCAGATTTGGGCTGAGATCTGCCCAAAATCCTTCTCCAGCCCAGAGGGTTGAGCTGGGCTGGGCACCCCGGGGTTACTCACCCGCTGGGAGTGGTTGGAGGCCGTGCTGACCATGCTGTCACAGCTGCCAGAGTTGCAGCCAGCCATCCCCAGCTCCTTTCTAGGCATAGCCTGGGCTGCCCTGGAGGCTGGCACGGCAGGAATGTCCTGGCTGGAGCAGGAAAAAGGAGAAAAATTAAGTTGTGAGGTTCCCCCAGGGGTGACTCAAGCATGCTGAGAGGGAGACAGGCAGGCTCTGCTGGATGGAGGAATTGTGCTCCACCTTCAGCTGCTGGATGGAGAAATGTGCTCCATCTTCAGCTGCTGGATGGAGGAATTGTGCTCCACCTTCATCTGCTGGATGGAGAATTGTGCTCCACCTTCAGCTGCTGGATGGAGAATTGTGCTCCACCTTCAGCTGCTGGATGGAGAATTGTGCTCCATCTTCAGCTGCTGGATGGAGAATTGTGCTCCATCTTCAGCTGCTGTATCCAGGAGAAGGCACAGCTGGGCTTTTAAAAATCATCCTTGAAGTTTTCCTCAAAATAACTGGGAATGGGGAAATCTCTGCACAGCCAGCTCGTGTTGGCGGCTCTCTGCTCACCTCACAGGGGTGGATAAGGCACGAGAAAAGCTGCAAGCCCGGCTCAGAAATCCCAGCACAGCCCCACGGGATCTCTTTCCTCTGCCACACCCTGTGCCAGCCCTGCAGCTTGAACTTGTGAACGCGCTGGCCCAAAAATGCTGCTGCTTACTCACATCCTTGCTCTGTCAGGAGCTTCCTCCTGGCCAGGAGCTGCCTCTGCCACCCTTCCTCGGGGGCCCTGGGGAGGTGTCCCCAGGGAGGTGGCCCCAGGGAGGTGGCCCTGGGCCTTTGGGGCACGCCTGGGTGTGTTTGGGCACGGGGCTGGGGAACAGGGCAGGCTGGGGGGGGGGTTCAAGCAGCACCCCAATGTCCCCTCTGCTCACAGCAGTGACCTCCCATCACCAGTGGGACCCCAGGGTGGCAGCAGCAGGGTGACAAACAGCCTGGATTTGGGTTTCCCAGGGCACCGAGGGCACAGTTATCCCTGCCCTCAGCTCTGCTGAGCACCCACAGAAGGTGCCATTACAGAGGGATGCAAAGCTTCCAAAATTTCCTGACGCCACCAATGGCACCACCGACGGTGCCATTACTGATGGGTGCAAAACACTGAGCTTCCAAAATTTCCTGGCATTACCAATGAGTCTCCTCAACCTGCACCACCCTGTTCTTGGGGAGGGAACTGGGCTGTGGGGGCGAAAAGGAGCAGCAAAACAAACACCAACAGCCCCTGCACGACACACGGACCCACGCGAGAGGATTTGCTGCTCGGCAGACACAGGAGCCCTTTGTGCTGTAACCTGCAGGCAGGAACACACTGCTGCTTTTTTTTTTCTTCCTTCTAGCAGGATCAGGGAATTAGATCCAGAGATAAAGTGAGCAGAACTGGCTGCTTGTTCAGAGTGTTAGACCCTGAAAGAATTCCTTTGTAATTGGAATACGCCGCAAAAATCAGATTTCGACACCCACGCCCTGACAGGTCTAATCCTTCCACGCAGGAGGAATTTAATATTTCAGGCTCAGCTTTGCATTATTTACTGCTTAAGTGACGTTGAGGTAAGCGGTGGCTTTGGAACAGCAATTCCCTGGATTCTTTGAATTCAGATCTCTTCACAGCCAGGGGTTTGAGCTGTGAGGAAGCAGAGCTGAGCTTGGGGGGCTTCAGGCCTCTGCAGGGTTTTGCTGTGCACTGGAGCATCCACAAGGTGAAATTTAGATTTATATCAAAACTAGTCTAGATTTACATCTCCTCATCAGTAGCAGGAGGCTTGGCCATGGTTGTTGTGCTGCTCCTGGCTGCCTCCCTCCCAAATTTCAGACAGCAAAACCCTCCTGGGGAAGTGAAAGCCTTGCTGGAGCTCGAGCCTGCAGCTGCTTGGGGCCAGCAGGAAGGCATTTTCTCCGCGAGGATCCCCCTCACCACTAAAGAAATCATTTTCTCTCATTCAAAACCAGCATTTCAGGGACCTCAAGCAGCTGCCAAGGCTTTGGCACCCACGGAGCCCCAGCTCATGGGAGGCAAAGTCCAGCCCGAGCTCTCCGGGCACTGCAGAGGATCTGCACCGAAACAAGAAGTTCCTTTTCCTCCCTCTGATGTGATTACAGCTCCAGCACACTCATCCAGCTCGGGAAAGGGGAAAAAATCAGTGTTGAAACACCCAGTTTTAATGATTCAGAAGGATTTTAGTTCCTTCTTTGCCACAACAGTAACAGCCACAAACTAAAAACGTGACTGAGCGTTTGATTTAGAAGACACAGGACTCAAAAAACTGCTTTATAGCTGGGTTTCAGTGGTGTAGCTCTCTTCCCCAACTAAAAACATATTTAGAAGAAGCTATTTTTTATCAAAATCCAAAGGCCAGGTCCCTCAGCTCGTGTGGCCGTTGCCATAACTGTCCTTTAAAAGCCATCAAAGAGGTGCCGGGTAGCAATTAATGCTAATTGCTTTAGAGAAGAGGCTACTTTCTTTCAGCCAGCACCACTCCACGCTCTTCATCCCGGCTTAGAACACCTCGGTTTTGCTGTCTGGGGTATAACAACCACACCCCTCCTGCCTGGGAAAGGCTTTGTGCTGGCAGCCCCAAACACAACCCAAAGCAAACCCTGCTTTGCAGGCACTGTCCCAACTCTGGGCAGCACAGGGGGATGGATCCCAGTTCTGGGTATCCCAGGGGATGGATCCCAGCCCAGGGGATGGATCCCAGCTCAATTCCAGCTCTGGGCAGCCCAGGGGATGGATCCCAGCCCAGGGGATGGATCCCAGCCCAGGGAATGGATCCCAGCTCATTTTCAGCTCTGGGCAGCCCAGGGGATGGATCCCAGCTCAATTCCAGCTCTGAGCAGCCCAGGGGATGGATCCCAGCCCAGGGAATGGATCCCAGCCCAGGGGCAAAGGGGTCAAGGGCAGATCTGAATTTCCTCCTATCTCAACAGGTAAATGAAGCACCCCAGCAGCTGCCTGAGCTGTTTGCTGTCCCCAGCACAGCTTTCCCCAGCTTTCCTCCCACCTTCATCCCACCTGGTCCAGCTTTGCTGGTGAATCCCCCACCACATTTCGCCCTTGCAAAGCAAAGTACCCAGAGCCCCCCAGCCCATCCAGCAGGAAAAGCACAGAAAGCAAAGCACAAGCAGGAGCAGAAATGATAATTAATCCATTTTGCAGTTTTACCGGGCCGTCCGTCGTTCCGTGCTGGCAAATTCCTCGTCCCGGCCGTGCCTATCCCAGGACTTCTTTACTTTTCTGGGCTAACCAAACACGGCCGGGTTACACATTAACCGCGCTCCGCCGCAGATAAGGCGGAGTGCTGGGCAGGTCCGTCCTGCCAGGCGATCCCTGGCCCCTCACCTGCGCCCAGCCCGGGTGCAGCTCATCCTGCAGCCCTGCCAGGCGCTTTTCCTGCTGCTCCAGCGCGCCCGAGCCCCCAAACCCGGAGCGCTGGGTGTGAGCTGGGCCGGCTCTGCCGGTGCCACCCAGCTCCTTCCCTTCGCTGCTGTCCCCTGCTGTCCCGGGCACGGCTCGGCCGATAGGAGATCCTTAATCCGACATCCTGTTCTGCAGCATAGCTGCTGGCTGACAGCGGAGCCCCGAGCCCGGCCTTGCCCTCGGTAATTGCCGGTTCTGCTCTCCGCGGTGCCGCAGCTCAGCTCTGCCAACAGGTCGCTGCTTGCATTGCGCCGCAGCTTCCCAGAGGCCGAAAGTTTGCTGCTTGCGAAGGAAGGAGGTTGTAAAGGCAGGCAGAAGGTGTTTTGGGGAGGGAAAGTTCGGCACGGATTGATTTAAGTGCCCAGGTCTGCGCAGCTCCCCGGCTCCTGTGCCTGTCCCGACCCGCAGCTGCTTTTGCCCCAGTTGGCACCGTGCCCTGTGGGCACCAAAAAACCCTCTGCAAGCTCCTGCCCCGTGCTGGGGACTCCTTCCACAGGCGGCTCCTGCAGCTCTGGTGAAAGGTGAAGCCCCCCCAGATGCCCACCAGGCTCATCCTCACACTCACACCTTCTCAGAACCTCTGAAGCCCAACAAGATGCCCACCAGGCTCATCTTCACCTTCTCAGAACCTCTGCTGGTGAAAGCTGAAGCCCCCCAAGATGCTCATCAGGCTTGTCCTCACACTGACACCCTCTCAGAACCTCTGCTGGGGCATTTCTCCAGCAGCATCTCCTGCCCTGAGCCCCTGGTGCCACCTCCAAAGAGGGGCCCAGATGTCCCCACCCTGTGCAGGGTGACACTGACCCCCAGGAGCAGCAGAGCCTCCTTCTTGCCCTGACTTTGGGCTCTGTTGTTAAAATTGGAGCTTTTCCTGCTGACTAACAATGCTTTGGCCATCCCCCACACAGAGCATGGACTTGTACCTGCTTGACAAGGTGCTGCTCACTGCAAATCCACAAACACCCTGCAGGAAATTTCCAGGGCTGACACAGCTGCTGGATTCATTCACATTTCCATGCTCCAATGATTTTTTGGTTTTGTTTTTTTTTTTTTTTTTAATTGGTATTTTTAGCAAAAGGATTTGTTAGCACACATGTTCCCTGCTCCACAGAACAGGGAAGTGGAAACATCAGCTAATTAAAGCCAGGGGAAGATGGAGGGAGAGCAGATGAGGCAGAGGCTCCCACGGGCAATGCTGAGCCCAGCCAAGTGCTGCTCCAGAAGGGAACGTGTGCTGGAGAGCAAATCCACAAAGCTGAGAGCCCCAGCCCTTCCTGCTGGCCTGGTGAGGGATGGGGATGCAGCCAGAGCTGCTGGGGCATCGTGACAACCAGGGATCGAGGGCAGGATTGGTGCCCTCAGGGTGTCGCAGACATCTTTCATGGAAAATCCTCTCCTTAGGATTTTTCCTCCTGAGAAGCTGAGAGGCCTCAGGAACAAAATGTAAACAATGGTTATCTGCTGTGGTGGAATGCAACAGGTGCAACAGGGATTGGTCTCATGTGGTTGTTTCTAATTAATGGCCAATCACAGTCAGCTGGCTCAGACTCTGTCCGAGCCACAAACCTTTGTTATCATTTCTTCTTTTTCTATTCTTAGCTAACCTTCTGATGAAATCCTTTCTTCTATTCTTTTAGTATAGTTTTAATGTAATATATATCATAAAATAATAAATCAAACCTTCTGAAACATGGAGTCAGGTCCTCGTCTCTTCCCTCATCCCAGAACCCCTGTGAGCACGGTCACACCAGGGCTTCAGGAGCTGTGAGCTTAAACATGGTATTAATTAAATAATGAAGTGGGTTTGGTTGATGCACCCCAGCAGCTGCCTGAGCTGTTTTCTGTCCCAAGCACAGCATTCCCCAGCTTTTAATGAATTAATTTTAATTTTAAGTGGAAGCTTTAGAGCTGTGTGGGATTTGTTGCGTTGTGCCCAGTGCTGAGGCTGCTCTGAGAAGGGAGGGAAGCAAAGCTGGGGTGATTTTGTTTTGCAGTGCCAGCAGGGTGTGAATGAGCAGCAGCACTGGCAGGGGTGTCTGACACCTACAGGGCTCCAGTCTGGGCAGCCCAACAGGCAGAGCTGGCAGGAAAGTGTCAGCATCCATTAGGGGAAATCTGGAGCTCCTCTGAATCAGGAACCCAAAAAAGAACCTGTTATTTTTCCACATACCTTTCCCTGCTATAAATATAAATATAAATAAAATATAAATATAAATATAAATATAAATATAAATATAAATATAAATATAAATATAAATATAAATAGCTGCAACCCAAAATTTCAATGAATTCATTTTAATTTGAAGTGGAAGCTTTAGAGCTGAGTGGGTTTTGTCGAGTTGTGCCCAGTGCTGAGGCTGCTCTGAGAAGGGAGGAAAGTGATGGGTGATTTTGGGGTGATTTTGTTCTTGCAGTGCCAGGGTGTGAATGAGCAGCAGCAGGGCTCCAGTCAGGGCAGCCCAACAGGCAGAGCTGGCAGGAAAGTGTCAGCATCCATTAGGGGAAATCTGGAGCTCCTCTGAATCAGGAACCCAGAAAGAACCTGTTCTTTTTCCACATTCCTCTCCCTTCAACAAACATAAAGAGCTGCAACCCAAAATAAGGTGTGATTTCACACAGGTGGCATGAAGGATATGCCAGGAGTCAAATGATGCAGAGAAAACTTCCCTGAAGTGCCCTGGAAGGACTTTGGCAGCTTCACAGCCCTGCTGAGCCTCACCCTGTTCCTAAACACCAGGGCACGAGTGACTCAGGGCTGGCCCTGCAGGAAAAGCATCCACAGGCGTCACTGATAAGATTCCTGTCAGGGTAAGGAGGTTTTGGTGACTCTCTGGGACTCCTGGGCACTTTCCTGCAGCCAAACTGCAGGCACAGCCTGTGTGCTGACAAACCAGGTATGGAAAACTGCACACAGTTAATGGCTCCTGTTGCACAGCACTCATCAAACCTTCCTGTGGCCAAGGAAGGTTCTATTTATTTATTAAATAAATTTCTATTTAATATATATAATCATTATTTATATATTTATTTTCTCTTTCACAAAAAGGAGCTGGAGAATGTAGTTAGTCCCTCCTGTTGCACAGCACTTATTAAACCTTCCTATGGTGAAAGAAGGTTGTATTTATTTATTAAATTATTTATTATTTTTATTCATATTATTTATTTATTATAACATTATTAAAGTTTTTATTTATTTTTAAAATTATTTATTATTATTATATAATCATTTATATAATATTTATTTTCTCTGTTTCACAAAAAGGAGCTGGAGAATGTAGTTAATGCCTCCTGTTGCACAGCACTCATTAAACCTTCCTATGGCCAAATAAGGTTTTATTTATTTATTAAATTAATATTTATTTATTATATAAATATTATTTGTATAATATTTATTTTCTCTTTCACAAAAAGGAGCTGGAGAATATAGTTAGTGCCTCCTGCTGCACAGCACTTATTAAACCTTCCTATGGTGAAAGAAGGTTGTATTTATTTATTAAATTATTTATTATTTATTTATTCATATTATTTATTTATTATAACCTTATTAAAGGTTTTATTTTTAAATTATTTATTATTATTTATTATATAATCATTTATATAATCTTTATTTTCTCTGTTTCACAAAAAGGAGCTGGAGAATGTAGTTAATGCCTCCTGTGGCACAGCACTCATTAAGCCTTCCTTTGGCCAAAGAAGGTTTTACTTATCTATTAAATTAATATTTATTTGTTATATAAATATAATTTATATAATATTTCTTTTCTCTGTATCACAAAAAGGAGCTGGAGGATGTAGTTAATGCCTCCTGTTGCATAGCATTTATCAAACCTTCCTATGGCCAAAGAAGGTTTTATTTATTTATTAAATTATTATTATTTATTTATATTATTTATTAGAACCTTATTAAAGGTTTTATTTATTTTTAAAATTATTCACTATTATTTATTATATAATCATTTATATAATCTTTATTTTCTCTGTTTCACAAAAAGGAGCTGGAGAATGTAGTTAATGCCTCCTGTTGCACAGCATTTATCAAACATTCCTACGGCCAAGAAAGGTTTTATTTATTAAATAAATATTTATTATATAAATATTATGACATAATATTTATTTATTATCTCTGTTTCACAGAAAGGAGCTGGAGAAGGGAGCTGAAGTGTTCCCATTGCTTGCTTACCTTTAACACCAGAAGCGAGAATGCAGCTCTCAAGCTTTAACAGTTTCCCAACATTTTCCTCAAGACTTTAAATTAAAAATAATAAACAAGAACAATAAACAAGGGCACTGTGGTCCTGGACAACCTGATTTTGTTAACTCCTCTGTTTTATTCCTGTTTCAGGGAGACAGCTGAAACAGCAGGAGCGATTCCACCAATTTGCAGGAATTTTATTTGCAACAAACCTGACAGCAGTTTTAGAGCTGGACGCAAAGTCTGATTTAAAATGCAGGCAGACATTTAATTGCACGGCAGCTGCAATTTTGCAAACAGCAAGCTGACAACTTTCAGTTCCTCTTGTGGAGCTCCCTTGGCAGGGAGAGGCTGCAGGGCTGGCCCATGGGTGGGTTGTGCAGTGAAATCAGGCACACACAGATGATTCAGCACCCAGCCTGTGGCAGCCTGATTGCTCAGAACCTCCTGCAGCAGCACAGAATTTCTGCTCTCCTCATTCAGCCCCTCCCCAGAGGAGAACAAACACAGCACTGCAGGGTCAGACAGGTTCCAGCTGCCCCAGAGCTGGGATATTCTCCAGGAGAGCAGGATGGGCACAGGACACTGTCCCCAAACTGTCACAATGGCCCCCCGTGACTGTGCCCAGGGAAAGGTGCTGATTTGAGATGTACCACGGAACAGGATGTTCCTTCTCTCAGTGCTCTTTTGATAGGAGTTTGCTCAGAACTTCAGAATTGGGTTTGTCCTTCAGAAATTCCAGTTATTACTGATTTTCTCCCCAAACGCCTCTTTCAGTCTGTTGCACCCATGGAGTAGATCTGTGTAATACTGGACACAAATATTTGTGAAGTTGGTTTAATAATTTGTATACAAGATTCTGGAGGGATGTAAAACTCTCTTTACAGCTGAGTCCTGATATCCCAGGTACCACATTTCACAGAATCCCAGAGTGGTTTGGTGTGGAAAGGATCTTGAAGCTCATCTCATCCCATTCTGATATTCAGAGTTCATCCCACCACTAGAAGAATGCCATTTTTGGGATAATTCCCTGACTGTGTCATTAAGAGCAGGAAAATCCTAGTTAAAACATATTAAAAAACACTCTAGTACAAATTTTTAAAAAGGAGTTGTACTTTAAATCTATCCAGTTGTGACTTGGAGGTACTTTTTGTTTGGGAAAGTTTAGGAGAAATTTTTCTTGCAGTCAAGGAAAGTTTAGGAGAGTAAGGAGAAATTTTTCTTGCAGTCAAGGACTTGTTCTTTGTCAGCCTGTAACAATATCAACTTTTACCACCACAAATTACAGGTATATCTTTTTTTAACCAAAGAGATTTTATTTTTCTAGGCAACAAAAGAGAACATCCAAGCAGTGATAGTGACACGTTCTCCCTCCAAGGGAATTGATTCTCTGGTAGCAGATTCCCAATGCAAACATGATCTAGCAAAGCTCAACACTCTGGATTAAATAAAGCTCATTTTTCAAATACTGCAACTGAGAAATACCAGAAAAAAAAAAAAAAAAGTTTCACACACTTAAGAGAAATCCATCCAGGACACAAAGCTAAAATCTAAGGGTTGCTCCCCAAAGTCAAGGCAGACAATAAATATGGATCTTCCACTTGTGTTTCAAAGACACCTGGTGCACCTCTCTGAGGTAGGTATTGTGTCCATGTGGCAGATGGCAAAGGGGAGGATCAGCTCCTTGTCCCAGGGTGTCCCTGCTCCCCTGGGACAGTCAGAGCACACCTGGGGCTTGCCAGTCCCTTGGTCTCGTTCCTAGCCAGTATTTCAGCTCCAGTAGTTCTAACACAGTGTCATCTTCAAGTTCCTTTGAATTGTCAGGTATTTCTGGAGGTTTGTAAGCATCAGCTTCTACAGGGCTGGGTTTAATGTTGGGTTTGGGGGGGTTTTATCTTCTTTTCCTAATGACAGGCTAAAAGCAGAGTGGGGTTTAACACTGGAAGCTAAGTGGCTTTCTATAGGGAACTCCCACCAGTGCTAATGTGTGTTTTAATACTGAATTAAAAACAAACCCAGTCCACAGTGCTCTGGGTGATTCCTAGAGCTGGTGAATTATTCATGCCTTAATTCAGCAAAGCACTTAAGTAATTATGTTCTTTCTTCTGTAAAACCCTCCTGTATTTCAAGATCTCTGCTGAGAACCAGAAATGGGATTTTAGCAGAAAAGGTGATGTGGCCGCACCAGTTTGATCAGGTGCCTGAGGGAACAGAGCCCTTTCCAACTGGGTTTTAGGTTAAACCCACGTGGGGTTTATTTCTGCCTCAGTCTGAGGATGCTCCTTCTTGTTCCCCAGTCTAAAAGTGCAAGGAAGGTCACTCAAAACAGTAACAGAAGAATGGCAGGCAAAGGATACTTTAAAATTCAAGAAACAAGGATGTGTTGCAGGCATTTCAAATTAAAAAAAAAAAAAACATAAATCCCCTTCAGTAATATGCACCTTTACAGCACCTTTTAAAAGCCCTCAAAAGCACTTGCTGTTAAGCTTCACAACCCCACTGTGAGGTAAAATAATTCCAATTAAACCTTAAATTTCACCTTCCCTGATTCTGAACGGTCCAAGGAGTGGGGAACTTTCCCCAGCTTATTTTCATCTGAATATTCAGCTGTGACATTTCATTATCACAATGAAAGTCTTGCTACTCCACAGTCAGTGGTGACAAATCAAACACATTAAGGCAGAAAGCAGATGGAATTTCAAGCCTCCCTTCTGGCTCTGGCCTTCAGAGGGCAAAACTTTTTACCAGCAGAGTGAGAACTCAATCTTAAAGTGCTCATTCACAGTATTTGGAAACTGGAACAGCTTAGTAACACCATGGCCTTAATTGGCTCTACTCAAGTAAAATATTCAATGTAGTCATTTAACAGATGCAAATTAAGTCACATCCCTAACTAGTCACTTCCCTCTTGCAGGAATTCCCAATGCTATTATGAAGAAGAATCCCAAGTATTCCAGGCAACATGCTTATGCTCTGATGCAGTGTAAACACCAGGGGGTTCAGAGTTATTTTTCAAGCAACTAAAAACTACCTACGGAGGATTAATAAGTTTTATTCAACACTTATCCATCTACTCATTAATTTAAAGGCTACCTTAAAGCTTAGAGGCCATTGCTTTCCCTAAAGTTCTCAGCACACAAACTACACAGGCTATTCCTGATGGTATAGGGCAGCTCAGAGATCCTTTTTCCATTGTAAATTGTATTTTTTATATTGTACTTGGTATTTCCATTATAAATCATGCACCACACGAGCAGTTTCCCCTCTGAGAGCTGCTCATATGTGCAGAGCCCAATTCTCAGTGTGAGTGGTGCTGATATGTGTGTTTGCCAAAGCCTCAGATTAACTGAATTCCCCTGAAAATGTACAATCAGCACCTCAGAGGTGGATTTTACAGCAGTGTTGGTGTAAAATCCTGGCTGAGGATTTTACAGCAGTGCTGGACAAGCCTGGCTGTTTCTGTCTGCTCAGATCACACATTCAGCACCTCAGAGGTGAATTTTACAGCAGTATTGGTGTAAAATCCTGGCTGAGGATTTTACAGCAGTGTTGGACAAGCCTGGCCGTGCCTGTTTGCTCAGATCACACACTCAGCACCTCAGAGGTGGATTTTCCATCAGTATTGGTGTAAAATCCTGGCTGAGGATTTTACAGCAGTGCTGGACAAGCCTGGCTATGTCTCTCTGCTCACACACACACACACACAGAAGATGATGAAATCAAGGTGTGGCTGCCACTGTCCACCACCAGCCCAAGTGCCATCCCTACTCCCAAACCTGCGCATTGACCACCATGAAGTTAATTTAGTTAATTAGTTAATAAGCTTTTCAAGCTCTGTGAACGGAATTTTATGATTACAAACAGCTTATCTGGGACTCCAGAATCTGATTCCAGAGCGCTGAGGTAGTCGATGGCACCCTCCTCGTGCTGCTGAGAGAGCTCACACCTCCCCAAAGTTGGTGTGTCCGGTCTCCCTGGCGTGCTCCCTGGCCTCCAGCTGCCCCGTCAGTCCCTTCTGGCACACCATGCAGCGCAGGGCGAAGCGATTCACATCCGTGAACTGCCTCTTCCTGCGGGCTTCATCCGCCAGCTCCAGAGCCTGGGCCAGCACCACGTCATCGCTGCTGGGGAAGATGGTCTGGGGAGGAAGGTCCGAGGAGGGCAGGCGGCGCTCCAGCGGGTCGTAGTGGATGCCGTCGTAGATGAGCAGCACGCGCTTGCTGTAGCCGGCGTCCTCGCCGAAGCGGTCGATGCGCACGGTCTGCGTGTCCACCACGCAGATCTCGCACTGGTAGAACTTGGAGAGGATGGAGACCTCGATGGCCCCTCCCCAGGTCTCCTCCCTGCGGATCCAGTCACAGTATTCCCGGTTGGTTTTGCCCAGCACGGCCTCGCAGTACGACTCGGGGTCGCTGGCCACGATCTGCGCGATGAGGTTGCGCATCTCCGGCGCGCAGCCGGGGTCGTACACGCCGCCCTCCACCACGTAGAACACGCTGGTGAACAGGCAGGAATTGTCTGCTGGCACCACCCTCCTGACCAGCACGGGCACGGCTTCCCTCACGGGCTGGGACATGGCTTTTTTGGCCACCACCGGCGAGCCGGGCTCGGGTTTGGATGTGTCCTCTTCCACGATCAGAGTGTCACCTGCCACACAGGAGGAGGGACATAAAGGGGGGGACTTAAAGCCGGTGCTGCTCCTCCAACACAACAACACGGCCGTGCTGGCATTACTGAGAGTCACAGAAGGGAATCACAGAATGTTTTGGGATAATAAACATCACCCAGTCCCACCCCTGGCAGGGGCAGGGACGCTTTCCACCAGCCCAGGCTGCTCCAAGCCCTGTCCAGCCCGACCTCGCACACCTCGCCCGTTTCCCCCAGCTCGGTATCCCGCCGGGAAACAGCGTCGCCCAACAGCCGCCGGCACCACAACGGTCCCCGCGGGACTCACCTGGCCTGGCCCGGACCCCGTCCCCTCCAGCCCCGCCGCTTCTCCCTCCGGACCCCCGGGACGCAGCCAAAGCACCGGCGGCGAGCAGGAAGCGCTGCCGAGCCGGGCGCTGACGCCTCCCCCGGCAGCAGGAACCGGCCCGACCGCCGGTTGATGAGGGGCGTGTGCGCCACGGCCTCTTTAATTAACGTAATTACAGCCGGCGGGGCGGCAGAGCCCTCAGAGCGCCGCCCGCCTCCCTTCTCCCTCCGCCCCGCGGGGCCCTCACCCGAGTGGATGCCGAGCTCGCCCAGCCGCCGCTCGCCGTCGCTGAGGTCGAGGCTGCGCGGCGGGAAGCCGAGCAGGAGGCGCTGCGCGGGCGCGGGCACTCCGGTGAGCGCGGCGAGCGCGGCCTGCATGTCGCGGAGGCGGGAGTGCGGCGACAGCCCCGGCAGCGCGTGCGAGCCGCTCCGGGCCTTGCAGCGCAGCCGCAGCATCCTCGGGGCCGCCGCCGCACCGGCCGCCGCCGCTTCCGCTTCCGGCCCGTGCCCGCCCCGCTCTCGCGAGAGCACGCAGAGCCCCACCCCCCCTCCGCAGCCGCAGCAAGCGGCCAATCAGAGCGCGCGCGGCGCCCGGTCATTTGCATAGCGCCCTATTTTTGCATAGCGCGAGGCTCATTTGCATAGAGCCCTTGTCATCGGTAGGGCACGCCGGGCTTGTGATTTGCATACAGCAGGTGACACCGCCCACTTAATTTGCATGCAGCCGGACCCCTCCTTGCCATCTCATTTGCGTCGCCGTGATTTGCTGTCCCCTCCCTTCCGCGACGATTACCTCCCATTTGATTTGCATAGCCCGCCTGGATTTGCATAAAGGAGCGAGCTTCGCTCCCCTTTCATCACCGCCCATCTCATTTGCATGGCGCGCGTGCTCCGCTTCTCCTCCCGCCCCGCCCACCGCCCTTTCGGTCTTATTTGCATACAGCGCACGGTTGCCCCGCCCTCCAGATCTTATTTGCATACACCGCGCGGCTCTCCCTCCCTCCCGGTCTTATTTGCATGCAGCCAACGGTTGTCCCGCCCTCCCGGTCTCATTTGCATACAGCGAACAGTTGCCCCGCCCTCCCGGTCTCATTTGCATCCAGCGCGCCCCCGCGCGCGTGACGCGGGCCGCTTTTTCCCGCCCCGCCGCGCCCCTTTTCCCGCGTGTTCGGTGCCCGGTTTCCGTTCGCCGCCGCTCCGCCGTGCGCGCGAGCCCCGCCGCTCATTTGCATGCGATTTGCATGCGGCGGGGCGGCGGAGCGGAGCCATGTCGGCGGCGCTGCGGGGCGGCGGCGGGGCCCCGCGGGGCAGGGCCGGCGAGAAGCAGTGCTGTGAGTAACCGCGGGGCCGGGAAGGAACGGAACCGGCACCGGGAGGGGGGGATAGGGCTGCGCGTTCGCCCCGAGCCTCGCGTCCCTGTCCTGGCTGTCTCCTCCCGCGCGGATCCCGTCCTGTCCCCTGCCCTGCTGTCCCCTCCCGCGTTTCCCTGTCCCCATCCTCCCGGATGCTGCATCCATCCCCATCCCGAGCTTTTCGCCCCAAATCCGCCTCTCCGCGGGCGTTTTGGGAGCCGGCTCGGGCTGTTCCCCGAGGGAACGTGACCGTTTTGTTAAAAACATCTTTGGTTCGCCCTTGACGGTGCTGCCCGGGCGGGAAATGCTGTTAACGCTGAAAGCCCCATTAGGCAGCGGTGCTGCCTCATTAACAAACACCTGGAGACCACAGAGCGGTCACAGCAGCTCATTAATGACAAGGACACAAAGCCAGCCCGTCCTGGGATGCTCGTAGGTGTTTATCCACCAGGAGATGGGATAACGCCGTGCTGAGTCTCACTTTATGCTCTCCAGCGCCCCTGATGCCGTTTTGGGGTTGTTTGGGGTTTTTTTGGTTTTTTTTTTTTTTTTTTTTTTGCAGCATGGGCTTCCTACATGACCAACTCCCCGACGCTGATCGTGATGATCGGGCTGCCTGCCAGGGGCAAGACCTACATGTCCAAAAAGCTCACCCGCTACCTCAACTGGATCGGGGTGCCCACCAGAGGTAGGTGGCTGTGTGTGGGGACACCCCTGTCCCGTGCTGGCACATCCCTGCCAGAGGAATGTCCTCACCCTCCCCTCTCCCGTGTGTGAAGTGTTTAATTTAGGGGTGTATCGGCGTGAGGCAGTGAAGTCCTACAAGTCCTACGACTTCTTCAGGCACGACAACAAAGAGGCCATGGAAATCCGCAAGTGAGTCCCTGGCAGGGCTGGGGGCACTGGAGTTTTGGCAGGCTGTGGGTGTGAGGAGCAGAAAATAACCCAGAGTCCCTGGGGAAGGGAAAAGGAACAGCACAGGCTGTGCAGGGATCCTGCCAGGGATGGACGTGGGAGTTTGGGGTGGCACAAAGCTCAGATCTTGGTGCCCCAAGATTTTTGGGGCCCTTAGGACGGTGCAGGGCTGTGAGGGAGGTGCTTGAACCCCTCCCTGCTGGCTCAGAAGCTTTGCTGTGGGAATACTTTCCATCAGCTGTGACCATCCCTATTTCTGTCCCGCAGACGCTGTGCCCTGGTGGCTCTGGAAGATGTGAAGTCTTATCTCTTGGAGGAGTGTGGGCAAATAGCTGTAAGATCCTCTGCACTAAAAATAGCTTTACGTCAGGGCAGTTCAGATCTGGAGTGTTCAGGCACCTGATTTGGGGTTTAAAAGGCTTAAGATGCTCAGTGCTCCTTCCTCGTTTTCTGCCAGGTGTTCGATGCGACCAACACAACTCGGGAGCGCCGGGACCTGATCTTGAACTTTGCTAAGGAAAATGCTTTCAAGGTAGTGCTTTAACTGTGTGTGTGGTTTAATTTGCAGTCTCTGTGGCTCCCTGGCACAGGAGTTTTGGCTCTGAATGTGCTCCCTTGCCTTTTCCCCAGGTGTTTTTCGTGGAGTCTGTCTGTGATGATCCAGAGGTCATCGCTGCCAACATCCTGGTGGGTGCTGCCCTTCCCAGGCTGGGCTGCTGTGGGAGTTTGGGTGCTCAGTGCAAGGTCACAGGCTCAGGGAGCTCCCTCTTGCCTTTCACCTGCCCAATAAGCAGCTGGGATTTGCAGGTTTATTAAAAGCCAGAGATGCCGTTATGTGAGAATGTGGGAATGGAGCGGAGCTGGGAATGGGTGACCTTGAAGCTGTGCTGGCCAGGGAGGGAGGGCAGAGCTCTGAGCCAGGGTGTCTGTCAGGGCCAACCACTTCAGTGCCTTAAGAGTCGCCCTTTGTTTCCTCTCCAGGAGCAGGTTTTTCGTCGGGGCAGCGTTAAACAATGTGGATTTGTTTCAAAAGGGGGGAATGTTATTCATCTTTTGTTCTCTCTTGAGTTTGCTAACTCACAGCTGTCTGTTGGGCAGGAGGTGAAAGTTTCCAGCCCTGACTACCCAGAGAGGCACAGGGAGAATGTGATGGACGATTTCCTGAAGAGGATTGAGTGCTACAAGGTCACCTACCAGCCCCTGGACCCGGATGCTTATGACAAGTAAGCAAATCCCTTGGCACATCCCTTAGCAACATGAGCTGCTTTGCTGTCAGGGTGCTCCAACACCTCTGCCCTCCCCAGGTGTGGCTGAGTGCAGGTGAATCACAGGTCCCCAGTGAGATTTGAAGGGATTTTTCTCTGTGTGCAGGTGAATCACAGGTCCCCAGTGGGATTTGAAGGGATTTTTCTCTGTGTGCTGCAGAATCACAGGTCCCCAGTGAGATTTGAAGGGATTTTTCTCTGTGTGCAGGTGAATCACAGGTTCCCAGTGAGATTTGAAGGGATTTTTCTCTGTGTGCTGCAGAATCACAGGTCCCCAGTGAGATTTGAAGGGATTTTTCTCTGTGTGCAGGTGAATCACAGGTCCCCAGTGAGATTTGAAGGGATTTTTCTCTGTGTGCAGGTGAATCACAGGTCCCCAGTGAGATTTGAAGGGATTTTTCTCTGTGTGCTGCAGAATCACAGGATGGTTTGGGTTGGATGGGATCTCCAAGCCCATCTCTAAGAGCCATGGGCAGGGACACCTCCCACTATCCCAGGCTGCTCCAAACCCTGTCCAGCCTGGTTTTGGTCACTCCCAGGGATCCAGGGGTGCCCACTCAGGGCAGGATTTTTAAGCCCAGCAGTTCAGTGCCTGTCCTACCTCCTAGAGGAGCAGTAGCTGGGTGACACCAGGTGCTCCTGCCTCATTTTTCAAACCACCCATGTGGGTGTTTTTATTTTATATCCACTGCAGAGATCTCTCCTCATTAAAGTGGTTAACGTGGGCCTGGTGAACTGAGTGCAGGATTACATCCAGTATAAAATTGTCTATTACTTCAAACAAGCCACCCATGTTTGGTGGTTTTATTTTATTTTATATCCACTCCAGAGATCTCTCCTTCATTAAAGTGATCAACATAGGGCAGCGGTTCCTGGTGAGCCGAGTGCAGCACTGTCACAGACGTGTTTTATGAAAAATCCTTTCCTTAGGATTTTTTCCTCCTGAGAAGCTGAGATGAAAAAATCCTAAGGTTTTTAGGAACAAAATGTAAACAATGGTTATCTGCTGCTGTGGAATGCAACAGGTGCATCTGTGATTGGTCTCATGTGATTGTTTCTAATTAATGGCCAATCAGTCAGCTGGCTCAGACACTCTGTCTGAGACAGAAGTCTTTGTTATCATTCTTTCCTATTCTATTCTTAGCCAGCCTTCTGATGAAATCCTTTCTTCTATTCTTTTAGTATAGTTTTAATATAATATATATCATAAAATAATAAATCAGCCTTCTGAAACATGGAGTCAGATCCTCATCTCTTCCCTCATCCTTGGACCCCTGTGAACATGGTCACACAGGGCTACATCCAGAGTAAAATTGTCTATTACTTCAAACAAACCACCCATGTGGCTGTTTTTGTTTTATATCCACTGCAGAGATCTCTCCTTCATTAAAGTGATCAACGTGGGCCAGAGGTTCCTGGTGAACCGAGTGCAGGATTACATCCAGAGTAAAATTGTCTATTACCTGATGAACATCCACGTGCAGCCGCGCACCATCTACCTGTGCCGCCACGGCGAGAGCGAGTACAACCTCCTGGGCAGGATTGGAGGGGACTCTGGGCTGTCACCCCGGGGCAAGCAGGTATGTGGGAGCCAGGGCTGATGCCTTGGAGTGGTTACCCTTCAGTTTTAGCTTTTGGGTTTCTCAGATTCCGTGCTGGCTGAGTGTGGGGCTCTGAGCTTTGTATGAGGTATTGGCACAGATGTGTTTTATGAAAAATCCTTTCCTTAGGATTTTTTTCTCCTGAGAAGCTGAGAGGCCTCAGGAACAAAATGTGAACAATGGTTATCTGCTGCTGTGGAATGCAACAGGTGCATCTGTGATTGGTCTTATGTGGTTGTTTCTAATTAATGGCCAATCACAGTCCAGCTGGCTCAGACTCTCTGGTCAGACACAGGATTTTGTTATTCCTTCCATTCTTTTCTTTTGCTTGCCAGCCTTCTGATGAAATCCTTTCTTCTATTCTTTTAGTATAGTTTTAATATAATATATACCATAAAATAATAAATCAGCCTTCTGAAACATGGAGTCGACATTCTCATCTCTTCCCTCATCCTGGGACCCCTGTGAACAGCACCATAAAGTGTTAGTAAGTTCTCTTCACAGAATCACCCGGTTAGAAGAGATCTTTAAGATCATTGAGTCCAACCCAGCCCTAACCATGGCACCCAGTGCCATATCCAGTCTTTTTTTAAACACATAGGAATGGTGACTCCACCACCTCCCCAGGCAGCCATTCCAGAACTTTATCACTCCTTCAGTAAAAAACTTTTTCCTAATATTCAACCTAAATTTCTCTTGGTGCAGCTTGAGACTGTGTCCTCTTGTTCTGTCGGTGCTGCCTGACACATTCAATTCCTTGACAATTCCTGACCTTTTCTCAACACTTTTATCATCTATCATTTTCTCTCTATAGCAGCATCTCCTTCATATTCTGTCCTAATCACTGCAGAATCATCTGCTTTGGCTTTCACTACATTTGCATCACCTTTTCAGTCTTTACAAATTATTGCAGCAAATTCCTCTTCCTGGGCCAGGCTGATCCCCCAACATCCCTTTCTGAAGCCTTACATAACTTAGACTTTCAAAATAAGACTCAACTGAAAAATACAGTTTAATAGAATCAGAGAATGCTCCTAAGTACAGTTGAAAAAGCAAAGCAGAAATGTTGGAAATAATAACATTAGAATATAAGTAATATCTTATTGAAAATATATTCTGATATAAACTGTATCTGGTTTTTCAAACAGGGTAGTTAGACTAAAGAATCTTTTTCCAGCTGGGGAATCAAAAAGCATAAACAAGAGTGAATTGAGGGGAGCAGAGCAGGGACTTCATGACCTGAAGCTGTAATTGGACAATTAACCCCAATATGGAAATGGACCAAAACTTATAAAAGTGTAAAAACTCATGACTGGGACCCATCCTGGGTGTAGCCCTGTCCAGGCTCTTGTATCCTTTAAAGGCTTTTCAATAAATACCTGTTTTATTGCCTTTCAATAAATACCTGATTTATTCTTTTTACTCTGTTCCAGATCAGTCTGGGGCTGGACAAGACTAAGAAAATAAGAGTAGATATTTATTAAAGGCCTAAATAGTTACACCTTGGGCAGTCAGAAGCTGCACCCAAGATGAAATGATGGTCATGAGTTTTTTCAGACTGAAATAAGTTTGGTCCATTTGCATATCAGGGGTTAATTCTGCAATTACAGCTCCAGGTAATGAAGTCAGATACCCCCAGTTCACTTTTGTTCACCCTTTTCTCCTTGAATTCCAAGCCCAGAGGGATTGTTTTGCCTGAAAATGTGAAGATGGTAGTTAACCCTTTAAATGGAGTTTAGAGTTAGGCACAAATGCAGTACAGGATTTGAAAATTATAAAGGTTAAAGTAAATTAGAAAGGTTAAAATCTGAAGGCATCAGGCTCCACATCCCCAAGTATGCTCTGAGCAGGTGCAGCTCCCCTGCCCCCTCAATGCCTTAGGATTTTAGCTTTTTTGCATTTAATATATTTGTAATCCTGCAGTTCTTTATTGTATAACTGTAAACTCCATATTCACTGTGAGCTGCTGCTTTCCCATTTTGGGCAGACACAGCAATTCCTCTCCAGGCCTGGAAATCAGGGACACCCCACTGCGTCAGGCCCCAGAAATGGAAACAAAAGTGAGTTGTGGGCAGCAAACTGAGAGTAAATTACTTCATTATCTGAGGATAAATTATTTCATTACCTGAAGCTGTAATTGGAGGATTAACGCCCAACATGCAAATAGACCAAATTTATAAAAGAGTGAAAACCTGTGACCTATAGACCATTTTTGGGTGTAGTCCCCTTGTGGGGCTTTTCCTGCCCTAAATACACCTGAATATTTATATTCAGTAAATATACCTGCTTTTTTATTCCCTTAATTTAGTCCGACCTGTGTTTTTAGGGAGCCCAAAAAGGCATCACCCTCCCCCTAACCTCCCTGGGGCTTTTCTCCCCAGTTTTCCCATGCTCTGAAGAAGTTCATTGAGGAGCAGGAGATCGTGGACCTGAAGGTGTGGACGAGCCAGCTGAAGAGGACAATCCAGACAGCAGAGTGCCTGGGGGTGCTCTATGAGCAGTGGAAGATCCTCAACGAGATTGATGCTGTGAGTGAGAGGCTGCTTAAAAAAACTCAGCTTTTCTAGGTGGGGAACGATGCTTTAAGCCAAATTCATCACCATAAACCCAGCTGATTTATGTTGGAACCCTGGATGGTGAGAATTTTCAATTTTCTGTGCAGAGCACTGCATTTGACCTGTGGAGAAGGCTTCCAAAATTGATTAACAGCAGTGAGATTTTGGGTGTGTAGTTGGTTAGAAGTGTGTAATGCCACAGGGCAGAAAATGTAGAGTTTAGGGTTTTAGAATATAATAATAAATATGAAGGTTTTAGGGCAGAGACAGGTTGTTGTTCTTTACCTTCTTCTTCATGGATTTGGGTGGGGAATAATGTTTAAAGCCAAATTAATCACCATAAACCCAGCTGATTTATGTTGGAACCTTGGATGCTGAGAATTTTCAACTTTCTGTGCAGAGCACTGCATTGGACCCAAGACTGTGGAGAAAAATTGATAAATAGCCCTGGGATTACAGGTGTGAAGTTGGTTAGAGGTTTGTAATGTCACAGAGTAGAAAACTTAAAGTTTAGAGGTTTAGAATATAGTAATAAATATGAAGCAAGATGGAGATTTTAGGGTGGAGACAGGTTGTTGTTGTTCACCTCCTCCTTTTCCTCCTCCTTTTCCTCCTCCTTTTCCATGGGTTTGGGTGGTATTTTATAATTTAACAGAAAAGTCCACACTACAGGCTTTGAGAGATCAGTTATTGGGTTAAAAAAAAAATAATCTAGGTATCATTTCTTAATTAAATAGTTTAGCCTTAAAAACCTTATAACAAAAAATAATTTACCATTTTATACCTTCCTAATAAAAGATTACAGGACTCATTGCTGTGAGGCTGTAGCACTAATAAGAAGCAATAAACACCAAAGTCTAAACATCTCAAGTGCCTTCAATCTTAACCCCAACAAAAGCAGAGAAAAAACAAACAAACCCCCACAATTTCTGTTGATTTATAGCCATGTTTTTGTATTAATGGAGCTCAGCCTTCCAGGATGGGGTTTGGGGTGGTTTTTAGAGGGCTGAGAGTGCTCAGAGCTGCCAGGGGATATATTCCAGGTGGTGTGGAGGAGGAAAAGAGCACTGAACATCCCAGACATCTGTCACACCCTCCTGCCTGGCCAAAGGTTGCTGCTCCCACTCTGATTCCCTCAGGAAATTGCAGGCTGGTTGCTGGGGAGGTGAGGGCTCATTTGTCATCCCTGGCAAACACCAGGGATGTAATCTTTTTTTTTGGTTTTGAGATAAAAACCAAAGCCCAGCCTCTTCAAACCAGCCTGGCACCCACACAGGGGCAGGGCTGGGTCACTTGCAACACCTAAAATTTCCATGCCAAAAAGGGATCTTGGCCTCAGCCTCTGCTTTTCGTGCCCTCCCTGCCGGCCCTCTGATGAAATGAGGTTTGTTTGTGGTAAGCAGTTTTTCCGTCCCTCAGGGGGTCTGTGAAGAAATGACCTATGCAGAAATTGAAGCCAAGTATCCAGAGGAGTTTGCCATGAGGGATCAGGAGAAATATCTTTATCGTTACCCTGGAGGGGAGGTGAGGACCCTAAAAAGCAACAACACACAGTGCAGTGAAAGAAACATTTATGTGGGGGTTGGACTTAAAACTGATTCCATTTGAAGTTATTCTGCCAATATCTGTATGCAAAATTGCAGATTTTCATCCCAATGAAAGCATTAGTGTTCCCAGTTGTCTTTTGGGGGAAATGTTTCTTGATTTCCCCCATTGGGGTGTGCAGATCCATTTTCAATCCATTCATTTGGCCGCTTGCTGGGTGCTGCCCTCAGACACCACCTAGGGGTTTCTGCATCCCAGAATTGTCACTGAGAAACCACCTGGGAAACAAAATTATCCTGGGTGTGGCCTGGAGTAATTTCTGGCTTTGCTTCACAACCTGTTTAAATGAATCATTTACTATTTTATTTGGTTTTTTTCCCTGACTGCACTCATTGAGTTCCCAGTAATCCAAACCCTCCCAGAGTCTGAGGCTTCTGACACCAAATTTCACTTTCTGCTGTTGCCTTTTTTTGGCTTTTTTTTGTACTATTTTTACCCCACCACCCATAACCTCCTTGAACTTTCTGCTGCTTTGACTGATATTTCCCTGAATGTGACTGTGTTAATTGCCACCTCTGTTTAACCCTGTGTTTACACAACCCCTTGACCAGTTCCTGTTTGGTTTTCCAGTCCTACCAGGACTTGGTGCAGCGCCTGGAGCCAGTAATTATGGAGCTGGAAAGGCAAGGAAATGTCCTGGTTATCTCCCACCAGGCAGTTATGAGGTGCCTCCTGGCTTATTTTCTTGACAAGAGTGCAGGTACAAAAATAAAGGGATGGCTCCTGTCCCCGCTTCCCCTCATGGGGTTTTTGGGAGGGTGGTTTGCAATGACTGGGTGGATTTTTTATTTTATTTTATTTTATTTTTATTCTATTTATTTTTATTTTTATTTTATTTTTTATTTTAATTTTTTTATTTTTATTTTTTTAACCAGGTGGGGGTTTCTTAACAAACTGTTTAAAAAAGGAGGAAAGGAAATGTTTCAGCAGTGGTTTAACCTCATGGGGTTTTGAGAGGGTGCTTTGGAATGACTGGGTAGATTTTTATTTTATTTTTATTTTATTTTATTTTATTTTTTAAATTTTTATTCTATTTATTTTATTTTTATTCTATTTTTTATTTTTATTTTGTTTTTATTTTTATTTTTTTAACAAGGTGGGTTTTTTTAACAAGCTGTTTATAAAAGGAGGAAAGGAAATGTTTCAGCAGTGATTTAACCTCATGGGGTTTTTGGGAGGGTGGCTTGGAATGACTGGGTGGATTTTTATTTTATTTTATTTTATTTTTTTATTTTTGTATTTTATTTAATTTTTTAAAATTTTATTTGTATCTTATTTTATTTGTATCTTATTTTATTTGTGTCTTATTTTATTTGTGTCTTATTTGTATCTTATTTTATTTGTATCTTATTTTATATGTATCTTATTTTTATTTTATTTTTATTTTAATTTTATTTTTATTTTAACAAGGTGGGGTTTTTTTTTAACAAGCTGTTTAAAAAAGGAGGAAAGGAAATTTTTCAGCAGTGGTTTAACCCTTGAATTCCAGCAGTGCAAGGAGAATGGTTTGGGTTAAAAAGACCCTTAAAAGGGTTTAATCTGAGAGCCTGAGTGCCATCCACTGGCTCTCACTCCCAGCATAATTCCCATTTAATCCTGGAATAGTTTGGGGTAAAAGAACCCTTAAAATGGTTTAATCTTGAGTGCCTGAGTGCCATCCACAGGCTCCCATTCCCAGCAGAATTCCCATTCAATCCTGGAATTATTGGGTTAAAAAGACCCTTAAAAGGGTTTAATCTGACAGCCTGAGTGCCATCCACAGGCTCTCACTCCCAGGACAATTCCCATTCAATCCCAGAATGATTTGGGTTTAAAAGACCCTTAAAATGGTTTAATCTGGGTGCCATCCACATGTTCTCATCCCCAGCACAATTCCCATTCAATCCTGGAATTATTTGGGTTAAAAAGACCCTTAAAAGGGTTTCATCTGAGTGCCATCCACAGACCCTCACTCCAAGGAAAATTCCCATTCAGTCCTGGAATGATTTGGGTTAAAACGACCCTTTAAAGGGTTTAGTTTGACCCTCTGTGGTGGGCAGGGACATCCCAGTGCTGCTGTGGGACTGGGGTGGGGACAGGGGGGCTGTGGCATCCCAGGTGACCCCAAAACACCTTTTTGTGCCCTAGATGAGCTGCCCTACCTGCGCTGCCCCCTCCACACCATTTTCAAGCTCACACCTGTTGCCTATGGTAAATAACTGCTTTATTTTCATTTTTAATTTGAATTCCTCTCCTGGTTTGTGTGGGGGGAAGTTGTGGGAGGTTTGGGTCCATGTGTGGCAGCACCTGGCCATGCTCTAGAAGCTTTGGTAATACATCAAGAGGTTATTTCCTGGTTAATATACAATAAATTAACAAGGAAAAGGGTTCTGGGGGGGTGGGGAGCAGATGTGGAGGTGCAGGGTCTTCTTCCCTGACCTCTCTTTTAAACAATTGGATTTTCCCAATTTTTCCTGTTTTTTTTCCCAATTTTTGTGGGCCAGCAAGGCTGTGCCTCCAAACTTGGGGTGCAGTCAGTTAAAATTGGCTTTTCTGTGCAGCCCAAACAACTCAGGGCTGTGCTCTCACACTTAAAAACCACCAAGTGTAAAATTCTGTTTGCGGGGTGAACTGTGGATTTATGATCTGTGTTATTTTTATAAATAAGAGATTCATTCCTGTGCATTTTCCCTGCTGTTTTGTTAATAAATTACTCATATAAATTTCTTTCTCTGGGGTGAAGGCTGCAAAGTGGAGACAATTTCCATGGGTGTGGAGGCAGTGAACACCCACCGGGAAAAGCCCTCCCTGAACTCAGTAAGTTTTGCTGCACCTCTCTGGCCCCACCTTTTCCAAAACAAGCCACAAAACACTTAAAACACTTGCTAGAACTGCCTGGTGCCTTTCAGTGAGCAGAAGGATTCTCTATTTTGGGAGAAATAACCCCCAAAAATCGGAATTAATTTTAAGGTGCCTCCCAGGCCAGTGGGGATATTTTTCAGAGCTGTTGTAGGGAACAGAAATGGGCAAATTTAGGGCATAAGATTATAAACTCCAGGTTTTGCTCTCAGTTGTTAGTGTGGTGTTTGTTGCTGATGCTATTGGTAATTTCAAAAAGTAATTTGGCAAAAGGGTTAAAGTGGATTTTTCTCCTTGTCTTGATGAGTTTTCTCTTTCTGAAATCCTCTCTCTGCCATTGTTTAAATGACTGTTGCCATTGTTTAAATTGCTATTTAACCTTGTAACCACCTCAAAAGTCTGGGGGAGATCTCTGAGGGCCTTGACTTTGCAAACCCTGTTTTCCAAAGAGACTGTAAGGAAAACCTCAGTGATTGCCTCTAATTAATTCCCCCAATTAGAGAGCACAAACCAGCTCTGCTGGCTCACAGGAACTCTGAATGCATCTGATTTTAGGTTTTATCCATTCAGGCTTTTTGTTGTAGTTTATGAAGATCCCTTGGGCTGGGATCTGGTTATTCCTTTGTGCTGAGGGAATGGGGAAATTGGGAACCTGCAGCTGTGCCTGGAGGCTCTGTCAGGTGCCAAACTGAGGACATTGGGCATGATTTGTGTGGATCCTTGTGGTTTCCAGCTCACAGGGAGTTGGATTAGGTGATGCTTAAAGGTTCTTCCAACCCCAACCACTCTGGGATTTATCACTTTTCCAACTTCTCTGTGACCCCTGCATGGAAATCATTGCTGCCCACTTGGAGGCTGCTTCTGTTCTGTGCTTTGCTTGGGTAACACAGCTGTTTTGGGGCAGAAGAAGGAGGAAGAAGGGAGAGTTTTCTATTTGCTTATTTTTTTTTTCACTTAAATTCTTCGTGCAGAGAGAAAGAAAAACAAACAAACAAAAAAATAAGAAAAAACCACCACCTAAACAGAGCCACCTAAACAAAACAAAAGTCCCAAAGGGAAGTAAAACTGCTGAAAAATCACTTTGCAGTTGTCTCCAAGCTGGATGAAGTTGTTTCCAAGCTGGTGCACAGCTGGGGAAGGCCCAGCCCGGTGCGGGGTCACTCAGGGAGGGCTGCTGGCGGTGTGTGACGTTCGTGCCTTTAAACTCTGGTTCCCCCTTTTCATTCCTGGTGATTCCCTCTGTGTGGGATCAGCACGAGCTCCCCAGCAGCCAGAGCCCTGTGAGGATGAGGAGGAACAGCTTTACCCCGCGGGCCAGCGCCGACACCGTAAAGCGCCCGCGGCACCACAGCCTGGGCAGCAAACCCCTCCACCTGCTGGGGCCTCTCCCATCCCTGGATGCTCGAGGGCCTCTCCCATCCCTGGAAGCTGGAGAAGGGGCTGAGCAGCCACAGCTGGAAGTCTCTGTCCAGGTGGTACCATCGCTTTGCTCTTCCTCCCCACCATTGCCCGAAATCCAGGCCCTGCCCAGGAGCTTGAGCAGGGTCTCTGTTTCTGCATGGAAATTATCCAGCCTGGGTTGGATTAATTGAAAAAGCCCTTCAAAACCAACTCCAAAACATCCAAATTCCCCAATCCAGCTGAAATTGTGGTGCCAGTCTTTCAGAGTCAGGCTCCACACAGGCAGGTTTCCATCAGTGCCACGGGGTTTTGGCATCCCTGGAAGCTCGAGGGCCTCTCCCATCACTGGAAGGTCAAGAGGGGCTGAGCAGCCACAGCTGGAAGTCACTGTCCAGGTGGTGCCATCCCTCTGCTCCCCCTCCCCACCATCGCCCAGGGTCCTCCCCAAAATCCAGACCCAGGATCTTGAGCAGGGTCTCTGTTTCTGCATGGAAATTATCCAGCCTGGGTTGGATTAAGGACAAAAAACAACTGAAAAACCCCTTCAAAACCAACGCCAAAACATCAAAATTCCCCAATCCAGCTGGAATTCTGGTGCCAGTTTTTCAGAGTCAGGCTCTACGCAGGCAGATTTCCATCAGTGCCACAGGGTTTTGACAGGGGCCTCTCCCATCCCTGGAAGGTCAAAAAGGGGCTGAGCAGCCACAGCTGGAAGTCACTGTCCAGGTGGTGCCATCCCTCTGCTTCCCCTCCCCACCATTGCTCAGGGTCCTCTGTTGAATTTGCAGGCAACCCCAACAAGGGAAGAGATGAGAATCTTGACTCCTTGTTTCAGAAGGCTGATTTATTATATTATTTTCTATTATATATAACTATATATTATATTATTTTATATTATTTCTATTATATTATTTTTGTATATATATAATATCTATTATATATATATTATATTAAAAGAAAATTATATATTAAAACTACACTAAAGAATAGAAGAAAGGATTTAATCAGAAGGCTAGCAAGGAAAGGAAAAGAATGATAATAAAATCTTGTGACTGACCAGAGAGTCTGAGCCAGCTGATGGTGATTGGCCATTAATTAGAAACAACCACATGAGACCAATCCCAGATGCACCTGTTGCATTCCACAGCAGCAGATAACCATTGTTTATATTTCGTTTCTGAGGCCTCTCAGCTTCTCAGTAGAAAAGATCCTAACAAAAGGATTTTTCATAAAATATGTCCGTGACAGTCCTCTCCGAAATCCAGACCCTGCCCAGGATTGTGAGCAGTGTGTCTTTTTCTGCATGGAAATTATCCAGCCTGGGTTGGATTAAGAAAAAAAACCAACTGAAAAACCCCTTCAAAACCAACCCCAAAACACCCAAATCCCCCTATCTAACTGGAATTGTGGTGCCAGTTTTTCACAGTCAGGCTCCACCTGGGCAGGTTTCCATCAGTGCCACAGGGTTTAATTCTGGATAGGGTTTTGCTTCTGGGCTAAAACCTGATTGGAAAAGTCATCAATACCCACTTTGTCCCAATTTTTTACTGCAGCCCAGTGCTGTCCCTGCCTTCTATCACCTCCTGCTGCAACACAACCCTGCCCTGGGCTCACAGGAAAATTTGGGGCTGCTTCACTCCTCCCTCGTTTGCTTTGCTGCTTTTCCTATTTCAGTCTCTGTAAGATGCACTTTGAGCCCTGCTGTGCTTCTCTGTTTCCTTTGCAGCCTCCAGAGGGAAATGCTTGCCTCTGAGCACCACTGCAAGCAGCTTGGGTGTGCTCTCTTTGGGGTTAGTAAGTTGGATTTCTCTTGATTCCTGTTGCATGGAAACTACCCTGGGCAAAGACAAACCCATGGAGCAGAAGGAATCTTGTGCTGGATAAAACCTGAGGTTTTGGGGGACCTCAGTGGGGGCTGAGCCTGCTGATCCAGGGGCTCCAACTGGGCTTGGCTGCTGGAAATTGTGGTTTTAGCCCAGCTTGCTCCATGCCTGGAGCAGGACATGGGATGGATCATGGTGCTGAGCAGGGCAGGATCCCAGCTGAGTGTCCCAGGACAGGGTGTGGTGACATTGCTGCTCTCAGGGATTTTGTAGGAGTCTCTGGATTGTGGATTTGTCGTTGATTTTCACTGTCTGAGTGTGTTCCTGGTGTCTCTTGGGCCCTGAGTGAGGCAGAGGAAGGAGTTTAATCAAAGCTCTCTATTTGTTGTGGTTAATTTACAAGGTGGTCACTGTGATGGTTCTTGGGTGGTTCTGGCAGTGGGATTCCCCATGGAGAAGGGGAATAAAAGTGAGAAACCCTGAGTAACCAACCTGCCTCCCTATTCCTGAGCTTCTCCACCTCTCTGAGCTTGTGTGGGCTCAGGCTGAGATGGGAAAACCCTTCAGGGTTTGGCAGGAGGCTGAAGTGTCACTACAGGACACAAAACAACACCAGTGCACACTGCTGCTCTCAAGGTGAAGAAGAAAAGGGAAAGTTTATTTTCTGACTCCAACATTTATAAAAGTGACCCTGGATTGGAGGGTGACAGTGCCCCCTCTCCAATGACACTGGGCAAACCAACAGTCCATCAAATTTCTCTTCCTCCATAAAAGAATGCAAAACAATGAGTTATTTACAGAAAGTGTGTGAGAAAGTTTGCTACAAGAATATAAACATCAGAAGGCTTAGAAAATCTTAAAAAATCACTGAAGGGTGATGTAAAGAATGAAACAGGTCTTTGTGTGTCAGACAATACCTTTTCCTGACTTAGAGATGGGGCAACTGAGAGGTGTTTAAAAACTTTTATTCCATTTTCAGTCTTATTTGAAGGGTGAGACAACACAGATATTATAATTCACACTATCACAACCAGAAGCCAATTATTTCCTAATTACAATACACTATAAGCATTTCTTGGCCTATCAGCTTTTTGCCATGCCATGCTGTAGATGTCTTAAAGCCAAAAATGTAAAACTACCCTTTGTGGGTGTCACTACACACATTTTCCATATTTTTGTGCTTGGATGGAAGGGATGCAGCAAATCCTGAGGTGGTTCCTGCCCTGGGCAGCAGCTCCATGGAGCTGGCCTCACCTCTCCATGAGCTGAGCTGCCTCCTGCTTTACCCCCTCCTGCCTTCCTTGCTGTGACCTCTCCTCTTTCTCTTTTCCCTGCAGAAAATGGCCACTTTGGGCGTGTAGGAGTTCCTGCTTTCCCCTTGGATCCAGCTGGGAATTCCAGCACCAGGAGGAGCCGGGGCTGGAGCATCCCTGGGGCACCGTGAGCCACCCTGGCCAGCACTTGCCTTGAACTGTGATTCTAGAGCCTGTCTGTGTCTTTTTTTTCTTTCCAAATGCTGCAGTGTCTGTCCATGGGGCTGGAGATGATTTCCTGTGGAGATTTTTCCAAGCTGCTTTTAGTGCTCCCAAGCCAGCGCATCCCCGGGTGTTGAAATCGTGTCCCACGCCTTTCCTCCTGGCCAGGAGCCCAAATTAACCACAGTGGGAGGACAAAATAATCATGTTTTCACTCGCTGAGGCAGCTTTTCTTTGGAAAAGACATTTCCTGGCCAAATCCCCCGGGTTTTATTTCTCCATTTCCAAGTTATTTCCAAGTTCAAACTCAATTTTTTTTCTGGTTTTCAGCCATCCAGGGAGCTCTTGGTAGGGTTTGACTTTCCCTCCTTGAGTGCTGCTGTGAATCCCCCAATCTGAGCCAGTTCCTTTTGGCTTGGATGTTTGTTCCAGGCTTTTTCTTGGATCTGACACCCAGAAATCCATCCCATGGGCTGCCTCCTGTGAGGGACAGATGGGAATGAACCCTCCTGCCCCTCTCTGGGATCAGCACTGCTCCCAGTGCTTTAAATCCCATCTCAACCCCTATTTTAGCTTCTCCTCCCTACCAAAACTCCATCCTGTCACTCATTTTTCCTGCATTTTTGGGGTGTTTTTATCCATTTACCCCCAAAAATGGGAGCATGGCTGGGACCAGCAGGGCTCCTGGGCAGGGTTTGCAGGAAGCACAAGGGTTTTTACCAGTTTTCTTTATTTTACACCAAATTTTTAGGCCCAACAACAAGCTTTTAACTTGCCTCTGAATAAGCTGTGAATGTTCCCAATGCTGCCTTTCATAGTTTTAAGCTGTTGTAGAGTTTGCAGCTCTGTGTGGCCGTGTCTTAACTTAAATCCTTCCCTTAAATCCCCACCAAACCCCAATTTTCAGTTCTCTCCCACAAGTCTTGACTTGCATTTTGCCAAACTCCATTTTACCCCACTCCAGCTGTTCTTGCAATAAGGGCAGGACCCTCAGGTTGGGTGAAAAAAGGAACATTTGGGTCCAGAACAAAAGGCTGTTCTGGACCTGCTGTTCCCAAATGACTCCAGGATTTATCTGAGCAATTCTGGGCCCCAGAAGTTGCTTATTTTAAATGTGTAAATAAATGTTGGATATACCCACAGCAGGGAAAATATGCCCTGGTTGTGGAGGAGCTCAGCAACCCCAGAGCTTGAGGCTTAACCTGGGCATTTTGAGCTCAAACTTGGTTGTTTTAAACACTCCCAGAGTTGTAATTTGATAAAACTGAGATAGAGAGGACCAAGGCACAAATCTGGACCCCTCAGGATTTCTGAGGAGCGGAAAAATGTGTTGATCTAAAGCAGTTGTGCCACAAAAGGGTGAAATTTGCTGGTGAAAAATTGAGTTTCTATTTGTTTTTCTCCTCGGGGTTTTCCCCCCCAGGTCTGGTTTTGGATTTTAAATGTTTTTATGTTTAGAAATAAACCAGAAAAAATAAAAAAAAATGTTGAAGGAAGAGATTTAGAGCCTATCCATGGCAGTCCTGACTGTCACACTCCAAAGTGCTCTGAACGCACAAACCCGTCCTTGTCAGGCTGGCTGCTCTGACCAAACCCCTCCTGCTCTGGAAAAAGGAGTGGAAAATGTACTGTAGGATGTTTACACACAAAAATGCTGGGATAACTTGCTGAAGAGTTCAAGATGTTCATATCACTGAGCAGTAAATGATTGTAAGGAGACAAAAAAAAAAAATCTATATTTTTACCTGCTGGGATTTGTGAATGTCGCTGTTGATTTGTTGTTGGTGGTCGTGACTTTTGTTTTTTAATCACTGCTGAAAATCTGGTGTTTTGCAGTTTGGCTCCTTTTGGGGGCTGTGGGGTGGAATTCCATCTTTCTCTGCAGTGTTTGTGCCTCGGTGCTTTAATTAAAGCTTTTTCCTCCTGCATTTTTAGCCTTGAGAAATGGTTTAAAGCAAACATACCTGGAGCAGAGCAGCAAATCTGGGAGCAGATCATTGCCCTGAGGGGCTGCAGGGCTGGGGTGATGCCAGTGGGCACCTCCTGGCAGCTCCCTGTGCCAGGGATTTCCTTGAAACCACCTGATTTCCCTTGGCACTGGGCCTGCAAACACCCCAGAACAAACAGGCCTTGCACAACGAGGGTTTTTAGAGATGTTTTTTGGTGGAACAGCTCGCGCTGTCAGTGGGGTCAGTGCCGCGGCCTGGTGGATTTGGGGGTGTGAATGTAAATTTGGGGGTGTGAATGTGAGCCTGGCACCTTCCTGAGCATTTCCCCAGGACTTGGGGAGGGTTTTGTGAGCCCCTGAATTTCTGTGCCTCTGTTTCAAGCAGCACAGGTGGAGCTGGCTGCTGTCACCTTCAGTGGGGCCTGCCTGCCCCTGTGTGTGTCACTGCAGAGAAAAAGGAGTACTTGGGCTAAAAGCTGCTCTTAAATCTGGGAAAAACTGCAAAATGGGGGAAAAGAGTTCAAGCCAGCCTGGCTGGCTGCTCTGTGTGCACTGCTGTGACCTCAGAGCTGTCACCTGTGCCAGGTGTCCCCTTCCCAGCAGCTCGGGTGGGTGACACTGAAACCCAGCCCGGCCTGGCTGCCAAGGTAGTAGGAGAGCTGGGAATGTTATTGAGATGAGGATTAGTGGGATTCCTAGCAAGGATGGGCTTGAAAATTGGTCAGAGGAGCTTCAGTTCATGGTCAGGTTCAGGGGGTGGTGCTTGGAGCGATGGGTGGTTTGTTAGAGGGGGGATTTATTGATACCAATGACAGAAGTTTGGGCCGGATGATTAAAGAGAAAGTGTGTCATGATAAAAAATGAGGGGTTGGGGTTTAGCTGAGGCATATCATTAAGGAGGCCTCTCTTTATTTTAAAAGGCTACTGCTGGTTCATAGCTCCTTAATGATTAGGGTGATACCAGAGAGGATCAGCTTTCCAAGCTGGCCAGGGGAGTGGGTTCTACTACCATTGGTATCACAGCTGAGGGAGGAGAGGCACCAGCACCAGCCTGGCCAGGGCCACCTGCCCTGGGGGTGTCCCCAAGGCTCACCCTGTGCCCCTCTGAGGGCGAGCAGTGCCAATGCCACCCCTGCTGCTGTCCCCCTGCTTCGTTTGCACTGCCGCTCTGCCTGCATTGTTTGGTCAGATGGATCTCACCCAGCTGCTTGTGAACTTTCCTGTTCTGCTGCCTTCTCTAAGTGGTTTATTTTTTTTTAGGTTTAAAAGCTGCAGTGTCTGTTTGTGCTGTGCGTTGTGTGCTCTGTGCACTTGAGCATAAATATCTGTCAGTGTTTATTTGCAATAAAGAGACTTAAAAAAACACAGATAATGCCCTCTGTTCTTTTCCATTGTTTGCTCTGACTCTCCACTGGGTGCTGGTTTTCTGAGGGGCTCAGAGAGTCTCTGGGATGTGTTTGCAGGGGTGGGCAGGTGTCCTCTGGTTTGGGAATCTGAGTTGAAAACGGGGGCTCTTAAACCCTACTGCTGTTCCCCTTGTCTCCTCACTTTTAAGGGTGTTTTTCCTGGAGGTCAGGATCTCAGGTTTTCCATGGAACTGAGCTTTAAGGTCCTTTCCAAGCAAACCATTCTGGAATTCTCTGTGTTCAGCTCCGAGCGATGCTCCTGGTGCCCTCCTGGGCTGTTGAGCTCCAGCTGGAGCTACTCCCATGGAGAAATCCCATTTGGAATGCTCTGAAACCCCATTTGGAATGCTCTGAAACCCCTTTTGGAATGCTCTGAAACCCCTTGGGAATGCTTTCTCAAACCCCTTTTAGAATGCTCTCTGAAACCTCTTTTGGCCATGGTTTCCTGAGATCAGAGGGTGTCAGAACAGGACATTCCTCTGGCTGCCCTGGAGGGCTCGAGACACTGGGAAGGTGCTCAGAGTCCTTGGCACGGAGTAAAAACACCTGTGCCTTTGATTTTAAACCATGGAAACAATTCCCAACTTTGTGTGAGGAGTTACATGCCACAAGGGTTTGAGTAGAATAATAGTTAATTTGTCACAGGGTGGAAAAGTAGAATTTTGGGGCTTTTAGAATGGGGGTTCAAGAGGCAAGATGGAGGAATCTGTGTTCTATCTTCCTCCTTCTTCTTCTTCTTCTTGTCCTCCATTTTCTGGGTGATGTTGGCACTTTTGGATTGGTTCAGAGTAGAGACAGACTGTCTAACATAGGTGATAGGTATTGGAAAATTATTGTAAATAAATAAAGTACATGTAGTTTTTAGTATAAAAAGCCAACACCACCCCAAGGATGGTTAGTGTGCCATGAACCAGCCTGCCAGACAGATCTCAGAATGGAATAGATAAAAGAAAATAAACAACCTTGAAAACCAAAGCAGAGGAATCTCGACTTCTTCAGTCTTGGGGCTGGGAAAAAAGACTTTTTAATACCTCAGGAGCCATTCCAGCAACACAAAACCTGAGTGGAGGGGATGAACTCAGGGTGGCCTTGCCCTGGGGTGAAGCAGCTCCCCTGACACCCCTCAGTGCACCCGAGGTCCCAGTGGAGCAGCTCAGCAAGGATTATTTCAAAGACTTGGCACCTCCACACATAAAAACCAAACAATTTCAACATCTGCTTGGGTTGCTTTCAGTTTTTTGTAGGGTTTTGCTGTGGGGGTGGAATAAACTCTTTCCTTCTTGCTCGGCAGGAGTTAATGATTTATGGGTCAGCGGGCCAGCTCTGATTTCTGCAGAATTGAAGTTTCTCTCTGTGGGGCCAGATCTGAGCGTGTGGGCACTATAAAACCCCTCCTTTGCCTGGGGAGACCTGGAGGAGAGCAGTCCCTGTTCCATCCTGTGAGTGCTGAACACGCCAGGGCTCTCCATCTCCTGCCTCCACTGCCCCAGGTAAGACAAATCTAAGGACTGCTCCTGGGAGCTCCTGAGCAGCTCCAGCAGGCACCCAGGCCAGGAAATTAAATCAGATTAAACCAAAAGGGGTGCCAAGGGCTGGAAGAAGGGCAGAGGAGTGAAGCAGGGAAATGTTGGGTTTAAGGCAGGGAGCACCCCGTTCACGAAATTAAATCAGATTAAACCAGGAGGTGTGACAAGGGCTGAAAGAAAAGCAGAGGAGTGAAGCAGGTATGGAGGTGTTGGGTTTAAGGCAGGGAGCACCCAGGTCAGGAAATTAAATCAGATTAAACCAAAAGGTGTGATAAGGGCTGAAAGAAAAGCAGAGGAGTGAAGCAGGCATGGGTGGTGTTGGGTTTAAGGCAGGGAACAGTGAGTGGGACCCTCATTCCCAGGAGGGAGGCAGGCACTGGGAGATTCTGGAACTTTGGGAGGGCTCAGGCTCATGAGTGACCCTGGATAACACAGAGAGGGCTCTTCCAGCTCCCTAGGAGGGGTGCCAGGTGAGTGCAAATTGCACTTAAATTCCACTTTGTAATGCAGTTTGGTTTGATTGACCTGTGACCCTTGCAGCATGAAATATTCCCTTTACTCAGGGAATATTTGCACAGACTGATGGAACGTTTTGCTTGGATACTTCTCTCTCTCCCTGAGGGTGATTCATTGTTAGGGATCTCTTCTGGTGACCCCAGCAGGATTTCTCCTGGCTAAGAATTTATTTACTTCCAAAGAGATTTATTACTACAAATATAAAGTGTTTTACTCCTAAATTTCCAGAAAATAAATTCAGCTCCTGTTCCTTCTGCTCCTCTCCTGTGACTGTAAGAGCTGCTGAGGGGTGCAGAAATCAGACCTGTGCATGTAGCTGGGTATAAACACCCCCAAATACCCCTCTGCTCTCTTCACAGGTACTGTCCCAGGAGGGGAATGTGGTGACATCTGTGGGACCTGCAGGCAGGAATAACCATGCCAGCTTTGGAGCTGGGGAGGCAGAGGAGCTGTGCCGCTGTGCTTGGGTCCCTCCTCACTGCTGCTCTCATTGTCACTGTCCACAGTAAGTGAACGAGTCCACCAGGATGGAATGAGACCCTTGGAGGAAAACCTTCTCCTGGGCTTTACAAGACTTGAATCCTTCTCTTTTCCTCATTGCCTGTGCACTTCAAGGGCTCTGTAAATCTTTGTGATCAGTTCTTCCTTTGCCTTTTTTTTCTCTTTCTGTGGGAAGCAGGTACAAAACTACTGCAGCTGAAAAAGTGCAATAATTTCAGCTAAGTTGGGAGAAGAAATGCTTCATCTGGGCTTTGTGTCCAGCCTTTGAATCTATTCTATTCTATTCTAATTCTATTCTATTCTATTCTATTCTATTCTATTCTATTCTATTCTATTCTATTCTATTCTATTCTATTCTATTCTATCTATACTAAAGAAAGAGAAAGGATACATCAGAAGGCTTCACAAGAATGATAATGAAAGCTCATGACACTCCTGAGAATCTGACACAGCTGGCTGTGATTGGTCATTAATTAAAAACAATTCACATGGAACCAATCGAACATTCACCTTGTGAAAAACGCCAATCACTTGTTTTTAAAATTTTAAAAGTTTAATAGTAATAAAATGGTTAGAAAAATAGCAATATAATTAAAGTAATAAAAATTTGGACAATTTGGATTAGGACAATATGAGACAATAAAAACAAAGAATTATGGACAGTCCAGAAACCTTTTTCTGGGCAAAATAAGCCCAAAAAGGACCCACATTAACAGAGGATTAACCCTTAAAAACAATAACCTGTTGCATATTCATACACCTCATGCATGATGCATAAATTCCATTCAAACACAGGATTCTGTCTGCTCAGTGTCAACTTCCTCTGAATCCTAATGGCATCTTCAGGGCTGAGGAGACAGGAAGAAGTTCATTACTCCTGAAAATGGGGCAATAAATTCCCTTTTTCTGAAAGATTTAAGTTCCCGTGGCTGCTATCTGGTGCAAGTACCTCATTCTTTTTTTAAAAAAACATCTCACGTACATGATTTCTATTTTAACATTATGTTATAACCTAAAACTATATTTAACACACTACTTTAAAAAATTAATACAGCATAACTTTCTAACATTTCACAAATAATATTCACTTAAATATTTACAAAAAGCCAATAATAAAATACGCACTTTTCACACACCTGTTGGTAAACAATGTCCAAGCCACATTCCAAAGCAGCAAAACACAGGAGCAGCATTTAGATAATTATTGTTTTCATTTTTCTCTGAGGCTTCTGAGCTTCCCAGGAGAAAATCCTGGGCAAAGTGGATTTTCCTGAAGGTGCCATATGGTGACAGGGCTCTGTGTCCCCAGGTCGCTGTCCCCCTCCAGCACGATCTCCATCAGCAGAGCCCAAGCGGCGGCTGGAGGGCATCGAGCACTTCCACTATGGCTACAAGGTTGAGTTTGTCTGCAGGCCAGGCTATGTGAGAAACACTCGCGTTTCAAACGTCCTCACCTGCGGAGTGAACGGGGTGTGGCGTGGATCCAGTGACATCTGCATACGTGAGTGTGTCTGGGGGGGTCCCTGCCCTTGGGTGTGGTGGTTTTGGGGTCCCCAGATGGAGGAGGAAGGAATGAATCTGACCCCGTGTTCTCAGAAGGCTGATTTATTATTTTATGATATTATATGGTATTGAAGAATACTATACTAAAACTGTACTAAAAGTGTCAGAACCCACAAAATTCCTCTGGCTGCCCTGGAGGGCTCGAGCTCCTGCCCAAGGGGCTCAGGGACCCTGGCACAGAGCCCAAGACCCCTGTGCCTTTGATTTAGCCCTTGGAAAAAACAATTACCAACCTTTATATGAAGAATTACAAGCCACGAAAGTTTAAGTAGAATAATAGTTAGTTTGTCACAGGGTGAAAAATAGATTTTTTGGGGTTTTTAGAATGGGAGTTCAGGGGTCAAGATGGAGGAATCTGGGTGTGTCCAGCCTTTATCCTTCTTGTTCTTGGCCTCCATCTTCTGCTGTGATGGTAGCATTTTTAGATTGGTTTAGAGTAGAAGCTCACTGTCTAACATAGGTGATAGGTATTGGGAAGCTACTGTAAATATTGTACACGTAATTTTTAGTATAAAAAGACAACACCACCTCTGAGGTGGGCAGTGTGCCTCAACCCAACCTGCCAGACAGATCTCAACGGGTCAGAGAAAGAATTTTATAGATAAGAAACAATAAACAACTTTTGGAACGAGGACAGAAGAATTCTGACTCCTCCTTAGACTGCCAGGCTGGGAAAAGAGGCTTTTACGTATCTCAGAGTCACCCTGACCAGCAGAGATTCTGAGATAAAAGAATACTAAAAATAGAGAAAAGACACAGACAGAAGTCTGGAAAGAATGATAATGAAAATCTGTGACTCTCCCTTCAGAGTCTAACACAGCTTGACCATAATTGGCCAATAAGCAAAAAACAATTCACATGCAGCCAATGAAACAAGCACCTGTCGGTAAACAATGTCCAAACCATATTCCAAAGCAGCAAAACACAGGAGAAGCAAATCAGATCATTATTGTTTTCCTTTTTCTCTGAGGCTTCTCAGCTTCCCAGGAGAAGAATTCTGGGCAAAGAGGATTTTCCAGAAAATATGACAGTGACACTTGGGTTGGTACAAGATCATCTCTAGGGTCCCTCCCAACCCCAACCATTCTGGGATTCTGTAGCTTTTGGTTTTGATTTTTTCTGTTGGAGCAGAACCCCAAGTGAGCCCTGGGGATGGTGGCAATGAGTGACCTGAAGGGAAGCACTGGGTTTGTTCCTCTGGTTGCTGACAGTGATGGCAGGAGCTGAAATCACCTCTGGTGCTGGCTGTGCTTTACTGCTAACTCAAAGGATGTCCTTCTGCTCAAGCATTTTGAGCCCCTGTGTCTAAAAAAGCATTGGAGCTGCAGAGGGAGGGTCCTTTAGCTGGGCAGAGATGGTGCCATGGGTCTCTGCAAACCCCAGAGGCAGCAGCTCATGAGGCAGATCTGGCCAGCACTGGCAATCACAGAATAACCTTAGGTTGGAGAGGACATCTCGAGGTCTCTGCTCCATCCCCTGGCTCAGAACTGGGCAACTCTTTGGCTTTCCTGCCAAGAAACTGAGCTGGGAGCTGACTGGAGCCCTGTTGTCCCCAGCCAGGGCGTGCAGCTACCCCGGGGAGCTGGCCAATGGCAGACTGGTCGTGCCTGAAGCGTTCACCTTTGGTTCCAAAGTGACATTCACCTGCAACGCTGGGTAAGCCACGAGCACCTGGGCCACAGGGCTTCTCCCTCTCCAGCCAGTTTTCCAAAGATTTTTCCCCCCTTTGCAGTCAGAGCCTCCCCCATGTAGGTAATTGCAGACCCTGACTGAAATACCTTTTAAGCTTTAAGACTGACTGTGAGTGTCTCAATCTCCTTCTTTGAGGCAGTTCTTCCCAAACTCAGGCTCACCCTCCTGCCTCTTTTCAAACCATTCCCAATGTTTCAGGGTCCTTTTGAAGGAAAGAGGTGAATACTGAGCTCAGAGCTGTAAGTAGTTGATAAAGATTATGCATTTCCTTAGAAACGGGTCATTTTTTAAATTAAAAAAATGTTTTTGTCAGAAGCCAGCGTGTCCTTGAGGAAGTGACACTTTCTGACCAATTTCTGATCTCTGGAATTCTGACAAAGGAGCCCAAATGTTGCTGGTGGTGATGTGGGTAACACATCAGGACTGAGTCTGTGGGATAATTCCCTCTCCCCTGTCTCACACAGGTACAGACTGATTGGAGACTCTGAGATTGAATGTGTGATCAGAAATGAGGTTCTTACCTGGGACAGAGATATTCCCACTTGTCAGGGTAAGCAGAGTTCCTTAATTATCTATTCTTTAATTATCGGGGATGTGGCTGCGGCTGGATAAGGAGGCTGTTGTGTTGCTCTGCTGAGGATGTTGGTATCTCAGTGGCATCTGCTCAGGATTTTGGCATGGTGGAGCCTAGAAATACATTTTTAATCTGTGTTTCCCTTCCTGCAGAAATGTTCATTCACTCTCTGGGAGTGATGCAACTGCATTTGAGTCCAGGATATCCCAAACCCCCTCAGTGCCCAGCCAGAGTTCAGGGCTGGTGCAACTCCTCAAGACCTGCCTTTGATTTCTGACCCTTCTGCTACCTCCTGTTCCCACCTTTTTCTGGCCAGATCCTTGGTTTAAAATTTATTCAATTCTCTTTTTTGCCTCTTCTTCTCATTCCCATGATGATCTTCCCCTCCTTCCACAGCAATTCCCTGTGCACCCCCTCCAGAAATAGAGAATGGGCAGCACAGTGGGATGGACAAGGACCATTTTCAGTATGGGGACTCTGTCACCTACCAGTGCCACAGGCCCAGGAGGGGAGAGAGACCTTTCTCCTTGGTGGGAGAGGCCTCCATTTTCTGCACAAGCAAGGACAACCTGAATGGTGTGTGGAGCAGCCCAGCTCCAGAATGCAAAGGTGAGATGCTCCCACATCCCAGCACCAGCCCCTGCACTGCTGCCTGCTCCTGCTCTGCTGTTTCCTCCCTTGGAAACTCCTCTCCCCTCCATCCTGCTGGAATGGAATCACCTCCTGCAGATGGGACTCTCTGAGTGTGGCAGCTGTGACAGGAATTGGGGTCTCCCCTCATGGTCACGGTGTCAGCAGGGAGGTGGGAGTGGGATTTCACTGTGCTCACAGGGCAGTGGATCCCTCTCACCTGCTGTGAACCAGAACAGCTGCAAAGAAATTCCCAAACCTGCTCCCCTGGGTGTTCATTATGCCTTGCCTTAAAAACCTCTGCTGTAACATGGGGCAAGACGTACAAAACCACCACATCACCCTGCTGCTGTTTTCAGCCCTTCTGAAAAAGGTGATGGGGGCTTTTTCAAAACCCTCATATTCCATATATCTGTCTCGGTTTGGAAAGCCAGGTGTCTGCTAAGGAAGGCAGGAGCCTCCCCTGAAATGGAAAATGTAAACCCCCTCCCTCTGAATTGCTATAAATTTGAAATTAAGGGGCTCTCAGGCAAAAATTTGGGAGTAGGAATAACAGTTCTTTCATAAGGAAGAAAATAAAAAGATAAAATAAACAATGCAGTACACTAAAACAACACTGCCAGAGTCAGAACCCAGCCTGACACCCTGTGGGTCAGGGTGCTGGCAGCAGTCCCATTGGAATTGTGGCTCAGCCCTCCTGCAGTGTCAGGGCTGGTTCTGCTGGAGCAGGGATCCTGGAGAAAGGTGCAGTCTCTGCCTCTGAAGATGCAGTGGAAGAAGAGGCAGCTGCTGTTCCTCTGGGCAATTCAGTGCAGAAGCTGTGCTGGTGTTCCAGAATCTCCAGATTATATCCGGGTAGGAATGCTTGGCTCCTCCCTCTGGGCTCACACTTCCCAGTGGGATGCTGCAGTTCTTATCAGCCCTGCAGTGACATCCAGTAGCCTGTTAACAGCAGATGGCTCTCTGGAGGGAGGAGTGATTGTGGAAGAGATAAACTGCCTAATTAACAGAAGATAACTGCCACACCTCTAACAGATGGCAAATAGAATACACCTTGCCTTGCAATCTGGGACAATATCATAACCCTCACATCTCCCATCTGGAGCCTAACTACTGCTTCCCTGTGTGCTTCCCCTGGCACAGTGGTGACCTGCAAGCAGCCAAGAGTGAAGAATGGGAAGCTGCTGAGTGTGTCCCAGCCTGACTACAGCTTTGGGGACACAGTGGTGTTCGACTGTGACCTGCACTACAGCCTGAGTGGCAGCGACACCTCCACCTGCAGGGACAACGGCCTCTGGGAGCCCCCCATGCCCCTCTGCCAGCGCAGTGAGTCTGCAGGGACAGTGCTGTACTGCACTAAATAGTTTATTTAGTTGTTGCTTTGCACTGGGTGATTGGAGATTTGCACTGAGTTGTCTTTACATTGCACTGAATGGTTTATATCACATGGTTTGTTCTTCCCCTCTCTTATCACACGTTTTTTCCCTCACATACCCCTCTCCCCAGTACCCGCTGGTGGTGGTCTCTCCTCTGTGGTTTTCACCCAAATTCCCTCCATGCCAGGCCCTGTGATGCAGCACTGTCCCTAAACTGCTGTCTCACCCCCAGGCAGCTGTGATGACCCCCCAGATGTGAGGAATGCTGTGAAAGCCAGGCTGGCTGGCAACCTGTTCCCTGTGGACACCATGGTCACCTACGAGTGCGAGCAGGGCCACCAGTTCAGTCCAGGGCAAACCACCTGGAACATCAGCTGCCTGCAGGACTTTGTGTGGAGTGAAGCCCCACCTCCATGTGAAAGTGAGTGCCTGGGGCTTTTGTGACTGCCAGAGTGTGTGAAGGAGCTGCACATGGGGTGGGGACAGCCTGGGGGACAGGGGGATGCACCAGGGCCCAGAGTGGTCTTTGCTGACTCTGGAATTCCTTTGATTTATTCCCCAGTTCCAGAGTTGGTTTTGCTTTATTTGCCAGCTCCTCGAACCTCTGGAAAACACCCATTGTGCTCTTGAGGGTGCACCACCAACATTCCACACCCCAGGAAAGCCCAGGGATGCTTTTGGGGCAGATTTAATGTCATGAGGTGTCTTTCCATCCATCCTTGTCTTCACAACAAATTTCCTGTCACCCACTTGGCTTTGCCGTGGTTTCACCCTCGCTGATGTTTGGCATTTCCCAGGAATTCCTTGCCCAGATCCACACACCCCAAATGGAAGGCCCTTGCACCCATGGCAAGTGAAAGAGGTTTATGAGAGCGGGGACAGGCTGGAGGTGGCATGCAGTGACGGATTTGCTTTCAAAGGCCGTGGCAGCAGCATCACCCTCCTCTGTGGCAGCAATGGTGAATGGGATCCAGCAGTGCCAGAGTGCATTCCAGGTGGGACAGAGTGGTGAGATGAGCATGGCAGAAGCCATGGAGAGTTTTCCCCCACTCCAGGTGGCCCCAGGTCTACTTCTCCTGGGTTAATGTAGAATATACAGGCAGCAAAAGGTCCAGATGGCTACGTGGAAAAAGGGCAGGGTTTTGGCAGGGCTGAGCTGGTGTCTGGAGGGTGGAAGAGTGGTGGGTTGGAAGCTTCTAGGGGCTTGGGAGGTTCCTGAGGAACCCAGGGAGACATTTACCCAGCTGCAAGGGGATGTGGTTTGTGTTTGGGGCTGCTTTGCTGACATGAGGGTGGGGAGCAGAAGATGTTCCCAAGGCATTTCCCCTGTCAGGAGAAAATGAGTAAATAACTGACACAGCAGCTGTAACCCCAAAAACTCAAGAAAATCTTGCCAGAAGGGAAAAACTTGCTCCACCTCCCAGGGCAGGCAGATTAGAGCATGGAGAATTCTCTGTACTGACCCTTCAGGGTTATAGAGGCAGCCTGAGACCTGCACCTGGGGGATGGTCACTTTTCTGCCATGGTTCAGATTTGTTGGTAGCTCTTCTCCATAGAAAACATGACTGGAGCTCTTTTTGGAAACACACAACATCCTTTCTTTCCCATTATTTCCAGAACCACATTGCCCAAAGCCAGACATCCCTCATGGAAAGGAGGTTTATAAAGGCAGAAGTGACTACTCAGTGGGGACCCAGGTGAGGCTGGCCTGTGAGGAGGGCTTTGTCCTCAGGGGCTCTGAGTCCATCACCTGTGGGGCTGATCAGAGCTGGGAGCCCGAGGTGCCCTTCTGTGACAAAGGTAAGTGTGACAAGCAGGGGACAAGAGATCTCCTGCCCCCAGTGGGTGATCTCCTGCCACCAGTGGGTGATCTGCCTCCAGCTCCTGCTCCTGGGGACACCACCTGAGCCAGGTGTCCCCTCCCCAGAGCTGGAATTAGAATCATTAAGGTTGGAAAATACCTCCAACATCATCAGGTCCAGGCTTTGAGTGAATCCCCCAGTGCCACATCCACGTGTTTCTTGAACATTTCAGGAGTGGGGAGGCCACCACTGGGAATATCCTGATATTTCTGGGCTGTAAGAGGCCAGAATCCAGGCAGCAGCTCCCTGTGAATTTGCCTCACACCAACCACAAAATGAACTTTGTGCTGATTTCACAGAAATGCTTTTGGCTCTCACCTGAAGGTGCTAACTGCGCCGCACGTGTCTTTCTTTCTCAATTCCCTTTTTTCCACAGTCTGTGGGCCCCCTCCCCAGATTGCCTTTGGGCAGCACTCTGGCAGGGGTGGCAAGGAGTTCTCTTATGGCTCCAAGGTGACCTACAGCTGTGCAGAGGGGCTGTCCCTGGTGGGGGACGAGTCCCTCTACTGCACCTCGGACGATGGCAAGAGCCTGGCGTGGAGTGGACCTGCCCCGGAGTGCAGGGGTGAGTGGTTTTCGTATTAAAAGATTTTAAAATCATAGAAAATTTAGGAGGTTAGAAAAAGTTAGGCTTAGTAGGCCCTGGGAAAATGTTAAAGGTAGGCTCTGGGAAATAATTAATGTGGAGGAGACACAAACAAGACTTTGTATTTGCTAGAATATGTTAGGCCTTGTATTTGCCAGAATATGTGAAACTGCGCCTGTGTAGTCACTATATGATAAATGATAGAATTGTTAGATGTGATTGGATATAATTATTGTTTAAAGAATCATGAGAAACTGGTAGAGGTTTGAGGGGGATCATGAAAAATCCATCCATGCTAGGATGAAATCATTGCATACAATAGAACAATGTAAGTGTGATAATTAATATATAAGTTATATAATGATAGACTATAAAAATGCATATAATATAAAATATAAATACAAATTATAAAATATAAAATTATAAATAAAATAGAAATATATGAATTATAAATATATAAATATGTAAACATATAGATATATAAAATATATAAGTATATAAATGTATTAAGTATATTAAATATATAAAATATATAAATATATAAATATACAAATATATAAATATATTTATATATAAATATATAAATATGTAAATATATAAATATATAAATATATAAATATATAAATATATAAATATATAAATATATAAATATATAAATATATAAATATATAATATGTTCAGCTTGAAACCATGTTGGGTCAGATTTGGGTCTGTGCACTCCTGACACCCAGAGCTCTTCAATAAAAGCACCTGCATGCAATCATTCTGTGATTCTGTGTTCCTGAACACTGACAGTTTGGGGTCACTGTGGGATCAGGGCATGGCAGTGCCAGCACTCAGAACAATGGGGTTAAAGCGAGCAGGGCTGCCTGCAGATGCTGCTTCCTCCACAGGATGGGGAGATGATCCCTCTGGAAGTGACAGACTGTAAAAACTGAAATGAGGGATGTGGGACTCCAGGCAGCTCTCCAAAATGCAGTTTATTTCATCCAAGAGGTCACAGCAGTCCAGGGTTGTGGGTGACAGAGCTGTGCCTACAGCTGTCAGCTCCAGCTGCAGGCAGGCCTGGAGACCCCTTGGTTTTGGTTACAATGCATTATATACTTTTCTTTTGGTTACAATGCATTATATACTTTTCTTTGCTGAGCATCTTCATACAGAAGAACCAATTTATACCTTAACTTTTATCTATAGCCCATCATAAATACTGTAATTACCATATTCATATTCAAGTTCTCCAATCACTCAAAGTCAGTACATTACAGTTTAAGCTGGAAGTTGTTTTTCAGTTTTCTTGCAGTAGAAAATTCTGAGACCTTTTTTCTACTTTCCACATTTACTGATTTGTTTGCCTGTGCTCTCTTTCTACTTGGTAAAAAAATCTTCTTGTTTGGGGTGGGTTTATCCTTTGCACCAAGTCATAAAAACCCCTTCTAACCAACATAGTTTTTGCCTCCTTAAGTTTTCCAGTGAGACTGGCTCAGCAATTCTTTCCTTCTATATCAAAAGTTGCTTCCATCTCTATTCCTTCTTCCTATCCTACATTCAAAACTGTTTCTGCTAAACATACATATCTGTGAGACTTCCTTGTCAAACTTTCATCCTTCCCAACATCAGCCCCTGGTTCTCCTCACCATCAGGGGTTGGGAGGAGCAGCCCTGCCCGGGTTCTGCTGTGCCCAGAGCCCGGTGCCAGCTCTGCTCTGTCCCACAGCGGTTCGGTGCCCCAAGCCCGTGGTGGAGAGGGGAAGGATGACCCCACAGATGTTCACCTTTCCCTATGGGCTGCTCCTGAATTTCTCCTGCGAGGAAGGCTTCAGGCTGCGTGGTGCTGCCCAGAGCCAGTGCCAGGCTGATGGCACCTGGGACCCGCCCGTGCCCACCTGCCAGCCAGGTGAGTGCCAGCCCTGCCCTGCACGGCCCGGGGGCTGCTCTGCTGGGTCACAGGGAGAGTTTTCTCCTCCATCTCCTCCCATTATTGGGTTTTTTGTGTGTGTTTCCCCCTCAGTTCAGTGCCCCAGGCTCCCCAGGCAGGATGATGTGGTGATTACCTTCAACAAGATGTGGTATGAGGTGAATGAAACTGTGACCTTCTACTGTGATATGCGCTCAGTGGCACCTTCCAAAACCACCTGCTCAGCTGATGGCACCTGGACACCACCACCCACGTGTGTAAGTCCCACCAGCTGCCCCGTTTTTCCTGTTTCTTGCCCCATTTGTAGCTTTGGTCCAGATTCGTGAGGGTGGTTGCTTTGTCACCCCACACTGGAGTCTCACTCTGCCTTTGTTTTGGTTCTTTTTAAGAGGAAAAATGAGGTGTGTGAGAGGGTGCTTCAAAGCAAAGCAGCTTTTCAGTGTGGAATGCCTGTGTCAGAACTGAAAACCTGGCTGGAAGTCCAAAAGCTCTCGCTGGAGATCCAGAAACTTGAAAAGGAGCTAAGGCTCACCACCTACGGCTGACTGGTGGCACTGGCATTGTAAGAACCATCCTCTGTGTGTTGGATCATGATGCTGACTGAGGATTTCTATGACTTTGAAGTAGCCAGGACAAAATCTAACAATTGGCCATGGATTTGGTCACATGAGGAGCCAATGACTTGTGAGTCAGTGACTTGTGAGTCAGTTTGTAGAGCTCACCAGGTTCAGTTTGTAGATCACTTTATGCCTTTCAAAGCTTCGCATTTAGGTCTGTTTGCTACACTGGCAGTGCACAGTTAGGAAGGAACGGAGTGGAAAGTGAATTTTGGTGGTAGAAAGAGGCATGAACGTGGTGAGAGCCACTCACCTCTCCAGTCTATCCCAGTGCTGCCCAGTTCACACACACTGCACTCATTAGTGGGAACAACCCCTTCACTGCCTAATTACTTTTCTCAGCACCACGAAAACCTCAAAGCCTCTGTCCTAGCAAAGCAAAAATGCCGGGTATTCTTCCCAAGCAGGATGGAAGTGTGTGCCCCAAGGACAAATAACAGTGTACAGAAGGAAATGAATGGTTCTGATTTATTTTTTCTGCACCATCCAGTGAAGGGGAAGCACTGTGTGGGCCACATGTCTTGTGATGGGATTAAAAAAAAAAAATAAACCTGAAACTGTAAAAACAGCTCTGTCTGGGTTTTAATAATCTCTAATACATATGAAGTACATATGAAGTACTACTCCTATCTCTAGTAAAGGGAAGTATTTCTGTAATAGGTATGAACTACAGATAATATATAAAGTGTATATAACAAATAGGTTTATTTAAAGTGTATGCAAATAAACAGCTCAGTTAGGTGCTGTTCCATGAGTGCAGGGATTTGAGGGGTGTTTCCACAGCAGCCTGACACCCCACCCTACCTGCCCAAACCTTCTCCAGACACGAGGCCAGGCTGCTGCAGAGCACTCTGAGCTGTGAACCCAGAGCAGCCTCCCTTGCCTTGCACATCCCAGGGCTGGGGGTGGTGTCAGTGGCGTCTTTGGCCCGTCCCCAACTTCCCACTGCTGCTTCCCCTTCCCTGGCAGGCACTCAGGGCAGAGGAGCTCTCCTTGCCAGGGCAGCTCCCACCCCTCACCATGCCAGGGCAGCTCCTGGCAGTGCTGGTTCTGCTGCTGCAGCCCATGGGGACTCAGGGTGAGTGTCCTGCCCATCCTTCTTGGGGTCTGGGCTTCTGGGGCTCTGCTTTCCTTCCACAGGGGCTTTGGGAAGAGCCTTGCAGTGCCTGAAGGGGCTCCATGAAAGCTGGAGAGGGGCTCTGCACCAGGAATGGCCTGGCAGGGAAAGGGGAATGGGTTTAGGGTGAATAAGGGCAGGGTTGGATTGGGTGTTAGGAAGGAATTGTTCTCTGGGAGGGTGGGCAGGCCCTGGCACAAAGTGCCCAGAACAGCTGAGGCTGCCCCTGGATCCCTGGCAGTGCCCAAGGACAGGTTGGATGGGGTTTGGAGCAACTTGGGATAGTGGGAGGTGTCTCTGCCCAGGATGGGGTTTAATGTCCCTTCCATTCCAACTTTGATGTCTCTTGCATTCCGAATTTTATGTCCCTTCCATAATGTCCCTTCCCTGATTCTCTGACTGATTCTGTGGTGCCTCAGCCCTGGGGCAGCCCCCAGAGCTGCCCAAGGCAGCTGGGCCATGGGCAGGCATCCCCCAGGCTGACCTCAGAACTGCAGAAGTGCAAATCTGCTGAGTGCTGAATGTCCCTGGGAAGGGGAATAAGCAGCAGTTTCTGTCTGGAAGTTGGGGGTTCAGTTAAACCCAAACCTTTCCAGAAACTTCTCCAGAGTGCACAGCCCTGCACCAGCACTGCCTGTGCACTCTGCTTTTATTGTTAATATTTATTGCTTTTACTTCCTAATGCTTCTCAGCCCATTTCCCAAAGCCAAACATTGCTAATGAGGTGCCAATAATTAATGTGGAGGTGACACAAACAAGATATTTTCCAAGATATTTTCCACGGGGATGGCACCAAAGGCAGCATGGGTGGCACTGCCCTGGCACGGTGCAGGTGGGGAATGCTGCAGCACCTGGATGAGGACCAGGATGTTCTGACAAGTTTTTAACTCTGTCTTGGTGACCTGCCAGCACTGCCAGGCATGAAGAAACCACAGTTAGAGCTGTTGGAGTTTTGTTTTCTCTGTTATTTGTGATAAGCCCCCAAATATTTCTCATGGGAGGAATGGAAAGAGGAGTTTTTTGTTGGGACATCAGGGATGTGCAGGTGTGACTGAGGTCATGCAGTTGTTGTAGAACCTCTTTTTTTTTTGTCAGGCTGGAGGGAGCTGCTGCACCTGAGCCTGAGCAAGGGCTCTAAGGGAAGACCAGGGAAGGTTTTGATTATGTAGAAAAGAAATCCTACAGGTTTGGGGTCCTGCTGATGGCTGCTCAGGATGTTTATTAACCCCCAAACCCCTGCCCCAGTCACTGCAGTCATTACACAGCTTTGTCTCTATGGATATTGACAGTTTGGGCAGATAAACTTCCCCAGGAATTGTTCTGGGGAGTTTTGAGAAGGCTGAGAGAAAGAACTAGAACAATCTTGCAGCTGGTGTTTTGAACAGTTGTTTTCTCATAAGGTGTTTACCAAAGGGGATTTCCTTAATTAGCCAGTGGTGAAGGGGTGTTGATTAAATGACCAATCAGGGTCATCTGTATCAGAACAGTGTATGAAAGGAATGGGTTTCTAATAAAGAGATAATATATAAAGTGTGTATATATATTATTTTATATAATTAATATATATTATAGACATTTTATATTATATTAATATTTATATAGGATATATTATATATAATATATAATATCTATAATATATTTATTATATATATTTTTATATATATACATAAATGAACCTATAAGTAGGTTATTAGTATAACCTACTTATATATTGTATATATATATATATATATATATATATATTTATATATATATATACTACTATATATAATATAGTATATGTAGTGTATACAAATAAACACCTCAATTAGGTGCTGCTCCATGAGTGCAGGGATGTGGGGGGTGTTTCCACAGCAGCTGAAGAGTTATTGCTATTAGCCTGCTGAAGAGAGTTTGTGTCACCTTCCCTTCTGTTCCTGAGTTCCCAGCAGTGCCACATCTCCTCTCCCCCCAGCCAGAGCTGCCATGACATTTGGCCACTGTGGTGCCATTATGCAAGAACACCCCTAAAAACTGTGACCGTGTTCACAGGGGTCTGAGGATGAGGGAAGAGACGAGGATCTGACTCCGTGTTTCACAAGGCTTGATTTATTATTTTATGATATATATTATATTAAAACTGTACTAAAAGAATAGAAGAAAGGATTTCATCAGAAGGCTGGCTAAGAATAGAATAGAAAGAATGATAACAAAGGTTTGTATCTCAGACAGAGTCCGAGCCAGCTCACTGTGATTGAACATTAATTACAAACATCCAACATGGGCCAATCCCAGATGCACCTGTTGCATCCCACAGCAGCAGATAACCATTGGTTACATTTTGTTCCTGAGGCCTCTCAGCTTCTCAGGAGAAAAAAATCCTAAGGAAAGGATTTTTCATAAAAGATGTCTGTGACAAAAAGCCTTTTTTTTTTTTTTTTTGGTGCTCCACAGAGGCTCAATGTCCCATCCCTACCATCGCCCACGGGCACCTGAGCTCTGCAGAGAACTTCACCTTTGGCAGCACAGCCACGCTGCAGTGTGACCCCGGCTTCGTGGGCACTGCCAGCACTGCACGCTGCACACCCACGGGCAGGTGGTACCCACGGGTGCCCTCCTGCATGCCAGGTGAGCTCACACCCTCTGCTGGCCTCTGCCAGCTGCAATCGGCTGCTCCCGTTTCCCCAAAAGCACTTGGAGGGTGGGCATCACCAGGAGCACTGCTGGCTGGCAGGATTCAAGCTGCACCAAGGGAAATTCAGGTTGGAGATCAGGAAAAGGTTTTTTACAGAAAGGGTGATAAAGTTCTGGAATGGCTGCCCGGGGAGGTGGTGGAGTCACCATCCCTGGGGGTGTTTGACAAAGCCTGGATGTGGCACTGGGTGCCAGGGTTGAGTTGAGGGGTTTGGGCTGGGTTGGACTTGATGATCTTAAAGGTCATTTCCAATCTGGTCATTTTGTGATTCTGTGAATTCCCTCTGGGATCACCCTGAGGAGCATAGCAGGGCTGTCCCTTCCTGCAGGGGACACCCACAAGGTACCAAAGCACACAAGAATAAAGATTCTCACTCAGTTCACATTCTTTGGTGAATTTTCCCCACTGGTTTTCCCTTTCTCTTCACCTCACAGCCAGGCTCAGTGGTGCTGCTGTCCCTCACTTATTGTCGGGGTTTTCCACCAAGGAAAAGCTCCCAGTGCTGAGGCTCCGTGCTGTCCCCTGCTCTGTCCCCAGGGCAGTGCTGAGTCTCTGTGCTGTCCCTACTGTCCCCAGAGCTGAGTCTCTGTGCTGTCCCTGCTGTCCCCAGGGCAGTGCTGAGCGTCTGCACTGTCCCCTGAGTCTCTGTGCTGTCCCCTCCTGTCCCCATGGCAATGCTGAGGCTCTGTGGTGTCACCTGCTCTGTCCTGAGGCTCTGTGCTGTCCCTGCTGTCCCCAGGACAGTGCTGAGGCTCTGTCCTTGCTGCCCCCCTGCTCTGTCTGACCCCAGGGCAGTGCTGGGGCTCTGTGCTGTCCCCTGAGTCTCTGTGCTGTCCCTGCTCTGTGTCCCCTGCTCTGGCCCCCTCTGGCAGTGCTGAGTCTCTGTGCTATCATTGCTGTCCCCAGAGCTGAGTCTCTGTATTGTCCCCTGCTCTGTCCTGAGGCTCTGTGCTGTCCCTGCTCTGTGTCCCAGCTGTCCACGGGGCTTTGCTGAGTCTCTGTGCTGTCCCTGCTGTCCCCAGGGCAGTGATAAGGCTCTCTGCTGTCCCTGCTGTCCCCAGAGCAGTGCTGAGGCTCTGTCCTTGCTGTCCCCAGGGTAGAGCTGAGGCTCTGTGCTGTCCCCTGAGGTTCTGTGCTATCCTTGCTATCCCCAGGGCAGTGCTGAGGCTCTGTGCTGTCCCTGCTGTCCCCAGGGCAGTGATGTTTCTGTGCTGTCCCCAGGGCAGTGCTGAGGCTCTGTGCTGTCCCTGCTGTCCCCAGGGCAGTGATGTTTCTGTGCTGTCCCCAGGGCAGTGATAAGGCTCTGTGCTGTCCCTGCTGTCCCCAGGGCAGTGATGTTTCTGTGCTCTCCCCAGGGCAGTGTCGCCACCCTCCCTCTGTGGAGTTCGCCGATTCCCAGCCCCGGCGGGAGTTCCCTGTTGGCACCACGCTGTCCTACTCGTGCAGAACCGGCTTCTCCCCCATCCCCGGGGTGTCCCCAACCATCACCTGTCTCCAGAACTTCTCGTGGTCCGCGGTGCCCCGGCTGTGCCAGAGTGAGTACATCAGTGGTGTACTCTGTCATATTTTCTGAAAAATCCCTTCACCAGGATTTCTTCTCCTGGGAAGCTGGGAAGCTTCAGCTTCTCCATGTTTTGCTCCTCTGGAATGTGATTTAGAGAATTGTTTACCCAGCACGTGAATTGTTTTAACTTAATGACCAAACCCAGCCCAGCGGTGTTGGGCTGTCTGAGTCTGTCACGGGTTTTCATTATTCATTCTTTTCTGGCCTTCTGATGTCTCCTTTCTTTTTCTTTGGTATAGTTTTAGTTTTAGTATACTAGTTTTAGTATATAATTTTCTGAATATAATATAATATAATATAATATAATATAATATAATATAATATAATATAATATAATATAATATAATATAATATAATATAATATATAATATACATTAGCATATAAAAATAGAATATATATTATATAAATAATATAATATATAATATATATTAGAATACAGATAATATATAATATTATTCATATCATATCATATCATATCATATCATATCATATCATATCATATATTCAGGATAAAAGGGTCAGTTTCTGCCATCATGTTCTGCCAGCACATCACCCATGGGGTGACACGGCTGTCACACCCCATGCTGGCTTCCCGCAGCATCCTCGGCTCTCCCCGGCAGTAATTTCGCTGCTCAAAAGGTGGCGTGCCTGGATAGGAAAAGCTGCAGCTCCCCCTGGTTATTTAGAGGCTCCAACAAGGATTCAGGGATGCAGCCAGTGAGGAGCCATCCCCCAGCGCGATTTCCAGCTGATCACAGGCTCTCACATGGAGCCCCACATTTCTCTTCGCAGAGAAAAGCGAGGCACAATTCTTCCCAAGAATATTCTTATCTCATTTGCTGTGCCTGTGTTTGTGCAAAAGCAGAATGCAATATGGAGATTGATTACCCAAAGTGATGGTGTTTTGTTCTCTTGGCCTGTCAGGGCCAGGTGTGAATGTGTGTGTCAGGACTGAGGGTGACAATCACGAGATGAGTGCAGTTGTGTGCAGGGTTGACTGCTTGGCAAATTCAGTTTAGATGTAATGTAATATCGTGTCATATAATATAGAATAATATAGTATAATAATATACTATATAGCAATATATTATATTATTATATTATTATTATAATTATATCATTAATATATTACTAACAATAATGTATAATATTTAATAATATATAATGCTAATATTATATTATTAATATATTAATTATATATTATAGAATATTGATTTATTACATTTAATAATATATAATATATAGTATTTAATAAGATATAATTATTATTATGTATTATTAATATATTTATTATAATACTATTATAGTATTGTTATAATATATTATTTTATTATTATACTATAATATATTATTTTATTATTATACTATACTTTATTATTATTATACTATTATTATTGTTATACTATTATACTACTATTATATTTTATATTATAATACACTATTATACTATACTATTATACTGTTATATTATTAATTCGCCTTCTGATATCAAGAGACTTCTTATCATTCTCTCCCCTCGTTGGGGTTGCCTGTGAATACAATACTCACATCTTTCTGCCTTCCAAGAGCAGCTCTTGTTACCCTGTAATTGCCATCCCTGAGCCCACCAGCCCAGCTTAGAGGTGCCTGGCAGCGCTGCCTGGCAGCTTGGCTGGCAATGGCTCTGTGCCAACCACTCGTCTCTGCTGCTGCTGCTGTCCCCCAGAGGTGCAGTGTCCCCGCCCGGCCATCCCCCACGGGACAGAGACCAGCCCCAGCAGAGCTGAGTACACCTTTGGGCAGCAGGTGGAGTTCCAGTGTGACCATGGCTTCATGCTCCGGGGCAATGACAGGGTGCAGTGCTCCTCTGATGGGATTTGGAGACCCCCTGTGCCCCACTGTGACAGAGGTGAGTGGGGACAGGGCTGGGGATGCCATCTGTGGGGAGGTGTCACTGTCGTATTTTCTGGAAAATCCCTTTGCCCAGGATTTTGCTCTTGGGATGTTGAGAAGCCTCAGAGAAAAAGGAAAACAATGATTATCTGATTTGCTTCTCCTGTGTTTTGCTCCTTTGGAATGTGTTTGGAGATTGTTTACCCACAGGTGATTGTGTCATTGGGTTTCTGTGAATTATTTTGACTCTTTGGCCAATCAGTGCCAAGCTGTGTCAGGACTCTGGAAGGAGTCAGGAGTTTTCATTATTATCTTTTAGCCTTCTCTAAGTATCCTTTCTGTATTCTTTAGTGTAGTTTAGTTTAGTATTCTTTAATATAATATAGTATCATAAAATAATAAATTAGCCTTCTGAGAACATGGAGTTAGATTCATCATTCCTGCCTGCCATGGAGCACCCCACAAATACAATAGGGAGAAAACCATGTGAGGTGTGAGGAGAAGGTGCCCAAGCCACAGCAGTGAAGGGCTTTGGCATTTCCATCTTCTCCCAAAACTGTGATTGGTGAAATGTGTTGGTTAATGGGATTTCCAGCCATTTCTGAAAGGATTCTTCAAGGGATTTGTGATGTTTACCATTCCCTGACCTTGCTTAGGAGCAGGATGGAAAAGAGAGAGGATGAGGAAGGAGAAGGGGCTGAAGGGGAGGGGACAGGGGCTGCAGTGCTGGGGCTGTGCTGAGGGTGGGTTCCTCTGCTGGGTCAGCCTGGGAGCACTGGCACAGCCATGGCCAAAGCTGGCCAGGGGCAGGGAGAACTGTGAGAAGAGCAACACATGCCATGAACACAGAGAACCAGCCTCTCCTCTTACCTCCCTGCGTTCTGCCTCCCTAATGGGATGAGGAAAACCTGACTTTTCCCTTTACTCTCACCCAGTCTGTGGTCCCCCTCCCAAAATCACCAACGGGCAGCACTCGGGCATGGGGTTCACCCGGTTCACCTACGGCTCTGAAGTGAAGTACAGCTGTGCAGAGGGGCTGTCCCTCATCGGGCACAAATCCCTCTACTGCACCTCCGAGGATGGGGAGAACCTGACCTGGAGTGGGCCTGCCCCCGAGTGCAGGGGTGAGTGGTTTGGGGTCACTGTGGCATCAGGGCATGGCAGCAGCCTGATGCCAGCACTCAGAACAAACCGGGCAGGGCTGCCTGCAGATGCTGCTTCCTCCACAGGAGGGGGGATGATCCCTCTGCAAGTGGCAGCCCCTGGTTCTCCTCACCATCAGGGGTTGGGAGGAGCAGCCCTGCCCGGGTTCTGCTGTGCCCAGAGCCCGGTGCCAGCTCTGCTCTGTCCCACAGCGGTTCGGTGCCCCAAGCCCGTGGTGGAGAGGGGAAGGATGACCCCACAGATGTTCACCTTTCCCTATGGGCTGCTCCTGCACTTCTCCTGTGAGGAAGGCTTTGGTCTGCGTGGTGCTGCCCAGACTCAGTGCCAGGCTGATGGCACTTGGGACCCCCCTGTGCCCACCTGCCAGCCAGGTGAGTGAGCATTTTCTCCTCCACCGCCTGTTCCTGGATTTTTAATGCGCATTTTCCTTTCAGTTCGGTGTCCCAAACCCCCACAGCAGGAGGATGTAGTGATTCATCACTAACAAGCTGTGGTATGAGGTGAATGAAACTGTGCCCTTCTACTGCATTTAGGGGTGCTTCCAAAATCTCCTGCTCAGCTGTGGCCCCTGGGATAGAGCAGAGGGCTTGGGGTGCAGCATTGCCTGGCTCTGTCTGTCCTTGGGGCTTCCTGAGTCCTTCTCCTCTTTGCAGAAGAAACAACATTCCCAAAGCTGGTGTTTTCCAGGTAATAGTTGAGGTTTTATTGACAGCTGTGTGTAAAGGAGGTCTAAAACAGGTCAGGAGGTCTAAGACAGGTCAGGAGCTCACTGACTTTCCCTTCCCTTGTTTCCAAATGTCCACCCCCACCGTGGGGATGCCTGGATTGAGACCCTGCCAGAAACAGCAAATCCATGAAGAATTCACAGCCCCTCGCAGGGGCTGCTCTGACCTTCACCCTCTTCTTAAAGAGAAGTATTTTTGATTTCACAGCTCCACAATTTTAAGTTCCTCTGCACTTCCCAAACTCCTTTCTGACCTCTGGCTGAGCTGCCTTCTGCCCTTGGTTTTCCTTTCAGTCCTGTGTCCAGAACCACGAGTGCCCTTTGCAAAGGTGAAAAGCCCTTTGGGTGAGCAAAGGTGGTACCAGACCAACGAGACTGTCACCTTGGAGTGCCTTCCTGGCTACCAGTTCCCAGACAATGGAATGATGGAAAATGCCTGCACAGCCACGTGCTTGCCTGATGGCAGCTGGACACCACTGCCCAAGTGTGTGAGTACCACAAAATTACAGAATGGTTGGGTTGGGGGGAGCCTTAAAGATCATCCAGTTCCACGCCTGCCATGGTGGAACTTTCCCAAGAGCTCAGAGCCTCAGGTTGCTGAGCCTGGCTGAGTCTCTGGGTGGGTGCTGCCTGATTTCTAGCATGAAAACTGCTTAAACTTCTCAAAAGCTTTTCATTTTTGGTTCTGAGGATGATGCAGCCCCTGCTGGGACAGGGCAGCCTCGCAGCTGAGGATTGGGTGGCTCTGCCTCTGCTGCAGCCCATCCTCACAGGCTTTTCTGGGCTTTGTTTTCCTGTTTTAACAGATGAAAGAAGGTGATGCTGATGTGTGTCAAGAGGTTCATTACATTAAATCGACCTTTGAATGTGGTGTGCCTGTGGAAAAAGTGAAAAGTCTCCTGGAAATCCAGAAACTGTTCCTGGAGATTAAAAAATTACAGATGGAACTAGAGAACTGAAATGAAACTGGGCCCTTGTAATGCTCACCTTTCCTTTGGTGAACTCATGGTTTGTGCAGTCCCAGCATCTCTAAAAAGGTTCTGGGTGATTTTGTGGTTTATGTTTGCATGCCTGGAGCCAGAAAAATAATCAGCAGTGCACAGGAGGCTGCTTTTGCTGTGCTGGATGCCAGAGCAGGGAGTGGGTTTTGCTCTAACCTACAAGCTTGATTTGCTCTATAACTAGTAAGTTGTTTCATGTTTCATATTAGGAAGAATAGAAAGAAATTAAATTTAGCTTTTTAAAATCACTGTCTTAACTGTGGTAAGCTGAGGCAATAGGGAGTGAAGTCCAGAAAAGCTGAGATGAGTCTAGAGGTGGCTCTGAAGGTTCTGCTGCTGCCATGGTTTGGGTACATTTGGGTTCATGGTTTCTGCTGCTGAGGTTTGGGTACATTTGCACCCTGCTGGAAGCAGTGGTGGCAAGAAGTGTTAAACCTGATTTCTGTCCATTCAGCTCCTGATTTCTGTTTTTCTGGGTAAGGGCAGCTCACAAGAAGTGGATTGTAAAGGCTGCCTCACCTCATCCCTGGGTTCAAGCAGGTTCCTGGCCATGCCAAATATCCGAGCCGGTGTCATCTTCCAAATCCCAACTTTTGGTGGGCAAATGCTAAGAATAATTGTTGGTCAGTGCTCACTGCCAGCCTCAGCACAAAATAAGAGCAAAGCAACACAAATAACACCTGCCTGGATCCCAGCTGGCTGCTCTGGGGCTGGGCTGGGGGATGCCACAGATCCAGGCCTGGCTGGTGCCTTCCTGCAGGGGAGCTCTGGGCCATCCAAGCACCCTCCTGGGGCAGGGAAGGGGTTCCTCACCTGAGGTGTTCTCCTGCTGCAGGTGACTGCGGGCCGCCTCCTGCCATGATCCACTGCAGGCCCTCCAGCAGCTCCAGCAGCTTCCCAGTGGGATCCAGGGTGACGCAGGATCCCAGGGCTGCCGGACACCAAGGGGACAACCCCGCTGGGCTGGCAGTGTCCCTGTCCCCAGGGACAAACCCTGCTGCGCTGGCTGTGTCCCTGCCCAGGGGACAAACCCTCTGTGCTGGCAGTGTCCCTGTACAGGGGACAACACCACTGGGCTGGCAGTGTCCCTTTACCCAAGGATAACCCCACTGTGCTGGCAGTGTCCCTGTTCAGGGGACAAACCCGGTGTGCTGGCACCCTCCCTGTCCCAGGGGACAAACTGGCTGCACTAGCATTGTCCCTATCCCAGGGGACAAACCTGCCGTGCTGGCAGTGTCCCTGTCCCCAGGGACATCCCTGTCCCCAGACCCGGACGTGGCTCAGGTTGGCCGCTGGCTTTGGGCACCTCTGCGGACAAGGAGCCAGGGCTGTGCCCTCGCTGTCCCCAAAGAACGGCTCATGAGGACGTGTCCTCTTGCTCGGGGTTCCTGCGGCTGTCCCCACACCCCAAACTCCTGCCCCCAGCCCGTCCCCAGTCTCCTGCCCCATCCCCAGCGCGCTGGCTGGGGCACGAAGGGGTTAAAGCGCCCGGGGCTGGCCTGCGGGGAAGGAGCAGCCTCCCCTCCCTCCCTGAGCACATCTGGATGCAATAAGGGCTGGGGAGGCCGGAGCATTCCTGAGCACTGAGCTGGAGGCTGCAGCGCTGCCGGCCATGGGGCCCTGGCGCTGCCTGCTGCTGCTGCTGCCGCTGCTCGCCCCGGCCCTGCGCGCCCAGCAGCAGCAGTTCATGGAGTACGTGGAGCGCCGCATCACCCTCCTGGAGGTACAGCCCTGCACCCCGAATCGCCCCGGAATGGGAGCCCAACCCTTCCCCAGAGAGGCCATGGGGCTGGGAGTGGGGCTGGTGAGGAGGAGCTGGGCTGGGGATGGAGCAGGGGGTGGGGATGGAGCCCTGGCAGATCCTGCCGGGGTCCTGCACAGCCCAGCTGGGATACACCGGGGCAAGATGGGTGTGGGAGCACTGGGGGATGGGGGGAGCAGGGGAATTGTGGGTCTGGAAGAGCCGTGGGAACATCACAGGAATGGGAACATCACAGGAGAAGGGGCTTTGTGGGTCTGGAAGAGCCATGGGGACATCACGGGAATGGGAACATCACAGGAGAAGGGGCTTTGTGGGTCTGGAAGAGCCATGGGGACATCACGGGAATGGGAACATCAGAACCATTGGGACATCGCAGGAATGGGAACATCACAAGAGAAGGGGCTTTGTGGGTCTGGGAGAGCCATGGGGAGATCACAGGAATGGGAACATCACGAGTCTGGGAACATCATTGGAGAGCAAGGACATTGTGGGTCTGGAAGAGCCATGGGGACATCAGGAATGAGAACATCACAGGAGAAGGAGCATTGTGGGTGTGAGAAACATGGAGACATCACAGGAATGGGAACATCACGGGAAAGCAGGGATATTGTGGGTCTGGGAGAGCTATGGGGACATCAGGGGAATGGGAACATCAGAGCCTGGGGGACACAGGAATGGGAACATCACAGGAGAAGGAGCTTTGTGGGTCTGGAAGAGCCATGGGGACATCACAGGAATGGGAATATCATGGGAGAGCAAGAACATTGTGGATCTGGAAGAACCATGGGGACATTACAGGAATGGAAACATTACAGGAGAAAGGGGCATTGCAGGTTCAGGAGAACCATGGGGACATCACAGGAATGGGAACATCATGGGAAAGTAGGAGCATTGTGGGTCTGGAAGAGTCATGGAGACATCAGGAATGAGAACATCTCAGGAGAAAGGGGCATTGCAGGTCTGAGAAACATGGGAACATCACAGGAATGGGAACATCACAGGTCTGGGAACATCATGGAAAAGCAGGGACATTGCAGGTCTGGGAGCTTCACAGGGTCATCACAGCAAAGGATCTGGGAGCAGTGTGGGAGACTGGGGAGCACTGTGAGCTCAGGAACATCATGCGGGCATCCTGGGGGTGTCACAGGAGAGCAGGGCCTTATGGGTCTGGGGGTGACACGGGAATGGGGTATTGTGGGTCTGGGAACATCACGGGAGCATTGCAGGAATGGGCATCATGGGTCTGGGAACATTGCAGAAGGAACGTGGGAGCTTTGTGCGATTGGGAGCACCACAGGAGCAGGAGCAGGGTGGGATGGGATGGGACCAGGGTGGGATGGGACCCAGAGCCGCGAGCCCTGTGTGACTCCAGGAGCTCCCCCAGGCTGGGCAGGCCGGGACAGCTGCCATGGTGGGCTGTGAGCTTTGGAGACCTCAGTGTCCCCTTGGCCACCCCAGGAGAGGATCTCCCAGTGGCACGACCAGAGCAGCCGCTACTCCACGGAGCTGCGGGACTTCAAGAACCAGGTTCTGGGGATGCTGGAGGCGGCCGAGAAGGAGCGGGAGGCGCTGCGGGCGGAGGCCGAGGGCGCGGCCGTGCGCGTGGACCGGCTGGAGAGGGAGGTGGACTACCTGGAGACACAGAACCCCGCCCCGCCCTGCGTGGAGGTGGATGAGACGCTGATGGACAAGCAGGTGGCCACAGCCAAGCAGAGGAAGAATGAGAAGTACACCAAGCTCACAGGTGAGGGGCTGCCGTGGCTCCCTGGGGGATTGGATATTATGCAAATCCCTGATAATTCAAATTAAATTTGTATCTGGTGTTGTAGAATGGAGTTTAAATGTTAACCAAGCTCTTAGGCAAAGGTTTAAATCTTGGAGGCACCATAGGAAGAGCTAATATTTCCCACAAAGCTGGAATTGCCAAAAGCTGTGTCAGGGTGACTCGGATATGAATTGGATACTGCCCTTGATGGCTGGGTTCAGGGAGACCCAGGAGCTCAAACTCCCAAGATGCTCAGCAACCTGCAATCCCCTGCACAGCAGATGAAATTCCAGGTGTTGGAATAACTCCTGTCTGAGGGTTACTCTGACCCTTCTCAGCCCACCCCAGTCCAGGTGTCCCCCTGCCATGGGCCAGGGCATTGTGTCACAGCAGGGCATCTCAGATGTCTCTGGCACAAGCCCCTGCATCCCCCCCGGCCTGGAAGCTGCATCCAAGCCCCGGGCTGGAGCTCTGTATGTCCCCAAAGCCTCCGGGGCAGGGCTGGGGTGAGGGTGGCTCCTCTCTGTGTCATGGATGCACTAGGGGACTTCCCAATGCCACCAGAGATGCTCCTGAACCCCTTCAGTGAATTTCCAAGGGGTTTGGGTGGGACAGGTCCAGGCCATAATTCAGTGGTTACCTGAGATAGTAAAGGTTGTTCCTAGGAGTAGGCTAGTGATGAAAATTAGATTTGCTTGGGGGTTTATTAGCAGGGGAAGGAGTTGAACCATCATTTTCGGGGTATGGGCTCGATAGCTTGTTTAGCTGACCCTACTAGAAAGTAATATAAAGGAAGTATGGAGGGTTTTGATTCCTCTAGTGTAGGTTTGATTCCTGCTTTTCAAAGCTCCAGCATGGAGCAGCTGCAGTGCTGCAGGGCCAGGCTGTTCCCAGGCTCTCACAGCCACCCCTCTCTCACAGATTGCAGTGACACCATCGCCAGTGTCAGGGCCATGAAGATCCTGAAGCGTTTCGGCAGCTCCTCAGGGCTCTGGACCAAGGACGCTGCAGGGAGCTCGGAGAAGATCTACGTGTTTGATGGCACCGCCAACGACACGGTTTACGTCTTCCCCCGCATGCGGGAGTTCACCCTCTTCTCTGCCACCCGCAAGGCCGCCCGCATCAAGCTGCCCTACCCCTGGGTGGGCACCGGGCACCTTGTCTACGATGGCCACCTCTACTACATCCGCCAGCAGGGCCAGTCCTTCCAGGTGATCAAGTTCAACCTGGCCAACAAGACGGTGGTGGACAGCTCGGTGTTCCCGGCCGAGGAGCAGATCCCCGTCTTCGGCCTCTCCCCCTCCACCTACATCGAGGTGTCAGCGGATGAGGAAGGCCTCTGGGCCATCTACGCCACCAAGGAGGACGAGAAGAACATGTGCCTGGCCAAGCTGGACCCCGCCTCGCTGGACATCGAGCAGATGTGGGACACGCCGTGCCCACGGGAGAACGCCGAGGGCGCCTTCGTGGTGTGCGGGGCGCTGCACGTGGTGTACAACACGCGCCTGCCCAGCCGCGCCCGCGTCCAGTGCGTCTTCGACGTCAGCGGCACGCTGGCCCCCGAGGACGCCTCCCTGGTCTATTTCCCCAAGCGCTACGGCTCCCACGCCAGCCTCAAGTACAGCCCCAGGGAGAGGCAGATCTACGCCTGGGATGATGGCTACCAGATCATTTACCGCATGGAGATGAAGAAGAAGCTGGAGGTCTGAGGGTGCGGCCTAACCCGGCCCGGCCCGGCCCAGCCCTTCTCCCATCACTGTGAAATGAGGAAATGCTGGATCCCCACCCCAGCCACCCCCTGTCACTGGTGTCCCCACCTAAGAGCAGCCAGCAGAGTCCTGGACTAATTTAACGAGGTTTTCTTTTCTGTTATAATGAATAAATAGTACGCAGCGAAGTGCGGCCGCCTGCCTGCGGGAGTGTGGGGTGCTGGGCAGGGCTGTCAGAGCCCTGAGCTCCACCTTGCCCCTGAGACACCCCAAAAATCACTTCCCAAGGGTGGGGTGTCCTTGCAGGGCTCAGAGCAGCGAGCACTGACAGACCTTGGGTGGGTGCCTGGGCAGGGGTTTATGTTTGGTGAGGGTTTTGGAAGGGCTTAGGGCAGAGATGGAACACGAGGCTTTGGGCAGGCTGCTACAAAACTGTGAGCAAACAGCAAAATCCTTTAATCTGGGAGGACAACAGGAGATTTCCCTCCCCTGCTGGGGCGGTGCTCCAGCCAGCAGGCCCCAGATGTTGCTGATTTACTGAGTTTGTCTCTAATGAAGCACAGGCCACCTCCCCCTGCAGCCACAGATTCTCCATCTTATATAAGGCCCTGGGTTGCCCCCTTCCCTTCCCTCTTCCTCTGGCACAGAGCAGCCCCAGAGGGGATGGGGCAGGACAGGGCAGGTGCTGGGAGCCCCTCAGGGGCTGGGGACAGCCCCAGTTGTCCCCATGCCATGTCTGTCCTTCCTGCCCCAGCGGAGACTGTGCCCGTGCTCTTCCTCACCCCTCACCCCTGCAGGGTGCAGGATTTGCCCCATTTCTGTTTCTAGAAACTCAGGATTGCTGTGGTTTGTTCCCATCACAGCATCCTGAGAGCACAGAGGATGGATTAGGAGGTGTTTCAGTGCCATGAGTGTCCCTTTTTTCCCAATTCTGGGGACAAGCAGAGAAGCCATAGGCCAGGCTGGCTGGGTGACGGTTGCATCCTGCTGGTGCCAGTGCCACGTTGCTTTTTGGACACCCCAGGGAGGTGCCAGCCCTGTGGGGAGCACCTGAGGGGGGCCACCTGCTCTCCCAGGGCTGTGGAGTGGCCATGCCACCCCCCTGCCACCCTAAATCCCATCCAGCTGTGCTCAGCTCAAGCCAAACTATTCTGTGACATGGTATTTGCCTCAAGTTCTTTGGTATTATAATCAAATTTGTTGCATAAGAAAAATCTTCAAATACCCACTTTGAATGACTGTAATTGGCTGGTGCTGAAAGTTCAACACACAGTGCAAGTCAAGCAGAGAAATTATTCAAGTGTGAAGGACTCTGTGAACTGTCAAGTTAATTTATGGCCCTTTTCAAGATCAATAAGGGCAGTAAGAGAAATATAATTTTCAGAAATCTCACAGTAGTAAATAATTACACCCATGATTTCTCCAGCCTGAATTAAAATTGATGGGGCAGTAATGATTGTGCACCAGAAACATCTTGTAGCCTGGAACATGTCCTGCACTTCCCTGTGACACCTGGAGCCTTCTCTGCTCCAGGTGAGCACCCCCAGCTCTCCCAGTGTAGGATAGATGGGGGCAGCACGGGTGGGATGGATGGAGATGAGAGATCTCTGCAGCTAGGGCTTGGAAATTGAGGTTTATTGCAAAGGGCCTGGGTGCAGGGCCCTGCTGGGAGCTGCCAGCCACAGCTGGAGCAGGGCTGAGAGAAGAGAGGTGCAGAGAGTAAAAGCATAAGAGAGTAAAAGGGGTAAGAGCATAGAAAAGTAAGAGCTAAGAAGCAAGAGGTAAGAGTTAAGACAGCAAAGTTCCCATTACAATACCATAAATCTTCTTCTGTGTTGAATATTCTGATTCTTACTAACCAATGTAGTACAAGATACAAATCCTATAGCATTTATATACAGCCTATAAGAATCACTACATTACCATATTGTATTACATTTTAAACCCTAAAAACTCCTCTTTGGGCCCTTCTGCCAAGCTGTAGGGTCTGCTCTGACCCTTGGGCCTGTCTGCAAGCAGAGGGTGTTGTTCCATCAAAAGGGGATCACCTTCAGCTGGCCACACCATTGTTTTCCAGTTGTTCAGTAACTGAGGGATCTCAGAGCTTGCTTTCATTTCAGTCTCACTTATAGTTTCCATATTCTCAAAATCTTTTGCCAGGCAATCATATTTATAAGGCTTTTGTGTTTAATCTTCCCCATCATCCCAGCCTGGCTCTAGAGGGACTCCATGGCTCCTCTGGAATCTCTGCAGCCTCCTCCCTGTGCTGAGCACATGGGCAGAGGTGCCACTCATTAATCCAGGTCAGCCAGAGCCCCACCAGCTCCTGTAGGATTTGTTTTTGTACAAACTCTTTGGGAATGAGGAGGAAAAGGAACAAAATTACTGCAGCACCCGATGGGCTCCTAGAGCACAGCACTTATCTCACACTCCACATCTTCAAAGTACTTCAGGAAACGTCAACTAATTAATCCTTGGAATAACTCCCGTCAAGCAGAGCAGCCTGATCTCCATCTGCTGGCAAACAAGAGACACACCCCACGTGTCTGATCAGCATGGGTGGCTCAGCTCTGAGCTGGGGGCTCGTTGTGACACCGGGTGGGGACCAGGGCCCTCCAAGCTCTGAGTGCTCCCAGCTCCTGGAATCAGAAGTGTCCTGAGCTGGAAGGGACCCACAAGGATCCAAATCCAGCCCCTGCCCTGCACAGGAACCCCCAAATCCCGCCCTGGGCATCCCTGGCAGTGCTGTCCAAACTCTCCTGGAGCTCTGCAGCTGTGCCCATTCCCTGGGCAGCCTGGGCAGTGCCCAGCACCCTCTGGGGGAAGAAAATTCCCTGAGATCCAACCTAAACCTGCCCTAACACAGCTCCAGCCCTTCCCTGGGTGCTGTCACTGTCACAGAGAGCAGAGATTGTCCCCATGCTGCCTCCAGGGTGGGGTCATCCTCCTCATTCCACCAGAGCTGAGTCCCTACCATCCTCCAGTGCCATGGGGGAATGTGAGGGACCTCAGAGACATCAGAGAGACCTGTGTGGGTGACTCTGCTGGGGTGACTCGTGGGAGAGAGGAGCAGCAGGGCCACAGGATCCTGCTTGCCATGGCATGGACACCCCCAGCCCCATGGAGCTCTGCAAGTGCCAGAATTCATCTCCTGCTGGGGTCATCAATTCCTTTTTTTACTCGTTTAAGTATTTATTGGCCCCATGAGGAGAAAGCAAAGGTTGTGCCATGGCTGGGGGAGTTGCTGTCAGAGCCCTTGGTGCCCTCAGGGGTGTGGATTGTCCCCACCAGCCACCCTGGCACTGCCCAAGCACAACCAGGAGCCCCAGTGGGAGCAGCAGCACCTCCATGGGACCCAGGGATCCCTGATGGGATGCAGGGACCCCAGAAAGATGCGGGGACTTCCAGCAGGTTCCAGGGACCCCGGTGGGATGCAGCAGGTTCCAGGAGCCCTGGTGGGATGCAGGGATCCAAATGGGATGCAGGGGCCCTGGCAGGGTTGCCTCAGCTCCCTCTGTCCTGTGTGCAAATGGATTTTTGTGGCTGCTCCCAGCTGCCTCTGCCCTCCCAGCCATTCCTGCTGCACTGAGAGATTCGCAGGAAAACTCAGCCTTGACTCAGGGTCTCCAGTGGCAGAGACTGCCTGGTGCTGTGCAGATAACCTGGGGCTGGCATGGGCAGCCTCTTCCCCACAGAAGGCTGTAGAAAACCTTCATTCCTTCATTCCTTCATTCCTTCATTCCTTCATTCTTTCATCCCTTCATTCCTTCATTCCTTCATCCCTTCATTCCTTCATCCCTTCATTCCCTCATTCCTTCATTCCTTCATCCCTTCATTCCTTCATCCCTTCATCCCTTCATTCCTTCATCCCTTCATTCCCTCATTCCTTCATTCCTTCATTCCCTCATTCCTTCATTCCTTCATCCCTTCATTCCTTCATCCCTTCATCCCTTCATTCCTTCATCCCTTCATTCCCTCATTCCTTCATCCCTTCATCCCTTCATTCCCTCATTCCCTCATTCCCTCATTCCTTCATTCCCTCATTCCTTCATCCCTTCATTCCTTCATCCCTTCATTCCCTCATTCCCTCATTCCCTCATTCCCTCATCCCTTCATTCCCTCATCCCTTCATTCCCCTGCCCCTGGCCCTGTTCAGCCCCAAATGGGGGCAGCTCTGGGGCCAGCATTGCTCCTGTCCCCCGTCCTGGGCTGCAGCAGGAGTGGCCCCACAGCCAGCCCAGGGGCACTGGGATCATCCTTTCCCAAAGCATGGTCAGTGGGAAAGATGCTAATGGGGCTGCTCCAGCCTTCCCCCGAGCCTGCAGCTCCCTGGGCTTTAATTGCCAAATAATTTATCTCTTTAGAGAAGAGCTTCTATTAGTGATAATCCCTTTCATCTCTGCTCCTCTTGAAAAATGCTCCTCTTTGCAAGGCAATCCGGGCAAGTAAATTGAGAAGTTGTGTTATCAGTGGGAAAGAGAAACTCAGATCTTTGGGCTAATTTTTTCTCCTTTGTCTCATTCTCAAGGATATTGACTTTATTCCCCTCCCTGACTCTTTTCCAGCTATTGATAAAGTGAAATGGCTCAGTGTGTCCTGTTGGAAATGGGGGAACTAAAATTAAAACTAGGCAACTTAAACAAGTGCATTATGAAGCTCCCATTGTATTGAAACAGGAAGAGGGGGATAATTCTCCATTTAATACTTCCTTAATGGCTGGTTGGCAACGCTAATCACTGGCTTTTAACTTCAAATAAGTTCTCCTGCCCACGGAACATCTGGCTGAGGTGTAACCCATCACACACCAGCAGCAAAGGGAGGCAGAAAATCTCCCCTCAGGGGCTGGGAGCACACCAGGGCTTGGGGACACGCCAGGAGGGACATGGAGAGGCAGCCAGTCCTCAGCATCTCCTAATGGAAGTGCAGAGGAAGCAAAACCAGATTCACCCAAAACAGTTCCTGCCATGGGCATCGTCCCTCTGGCAGGGGGATCTGTGGTGGGGCACAGGGGTCTGGGGTGTGTGCTTCAGCCCAGCTCTGATATTTCTCATTTTGGCACTGTCAGTGAGGCCAGGCACCTGCAGAGCACTTTGTGGGGCACTTTGTGTCCCTCCTTTGGGGACAGGAGGGCCCTGGGGCTGCTGTGGGTGCAGGGACAGGACTGTGGGGTGCCAGGGGACGTGTGCCCCTCACTTGGGCCAGGGACAGAGCCCTGGGCCCCTCACCCACAGCTGGTGGAGATCCTGGTGCTCTGTTGAGCTCTGAGGATGGGCACATTGTGCCCCTGCCACCCTGATTTTTTACGATTTTCTAAGCCTTCTGATGTTGACATTCTTGTAGCGAACTTTCTCACACACTTTCTGTAAATAACTGATTGTTTGGCATTCTTTTATGAAAGAGAAGAAATTTAATAAACTGTTGGTTTGCCCAGTGTCATTGGAGAGGTGGCACTTTCACCCTCCAATTTGTCTCTTTTAGAAAACTATAAATGTTGGAGTCAGAAAATAAACTTCCCTTTCCTTCACCTTGAGAACAGCAGTGTGTGTGCTCGTGTTGTTTTGTGTCCTATAGTAACATGCCCATCCCCACCTCCCCCTGCCCCATTTCTCCTCCTCAGACCCCAAACCAGCTCCTGCAAATCCTCCATGGCAGGATTGATCCCTTCAATACCAACATTAGTGTCAGCTGCCACCTCCTCCCATTCCTGACCTGGCCTTGCCTGGCAAATGGAAATGTTCAGCTTGTTAGAGAATAAATGAAGAATGAAATATGATTTAATCAAGAGACATCAGTAAAATAAATCCCATTAAACAAAAAAAAAGGGAAGTTTATTTTCTGACTCCAATATTTATAGTTTTCTAAAACTGACAGTGGATTGGAGGGTGACAGTGCCACCTCTCCAATGACACTGGACAAACCAACAGTCCATCAACTCTCTCCTCTTCCATAAAAGAATGCAAAACAATGAGTTATTTACAGAAAGTGTGTGAGAAAGTTCGCTACAAGAATGTCAACATCAGAAAGCTTAGAAAATCTTAAAAAAACAGGGTGACACCAAAGGAAGGGACACAACTAAAATTTCCTTTTAAAAGATGAATTTTGCACAATGACAGGGGCCCTGCAAATCTGGATCTCCCTGTCCCAGCCAGCCTGGGGATGCCCAGGTTCCTCTCATTCATCCCTCCCAGTGTTGTCTGCTCCTTCCTTCCCTCTGGAAAGGAGGAATAAAAATAAACTCTTCAAAGAAGGAGCTCACAGCCCTGTCAGAGGAGCACTGGCTTGTGACACACCAAGTTTCAAGATTTTCTGGACAGTTTAATTTACTAAAAGATTTTTTTCTGCTATTTTGGCTCTTTGATCAAGATGGATTATTCTCCCTGAGCTGCTCCCATTGGTGGTAATGTGTCTCCATCCCCTCCAGGAAGGATTTTGCTGACACAAGGGAGACCCACACCCCATCCCAGGGATTTCACACATCCTGCAGGCTCTACATGATTTCACCAGGATTTTCTTTGGGGTGTTATTATTACTAATGCTGTTATATCAAAGTTGTTTCCTGAGGACAGAAAAATACCAGCTCAGCTATTCAGCTAAGCAGTTCTTTAATTTCTTGCCTCTCAAAATCAGCTCCCCAGTGCCTTTTTTGGAATGGATCTGAATTTTCTGCTTTAATCCCTCTTCCTGAGGCAAAAGTGCTGAGGGGTGAAGTGACTCTCCCTGGGAAAGGAGGGTTGGGGTCTCTTTCCCACTGCTGCAGCTCAGGGAGTGTGAGTGAGCTCCAAGAAATATCAGTAGAGATTTTTTATCTCTTTGCCCCTGAGTCCCTCATCCCCAGCAGCAAATTTGGGGTTCCCAGCCCTCCTGACTTCCCATCTGCTGGCTGGGGAAGGGGGAATGGTGCAGGCAGGACAAGGGAGGCTGGAGTGGCACAGGGATGCAGAATTTGGGGGGGCTGGAGCAGTTTCCCCCCAGCACAGCAGCCCTGGCTCTGCCCGTGCTGCTGTGCCCTCCTGCTGCAGGTGGCCAAGGTCCTGGAGGGAGATATAACAAGATATAACCATGGTAACTGGGATTATCCTGGAAAATTGCTGCCGTTGCTGCAGAGGTAGGGTCAAAACAAACAGAAATTATCAATTTTTCCTTTTCTAATAAAATGCAGAAGTGTGTTATTGACTCGCTAATTGCTCAGCTAAACGGATTTCTCCTAAATTACCTCCTAACCCTTGTAAATGAAAATGGTGCAAAGATTAGCACTTCCATGGATCTGCTCAGGGGAGGAAAAATGAAAGGTCTGATTCCCTGCCCATGGCATGGGGGCTGGAACTGGATAATCTTTACAGCCCCTTCCAGCCCAAACCATTCCATGATTCTATGATTCCCTTTTAACCTAAAATTGCTCCAAGCTTTGCAGCCTGGGGGATTCTTGGCACCACACCGGCCACACTGGGCTTTGTGAGCAGCTCCTGCAGGAGATTGCAGCTCTCAGCTTCAGCTCTGAATTGTCAATCCTCCCCTGAGTGCAGGTTTTCAGGAAATCAGAGGTTTAAATGAGAAGCGTTCCTCTCCAACTGAGCCCCCTCCAATATCAGTGTCAGCTGCCACCTCCTCCCATTCCTGACCTGGGAAATGGAAATGTTCAGCTTGTTAGAGAATAAATGAAGAAAGAAGTATAATTTAATCAAGAGACATCAGTCCCAATAAATGGCATGAAATTTTGCACAGCTGGGGTGTAGTGCCATCATCCCCTGGGATGCTCAGCTGTGTGCAGGCAGCTCTGAGCCCTCCATTCTCCTCTCCACTGCAAGAGCCACTTCCAGAGGCTTGCAGGGCCGTGCAGGTTTAGGAAATAATTATTTTAATTGCATCATCAGCTCCGTTCCTGCTACCAGGAACTTTTGTTTGCATCCAAGAGAAGCCCAGGGCAGCACAGCCCTCATTGTCCTGGAATTGTCCTGGAGGGATGGGCTTGGGAAGGTCCTGAGCCACAGCAGCACCACCTCTTTAGCCTGGAGAATAAATGATCTGTGATCCCAATGAGCAGCCAGAGGAGGAGAATCCCCCACATCCCTGTGGGATCCTGGGGAAGGAGGGGAGAATTCCCACAGCACTCAGGAGCAGGTGGAGCATCCCTGCAGAGGCAGCAGCTCCCTGGGGGCCAGCAGAGCAGCAATGAGAGGTCATTGGGCAAAGCCCAGGTCATGCAGCAGGCAGCAAGGTGCTCCTGCAACCATCACATCCCAGAAAAACCCCATTAAATCATCTCTGGGAGGTGGGAGCTGTTCCCTGTGCAGCTGCCTTTGGAGCAGAGGTGCTCAGGGGGGTTTCACCTCTCAGGGTTTCTGCTGGTCACAGTGACCCCGAGATACATAAAATTCTCTTTTCCCAGCCTGGCAGTTGAAGAAGGAGTCAGGATCCCTCTGTTCTTGTTCTCAAGGTTGTTTATTATTTCTTATCTTTAACATTTTTATCTGGCCTGCCAAGATCTGTTCAGCAGGTCAGACAGAGGCACACTGACCATCCTCTGAGGTGGTGTTGTCTTTTATACTAAAAACTACGTGTACAATATTTACAATTACTTTCCAATATCTATCACCTATGTTAGACAGTGAGCTTCTACCTTAAACCAATTTAAAAGTGCCAACATCACCCAGAAGATGGAGGCCAAGAAGAAGAAAGAAGGACAGTGAAGCCCAAATTCCTCCATCTTGGGACCCCCAAACCCCCATTCCAAAATCCCAATATTTTACTTTTCACCCTGTGACAAGCTAACTATTATTCTACTTAAACTCCCTTGACTTGAAATTCCTCATATAAAGGTGTTAATTTGCTCCATGGATCCAAATCAAAGGCACAGGTGTCTTGGGCTCTGTGCCAAGGTCTCTGAGCCCCCTGGCAGGGGTTTGAGCAGAGAAATGTCCTGGCTTCCAACATCACCCTGACCAGGACTGGAATTTTGGCACCAGGGTCCCCTTGGGCTGGTGCAGAGCAGAACCAGGACAGGGACACTTGGTGGGGCATCCCCGGAGGGGTGGGCAGGGGGCTCTCCAGGGAATCAGCAGCAAAATCCTCCCACTGTTCTCTCAGACATCCGAGAGGAGCACAGGCAAAGCGGCTTAATTAAAAAATTACCAAAATTACCGCTCCTCCACTCGGTCCCTGCCGACAGCCACAAAGCCTCAAGCACGGCAATTTGAAATGGAGAGGGATGTGCAGCTGCTAATGGGAGATTAGGAGAAATCTTCCACTTCGGAAGCAATTAACGAGCCAGAAGAAGTGTTTGCATGTGTGAATTGCATGGCTGGGTCGCACTCCCATCCTCTGCCTGGCTCTGGGGTGGTTTCCCTGCTGATGCCCGGTGCCCAAATCCCTTCCAGGCTGCCCCAAGCCCTGTCCAGCTTGGCCTTGGACACTTGCAGGGCCTCCCCACCCTCCCAGGGAGGAATTCCTTCCCAATACCCAGCCAGGCTGATATTCTCCACTGCTGCCTTCCCACTGATCACATCATTGTGTGATGAGGTTCCTTTCATACACCAGCAGCACATTTGTTTGGCAAAGAGAAGAATCTTGTCATAACAATTTATATTTAGCCTCCAAATGTGGCCTTTAATTGCTAATTACAGAATGCTGCTCACAGGTTGGCAAATCACACACACCAAAAAGAAAAAGAAAAAACAGTTAGGAAGAAAATAATTGGGGGTTTAAAAGGGTTTAAGAAAGAAACAAATGTGTATCGGTGATATTTTTGCCCGATTTCCAGGAGGAATGATGAGGACTCCAGGGATACCAGAATGCTAATTAATCATTATATTATATTATATTATATTATATTATATTATATTATATTAATAATGTATAGTATACAATATATTATATATAATATAATATTATATATTATATATTATATATTATATATTATAATATATATATTATATGCTATATGTTGTATGTTATATGTTATATGTTGTATATTATATATATATAATTATCCATACAATATTACACTACATTACATTACATCTAAACTGAACCTGCACAAGCTCCCAACTGCACTCCACTGCCCAGAATCTCATGTCTGTCAGCCCACAGTCCCAACTCACACACCTGGATTCAACTGGTCAGTAAATCAAAACCAGAATCCAGTTACCAATTCCCATCAGGTAAACAATCTTCCACAATGCATTCCACTTGTTCCAAAACACAGGAGCAGTAAATGAGATAAGAACTGGTTTTTCTTTCCCTGAGGTTCAGAGAATGTGAATCCCAGAAATATTCTTGGGAAGTTGTGCGTTGCTTTTCTCACAACTTGCTTCTCTACAAACATGGTTTTTAATTATCTTAGGGGGAAAAATAGCAGCTGAGAAATAAATGTAACTCCAATATTGATGTTGCATTCCCGTGGGGCTCCAGCACTGGGATGGCCACTCCACCATTCGTGACAGCTCCTCCAGCCCTGGGAGATGGGATCTAGCCCAGATGTGCCACATCTGGCACAGCAGCCAGGAAAAGGCCCCTGGGGTTGGGATTTGGGCTGGTTCTGTCCCTCAATCACATTTTCAGCCAGGAAAAGGCCCCTGGGATTGGGATTTGGGCTGGTTCTGTCCCTCAATCATTTTCAGCCAGGAAAAGGCCCCTGGGATTGGGGTTGGGGCTGGTTCTCTGTCAGAACCCAGGACATTCCTCTGGCTGCCCTGGAGGACTCGAGACCCTGGCAGGGGGCTCAGAGACCTTGGCACAGAGTCAAAACCACCTGTGTCTTTGATTTTAAACCATGGAAACAATTCCCAACTTTGTGTGAGGAGTTACCACCACAAGAGTTTGAGTAGAATGACACTGAATTTATCACAGGGTGAAAAAGTAGAATTTTGGGGTTTTTAGAATGGGGGTTCAGGAGGCAAGACAGAAGAATCTGGGTGTGTTCTGTCCTTCTCCTTCTTCTTGTCCTCCATCTTCTGCTGGGATGGTGACACTTTTGGATTTGTTTAGGGTAGAGACAGACTGTCTAACATAGGTGATAGGTATTGGAAAATTATTGTAAATAAAGTACAGGTAGTTCTTAGTATAAAAAGATAACACTGCCCTGAGGGTGGTCAGTGTGCCACAACCTGACCTGCTGGACAGATCTGAGCAGGTCAGAAAAAGAATCTTATAGATAAGGAAAAATAAACAACCTTGAGAACCACAGCTGAGGAATCTCAACTTCTTCTTTGAGCACAGGGCTGGGAAAAAATTTTAATACCTTGGGAGCCATTTCAGCAACTCAGAACCCGAGAGTTGTGTCCCCAGTCACATTTTCAGCCAGGAAAAGGCTGCTGGGGTTGGGGCTGGGGCTGGGGCTGGTTCTGTCCCCAGTCACATTTTCCCCGGTATTTCGGGCACTCTCGGCTGTTCCCACGGCAACAGAGCAGGCTCTGTTTGTCCTGGCCCGTCCAGGTACTTCATTAGCTTTAACCAACTGCATTTTTAATAGAAGCCTATAGTGGGTTTTGGAGATGTACGTGCTTTAAATACCATGTTTTTAATTAAAATTACACAGGAACGTAAAATATATAATTATATTTGCATGACTAACGCACTGTCTTTTATATATATATATATAAAACTGTAAAATATAATTACAAATTATCTGTGGGAAAAGTCCAGGAAAAAAAAAGACATTTCTTGTACATTTAAGTAGCACTGCTGATGAAAGCTGCAGGGTCTGAGAGCCAGGCTGGGCTCCTGGGATGCCTCTGGCTCTTGGACAGAAATCCAGAATATCCAAGCCTGTGCATCTGCAAAGAGGAGACAAATTCTACTTCTCCCAGGCTTACCTACAGCTCTGGCTTCTTGTCAAAGTGGAATTTGGAGTGATGCTCACCCCAGCAAAGGAGCAAACTGCATCACTTCTCGTTGCCAAATGAATCACAGAATCTCAAGATGGTTTGGGTTGGAAGGGACCTTAAAGCTCATCCAGTTTCAACCCTGACACTTTCCACTGTCCCAGGGTGCTCCAAGCTCCATCCAGCTTGGCCTTGGGCACTGCCAGGGGCAGCCACAGCTGCTCTGGGCACCTGTGCCAGGGCCTGCCCACTCTCCCAGCCAGGAATTCCTTCCCACTATCTAAACTAAATCCCCTCTCATTTAGTTTAAAACCATTCCCCTTTGTCCTAATCTCTCAGGCTGGCTGCTGATGTTCTCTGCCCCGAGATGTGCAGGACGCCTCTGTTTTGGCCAGTGCGTCCAAAGAACGAGTCTGGACTCTTCAGTTTTTGGTCTTGAGGTTGTTTATTAATTCTTATCTATAAAATTTTCCTTCTGCCCAGCCCAGATCTGCTCAGCAAGGCAGCCACAGGCACTCTGACCGCCCCCAAGGTGGTGTCGTCTTTTTATACTACAAACTACATATAACATACTTACACTTAATTCCCAATAGCTATCACCTGTGTTAGACAGTGAGCTTCTACTGTAAACCAATCCCAAAGTGCCACCATCACTGCAGAAGAAAAGAAGAAGAAGAAGAAGAAGAAGAAGAAGAAGAAGAAGAAGAAGAAGAAGAAGAAGAAGAAGAAGAAGAAGAAGAAGAAGAAGAAGAAGAAGAAGAAGAAGAAGAAGAAGAAGAAGAAGAAGAAGAAGAAGAAGAAAGAAGAAGAAGAAGAAGAAGAAGAAGAAGAAGAAGAAGAAGAAAGAAGAAGAAGAAGAAGAAGAAGAAGAAGAAAGAAGAAGAAGAAGAAGAAGAAGAAGAAGAAAGAAGAAGAAGAAGAAGAAGAAGAAGAAGAAGAAGAAGAAGAAGAAGAAGAAGAAGAAGAAGAAGAAGAAGAAGAAGAAGAAGAAGAAGAAAGGCTGGACATATTATTATTACACCATTCAAACCTGTGTGACTTTCACATCCTCATACAAAGCTGGCATTTCGCTGCAAGGATCAAAATCAAGGCATCAGGTGTTCTGGGCAGCATGCCAGGGTCTCTGAGCCCCCCGACGGGGTTCTCAGCAACTCTGGACACCCAGAGGGATGTGCTGAGTTCCCACACTAATCCAGCTGACATCTCCTGCGCCGTGCAGAGACAGCCCAGCTCTCCTGGGATATCCAGAGCAGGGAGGAGCATCCCACCCCCTGTTCCCCCTGGGTTTGTTCAGGCAGGAGCTGAGACTGCCTGGAAATGGCAGCCAGGGTTTGCAGGCCCAGGGAGAACGTCCCGGAGTGAGGAACTCACAGCAGAGATGAGATCCTGACCTGGCATTTAAATAAGTGCACAACTGTACTGATGGGTAATCTTAATGGCAGGAAGAACAATGAGGCCCCTGGAGGAGAAAACCTCTGGCAAAATGAGATTGAGGAGTCTGGGGTAGCCTAATTAGAGACACAATTAGGAGGGCAAATAGCAGAAGTAGTAAAAGTGAAGAAGAAACAGAGGCCTGAGATCAGGATCTCGAGGATCAGGGCTGTAATTTTCTCCAATGAGCTATATATAATTTTCTGTCTAATTTATTATCTTGCAAGCAAAGATAAAATTATCTGGACTGACATTGCTTGAACTGAAGACTGAAGGAGGACTGGGATGTGTTTGGGACTGAGCCCATTGACTGAATGCTCTTTGCAGGCTAATCAAGAATCGTGTGTAAATTAAAAGTTTGTGAAGAAATAAAATAAAATTAAATCAAAGCACACAAAGCTGCTCCTGCCAGAGAGCTGGGCCTAGAGAGATGCCCACAAAGATGTGCCTGTCCCCCTGGGTCACACTTGGGGGTGGTGAGATCCAGGAATGTCCCAAGTGTCCCTGCACTGCCCTCTCTGCTGCCCCCAGCATCCCAAATCTGGGTTTGAGTTTGTGACCCAGAGTCCCAGAGCCCCCATCTGTCAGTCCCTGTCTGCAGCTCCTGCCATCCAGGTGGGCTTTGCCACCCTTGTTCCCAAAAATTTCCTGCAGAATTCGTGATTCCCAGCCCTGGGACAGCCTTGCTGTGGCAGCTGTGACACACCCCCCCCTTCAACATCAATATTGGAATTACATTTATTTCTCAGCTGCTATTTTTAACCCTAAGATAATTAAAGACCATGTTTGTTTCTTTCTTAAGCCCTTTTAAACCCCAATTGTTTTCTTCCTCACTGGCTTTTCCTCCTTGGTGTGTATGATTTGCCAACCTGTGAGCTGCATTCTGTAATTAGCAATTAAAGGCCACATTTGGAGACTAAATATAAATTGTTATGACAAGATTCTTCACTTTGCCAAACAAATGTGCTGCTGGTGTATGAAAGGAACCTCATCACACAATGATGTGAACAGTGGGAAGGCAGCAGTGGAGAATATCAGCCTGGCTGGGTATTGGGAAGGAATTCCTCCCTGGGAGGGTGGGGAGGCCCTGGCACAGCTGTGGCTGCCCCTGGATCCTTGGAAATGTCCAAGGCCAGGCTGGACAGGGACTGGGTCACCCTGGGATAGTGGAAAGTGTCCCTACCATGGCAGGGGTGGAATGAGATGGATTTTAATGCCCCTTCCAACCCAAACCAGTCTGGAATTCCATGTCTCGAACTCACTTCCCACTGGATGTTTTCCACCGTTTTTTTCTCAGATACAACTTGTTTTGTTGTCCAGCTGGTGGGAAGGAGCAAGGCTGGGACAGTTCCCAGCCCTCTGAGCCCTTGTAATGAGCTGGACCTGTGGGATTTCCCTTGTCCCTGAATCCCCACATGAAACCAACCCTGGCCACCCTCCCTGCAGTGTCCCCTCCCCTCCCTGCAGCCTGTCGTTGATGAAAATAGAGACTGGGAGACTAAAACTGAAGAGAAAAGAGGGGAAAAAAATGAAAGGAAGCTCTGGGAATGCTCCAGTGTTTATTTTGCTTGCACTACTCAATAAAACAGACTATTCATTTGTGGCTGCTTGCAGCAGCATCCTCCCCTTTGCAGGGACTTTGAAAGGAGCCCCAGCATGGCCAAGCCTCCTGTGGGACGTGGCCCTGGGGTGACCCTCCTTATTTTGCTTGGAAATAATTGAAATGTCTCCATGAGCTGCTATTACAGGGTCAAGAGCAGCAAGTGAGGAGCAAGAAAACAACTCAACAAATCTTGGCATGGCACTTGTGCTGGGCTCAGCTCCTTCCCAGGGCTCTGATTCCCCCCTGGATGGAAGGGAAGTGTTTGCTGTGGTGTGTGGAGCTGGTCCCCATGAGTGTGACCAATCCCCCCCAGTGAGGAACACACAATGGGCTGATTATCCCCTGGCTGAGGGATGTGGCAAAATCTCAGCATTTAAACTATAAATGAAGGGGGGGTTGAGCCAAGCAGGCGTGGGTGTTATTCACTAACGTGAGATCCAGTTTTCCAGCAATGCAAGTGACAGCCAGTATTGAGTGGAAATTGATTATCTGTGTGAAGCGGGGATTAAAAATAGCAGCTTTGTGTCAAACCCCACGTATGTTTTGACTAAATCCTCGATAACAAGGAGAATGGATAAAAGATGGAGATTATACAGAGAAAGCCAAAACCCAAAAAGCCTGGATTAGAGAAGAAAAGGATTTGAGTGGGTTGCTGCAATTAATGATTGTCAAGTGCCACCAGCTGGGACTGCTGTGGCTTCTTCTGGGGACGTCTTGTCCTTTGGTTTGCCAACTTGCCAGAGGCACTGCCAGCTCATTGCCCTGCTCCCCCGAGGCTCCTCCAGCTCAGGCAGAGGTCCAGGGGCTCGTGGGCAGTGTTTGACCCACCCAGTCAATCAGTTTTAATGGCCAGAAACTCATCGCTTAATTAAACACAGGAAGGATGACGGTCTCAGGAAGGTTGTCCTCGCCTTGCTCCCCAACAGAAGCTCTCAGAACACTCTGTGCTGGGAAACAAATGCACTTTTACCACTTTTTTTGTGGCAGTGTGCTTGGAATGCACTTTTTGCTGCTGCAGGGGCTGTCCCTGGGATGGTGTGGCTGTCCCAGGCCAGGCAGGAGCTGCAGAGCCAAGGTCTGCTCCAAATGCCACCGTGTGCCCCTGCCCAGCCCCACACCGTGCCAGGCTCTGCCATTGTCACATTTGGGTGATCACTGCACCCATCCAAACTCACACAACCCACAATTCCTGCTCCCACAGGAGGAAATATCCCACCAGACAGGGCAGCACTTAGAAATCAAATAATTTTATTGAGTTTCTGCTCCTACAGCGTGTGGCACATAAAGAGAATTAAGACACAAGGTGTGATGAGGAATGATGCATTTACCCTTCACTGAACAAAGGATTCATCTCACCCAGGGGCAATGCAAGCAGCCCTCTGTGCCAGCCCTGATGTGCAGCCAGGGGTGACGTGGTGACATTTGGGAAAATGGGAACTGAAGTTGACCTGAGGACTGGGGCTGATGAGCACAGTCCTGCTAACATGAGGCTGCCTCGCTCGCAAATTCTACCTCCAAACTAAAATATTTGCTTTCGCCTGATTTAATTAGGGTGGAATAAACAGCACTAGCACGCTTCTTAACTCAGAGAAAAAATCCAGGATGAGAAAGTGTCCAAAATCCACAGCTGGCTGATAAAGATCAGCTGATTTAGCTGTAAAGCCAGTGCTTGGGATATTCTAAATTCATTCTTGGCTTCTTCAGCCAAGGAACCAGCAAAGCTTTGGTTTTTTTTTTTCCCCAGAACTTGACCTTCCTTCAGGGCTTGGGCTGAGAAACTTTATTCCTTAAGAAAGTGCTGACAGTCTTTAGGAAAAAAGTTTGGAAGCTTTTTTTAGCATCAGTCATGTTTCTGTAATTCCCTTTGCCCCTTTGGGTCACCCTTTATTACTTGGATGAGATAAGAAATGGAGACCCAGTGGTCATGCAGGGCTGTCACCCATTTCTGTAACATTTTCCCCGTTTTATTTCTGAATCCCACCTGTGGCCACTCCAGATAACGTGGGGATGTCTTGGGGGATGAGCAGCAGCTACAAAGGGGGGGCTGAAGAAACTGTTCATGCAAATAGCTCTGGGGAGATTTCAGATACAGGGGAAAAAAACCCAGGGTTCCCCTCCTGAGGAATCACCAGCATTTTTTAAATATATGACAAAAGGAATTATGGGGTACACACTGCACAAACTTCTAAGAGATCATGGACACCTCTACATGAACAGGAAACCTGGGGACACTCTGCAGGGCTGGGGCTGACCATGAGGACGGACCTGCTGGTGGCTTGGAAGAGCCTCTCCCATCTTCTGCCACAGCTTTCCAGTGGCCACTGTCCCCTGTCCCCTGTCCTGGCCACCTCTGCTCTCTGCAGACACCTCCTGGCCCCTTTCCAGCCTTTTCACACACTAAAAACTATTTTACACATTATTTTACAGACCAAACTCCCAGCACATGTCTCAGTCCACCTTCTCCCTCTCGAAACAGACCCGTACAGCAAAAGCCACAAAAATAACATCACCTTGGGAGACATATTAGACAAAAACATATTTGACCACAAAACGGGTTTCTACCTTTACTTACGCAGGAACAACTACCCGGAAAGTCCCGCTGCTGCCACCGCCCCTCAGCAACCACTGAGACTGAAGGCCAAGTGCAAAAATTACTTGGTTTAGTCCCATTTTGCTGTCCCTGCTGCAGATCATGGTGTGGGGGGTGGTTTGGGGGAGGGACAGGAGCCCTGGCTGTCGAAGCTCGCTGCCCGGCCGTGCCACTGGGAAAGAGGAGAAATCGAGTTAATCAAACAGGAGAGGTTGGCTGGGATTATTCCCAATCCTGCATTGTGCTGTCCATCTCCTCTTCCTCAGGATTCCCATCCATTCTATCCCATCCCATGGATCCCATCCCATCCCATCCCATGGATCCCATCCCATCCCATCCCATCCCATCCCATCCCATCCCATCCCATCTGCAGATCCCATCCCATGGATCCCATCCCATCCCATCCCATCCCATCCCATCTGCAGATCCCATTCCATCCCATCTGCAGATCCCATCCCATGGATCCTATCTCATGGATCCCATCCCATCCCATCCCATCCCATCCCATCCCATCCCATCTCATGGATCCCATCCCATCCCATCCCTGCTGTGCCTCTCTTCTGCTCTACAAGTTCCATTTTATGCAATGCCCGTGTTTAACCACTCAGGAGGAATTGCTGAGCAATTTTCTTTATTGCTTTGTAAATCAATTCTCAATTGTGAGGATTCCTCACCAAAAAAAAAAAAAAAAAAAAAAACCAAAAAGGAAAATAAACAGTGTCTGTGTGTGCTGTGAAGACAAAGTGCTCTCAGCTTTTCCCTGCTTTATTGCTGTTGTCTTTTTGGTTTAAAAATACTGTCTAAGCTCAGGAGTACTTGAGTCTTTCCAGTCTGGTAATTTTTACTCTACAGCAGCTCTGTCCACAGCACCAGAGACATTTCTCAAAGGGAAAATCAGATCAGAGACTCAGTGGATGGAGCAAATTTTTTTTTTGCCATACTTAAGGGATCATAAATTATTTGTCATCTGCCTTGGGGGCTATTATCATAATTCAAACCCATTATTCCTGAAGCATTTGAGCACTTGCCCATCTCACCATCTTGTTATATTAAATTCCAGTGACAAATGATAGACATCTCCCAGAGACAACGGGAGGCAGGATTTCCACTGCCTGGATCAATTCAATTCTCTCCCCTCCCACATCAGCAGAAACTCTTTGCTGGCTGATATTAATGTTTAAGCATGTATGAATTTCATTTCTCTGGGTGAAAATCCACTTGGGGAACCAGACCTCACCCTTGCCTTGGCAAAACCATCTTGAATGAAAACAAGAGAACAGCAGACTGGTGCTCAGAGGGAGGGTGAGCAGGGCAAGCAGATCCTTGGGTTTGGAGTGGTCAAAAATTTGGCCAATTTCCTTCCCCAAAGAGACCGGTCAGTGTAAAGCAACTCACTGCACAGGTTTGCATTGAACAGCTTCTATTTCATCAGGGCTGAGCAGAAATTAATGAATGAAGAAGATGAGAAGCTCATTCTGCCAAACAGCTGCCTTAAGGTAAGGAAACACTTTCCTCTATGTTTCTCATGTCAAAAGCATTGTCTAAAATCCCTGAGGAATTGATAATACTGGTACAACCTCTCCATGAGAATTGCCAGGGAACAGATTGCAGAAATTACAACAGAAATGGGTTTTTGGCAGAGCCTTCCCCATGCTCTTTGCCTCGTGCTGTCTGCATCACAATGACAGCGTTGTTACTCCAAAAACATGATGAAAACTCTTCCAAGGACAGGTCCAAATAACCAGAGAGGAACCTGGAGATACTTTTCCTTCATTTAATTAGGAAAGGTGGGCTCTGCATTGTGTAGCCAACAGTCAGAAACCAGGACCAGTTCAATCAAAATCAAACAGACCCAGAAGTCTGGAAGGGTTTATCTTTAAAGACAATGATTCTTCATTATGGGCATGACTTGGCCCTCAGGAGAGTTAGCAGTTTTTATCTGGAGCAATGTTTTAAACAAATAAATGTTGAAAGTCTGAGGCACTTGGCAGCATCAAAGACGCGTTTTGCATGGCGCTGATGACGCGACCCCGCGATTCCAGGGTTTGTCTTTCACAGATCACAGGGAAAATCCCCATTTTCAGAATTCCCTTCAAATCCTGAGAAAAACGAACTGTAATTTCTATTTCCTTTTGTGCACACAGCCCTGAACATGGCTGATGGGTGGAGGAATGCAGGAGGAGCAGGGGTGGGGAGGCTGAAGGACCAGGGAGGGAGCAGCTGCCAGCAGGGCCTTGGGGATGAACACTGGGAACAGCTTGTGCTGAGGGGAAGAATTGATTGTCAGAACAACCCCACAAAGAGGGATTCTCCCTTTCTGCCCAGAAACTCGCCTTCTGAACATCTGTGTGAGGAGGATAGCGCTTAAAAGCCTGTAATTAATGATTCATTTGCACATGTTCTCCATGTTCCCTCTTTAATGATGATGGTCATTAGAGAAGTGCAGTCATTATGGTTTGTTATTCATACTGTTGATAAATATGGAGCAACCAAAGACATGATGTGCATCCAAAGTGTTTCCCTTTTCACTGGAGCCTTTTCCAGCAGTGAAAGCAAAGAGGGAGCAGCACCAGCTCATGGAGGAAGGGCCCAATTGCTGTTGGCACAGAAATGAGGGCTTGGGCCATGTTAGCCCAGCACTGGGGCTGCTGGGACAGGCTGGAGCTGCCCAGGTCCTCATGGTGGACAAAGAATCATGGCTCAACAAAGGAGGAGGCTGTTGGTTCAACACCATGGACACAACCAACCATCCATCCATCCATCCATCCATCCATCCATCCATCCATCCATCCATCCATCCATCCCTCCCTGCTGTGGCAGGGTAAGGGGGTCAGGGCTGAGCCACCCTCTTGAAGCAGCACAGCTCTGGTGACATTTTCCTGGTAAATTCACCAGAAACTGACTCTGAGCTGTACTCAAAACACGGTGGGAGCTCCTTCTCCTGGCCAAAGCTTTTCCAAGGCGCACCAGGCAGGGTGTGGGTTAGCAAAGAAATTCCATATTCCCACATTTTTCTCCTCCCTGAGGGGTGGGGAGGGGGTGAGACCCCAACCACAGCAAGGGGAGATGGCAGTGCCTGGAGCAGCTCCAGTCACCATCTCTCCATTTAGACATCAAAGGCACAATTCAATCACGGCTCCCTCGCTTTGGTTTGAGGTCAAGCACTCAATCAGGGAAGATCTGGATGGAGCCAGAGGCTGTTACTGATGGTCAGAGCACACAGAGACCATCACGAGGACCAATTGGGACAAAAATGCTCCATTTACTGCTGCCCAGCAAAAACACACTCAAAGAGGATGGAGACAGAGAGGAAGAAGAAGAAGACAAAGAGGAAGATGGAAACGATGGCTCAGGATGCCAGCACAGCCCAAGGTCACCCCCACAAAGGTGAGGAAGGCGTGAAGGGCCAGCAGCTCTCCCCCAGCATGCTCAGGACAGATGGACAGACAGACAGGAGCCCACAGAGCCTCGAAGGATGGAGCAGCTGCACAGAGATCCAGAGCTGGGATTACAGGACCAAAACCCCAAATTTCTTTTCAAAGATACCCAAACACAACATGGAAAAGGTGATACAATGTCTTGTAACCAACAAATACCATTTCCCATTAATTTCTCCCCAGGAGCCTGTGCCTTTTCTGTTTGGTTTTTCTTTTAGGCTGCTCTGGGGATTTGCAGACAGCGGTGCTAAAAACCTAAAAGGGCAAATAAACACAGGGACCATTTGCTTGCTGGCTCTCTGCACCAGTTTGTGGAAGAAATACCAGAGCAGATGATCAGAGGGCTTTTTCTTTCCTTTTAAGCAGAGCTCCTGACCTGTGCATTGAGGGGTGAAATGATTCACTCAGTTTTTTTCCAGAGTCTTGGGGGCTCAGCCATGGTTTTCAAAGTGTATTTTAGAAGGTGAGTCATCTTCCATGTCTTCCTTGGTTTCTCTGTGTTTCATCATAACAATAATGCCTTTTTTTACTTTTTTTCTTAGTGATTTTCAAAAACTTTACAGGAGTTTTTCTTTCAAAACCCCATCTGCATCTGAAAAATAGTGCAGTAAAGCCATAAAAATGGCAACCTGGAGAAGGAACTCCTGTCCCTGGGTCAGCCCATGGCTGTTGGTGTCACACTGTGAGTGCTACAGATGCCAAGAGATCAAATGAGAGATCAGTTCCATTATTGGTGAAACCTTGTGGCTGCTGGTCCCCAGCTCCCTGTGGCAGGGGGAGGTGACACTCAGAGCCTGCCCAGATGTGGCTCCTGCCCAGGGCCAGCAGGAGAAGGGGAATGGAGCCCTGGGGCTGCTCAGCACCCAAAGGCAGAGCTGGCACTGCACACAAAGTGCACAGGGGTTTAATTCTGCTCTGACTCACCCCAGCCCTGCACAGCTGAGCCCTGTGCTGATTCAAGGTGAGCTCACAGATCACCTCAAATGAGGGAGGGTGAATTTTCAGGTGTCCATTTTATGATATATCCACCTCCACTGTGTCTTAAGCTAAAATATCAGCAGCCAGGTTTTCCTTTGTGTGTAACCAACCTGGGCTGGGACAGAGGGCATCGAGCACAAACTGGCTTGTTAATCATGCAATGGTTTGGGTGGGAAGGAACTTCAATCATGTTCCAACCCCCTGGATCATCCAGCTCCAACCCCCTGCCATGGGCAGGGGCATCTTCCACTATCCCAGGTTGCCCCAAGCCCTGTCCATCCTGGCCTTGGACACTTCCAGGGATCCAGGGGCAGCCACAGCTGCTCTGGGCACCCTGTGCCAGGGCCTGCTCACCCCTTCTTGTTGGAGGAAAGAGCAGATTTCAAAGAAAGACAGGGTTTATACACTAATTCACAATACTGTGGAGTCTCAGCAAGCCCAGTGTCTGCCTTTCAGCACAGCTCAGCACTCAGCTTCAAGGGGAAAATGAGATGATTTTTGTTAAGCACTTATTCTGTGGCTTTGAGGGAAAATACCTCCTCAGCCCCAGATACAGTGGGAGGCTTTATTGCCTTTATTATCGTATCACTGGCCTCAAATGCTGGTGCTTTGTTCTCATACTTGAAGTGTCAAAGGCGTGTGTGCCCTTTTCCACATCTCTGTCCTCCAGAAATTATGACCTAAATCAGGCAAAGCCAAAGAGCTCCACAGAAGCGTGAGAAATTGGAGTGCAAAGGGGAAGAAAATGCCAGAGATGGTCGAAATGGTACCCAGGCATTTCAGCCCTATTTTATCATCTGGGGCTGCATCAAGTCAATCTCTTTCTCTGGAGATGCTTAGAGCAATTACATTTGTTCTATTTATTCTCCCTCAAAGGCTCGGAGATGAGTCAACAGAAAAATCTTTTAGGATGAAAAATTGAAACTTGAAATAGGCAATATCCCTGGACAATTTGTTCTGCAATCAGAGCAGCATTCTCTTTCCTTACTGCTCTCAATTTCTAATTTAAAAAGGAAAAGTAAAAAAAAAAAAAAAAAAAAAAAAACAGAAAAAGAAAAGAAAAAACCCAAAATGTAACAGTCACATCTGTAAATACAGTTCTCAGTCTTGCTTGCGAGCTCAAGGAGCTATTTCGAGGCAATACAGAAGTGCTTGTTTTCTAGAGTTCATTTCTGGTGAGAAAATTCCCTCAGCTCTGCTCAGAAAATCCCAGGCGAGAGCAGGAGCTCTCTGAAAGCCTGGAGCCAGCCCAGTCCCGCCCAGCCCAGGCACTGGGAGGGAAGGACACCCCACTCACCTCTTTGAAGGATTTCTTCACCTCCACCAGCGGGTGCCAGTGGGCGATGGGCTTGCGGGGGTAGGCCAGCATCTCGTTCCAGTGGTCCCTGCCCAGCCCCTCAGCGTTGACCCCCACGCGGCAAACCCCGATGATCTCGTTGTGGCCCACCCTGAGGAACGGCACAGAAGGGGCACCATCATCATCCATCCAACCCCCATACCCCATTCACCATCTGTACATCCATCCATCCATCCATCCATCCATCCATCCATCCATCCATCCATCCCTCCATCCATCCATCCATCCATCCATCCATCCATCCATTGTCCATTCCTTCCTTCCTTCCTTCCTTCCTTCCTTCCTTCCTTCCTTCCTTCCTTCCTTCCTTCCTTCCTTCCTTCCTTCCTTCCTTCCTTCCTTCCTTCCTTCCTTCCTTCCTTCCTTCCTTCCTTCCTTCCTTCCTTCCTTCCTTCCTTCCTTCCTTCCTTCCTTCCTTCCTTCCTTCCTTCCTTCCTTCCTTCCTTCCTCCCTCCCTCCCTCCCTCCCTCCCTCCCTCCCTCCTGTCATCCATCCATCCATCTGTCCACCCAATGAATGGGTGCAGGGACGCACCTACCTATTCCTAATGTCCATCCATCCATCCATCCATCCATCCATCCATCCCTCTGTCTGGCTGCCCACACCTGGACCCTGCTGCTGGTGATCCTGGGCTGTGCTGTCTGCCCCAGCCCTGCCACCACCACAGCAGCTTTTAAATTATTTCTGCAGGTCAGTCCAGCCACAGAGGTGTGAGCAGTGCTCTACAGCAAGAATAACCCCAGCTTCATTAATACATCATTCATACACCCAGAGCTGCTCAGGCTCACATTATTTGCTTTCTAAAATGGGTTGCAGGACAATAAATAACCAAGGGGAAAGTGGCACTCGCTCAAGGAAATGCCATAAAGCAAGGAGCAGCCTTGCCAAACTCGTTATTTTTCCATAACCACAAATATCAATGTCACTGTAGCAATATATCATCAGAGACAGGTGGATACCACTGAGCCCTGCCATGAGGAAAACACTGTGGAAAACACTGTGGAAAATTGCATTTGAGCTGGAAAATCTGCACCCAATGGGATGCTCTCCCCTCCAGCTCTCCAGAGCCTCCCACCTACCGATCATAATCCATGACAGAGATAAGGAGGCTGACTTGATCCATGTTCTCGGGGGGAATGTCAAAGATTATTGCTTCATTGTAGGTGGGATTAAGTGTGTTTTTCTTTATGGTGGTTTTCTTCTTTTTCAGTCTTCGCCCGTCACAGAGCAAAGACACTTTGACATATGGATCTAGGGAGGAAGAGATAGAAGACCTTTTGTTGATGAAAATGTGTTTTGTTACTTTTGCAATATAGAAACAGCTTTATCAGAGGATGGGCTGTGAGTTCCCATGAGCCAGAGGTGCTCTTCAAATGGACTTTTAGAAAAAAAAGTTTATTTGCACACTAGTAAAATCCTCCATTTCTCATACTGGTGTGGGTGGTGACCTGAACTTCAGGCACCAGAGAACGAGCACTGCATGATTATTATTGCAGAAAGGCTGAGCTGGCTTCACCTGAAGTCTCAATTCTCAGACATTTCATATGGCATTAAGCTCCAGCTGAGCAGAAACATTTTTTGCAAAGGTCTCTGTTGTTACTGCTTTTTGTACAATGAAATTCAAATACTCTGAAGTGGGTGTCTGGAAAAGAAATTGGATTTTATGATGAAAACCTGAATTTGTGCATGCTAAATTTGCGAGTCAGCTCTTTGAAACTGCAAATGCAAACACTCTATAGGTGTCTGTGATCCTCAGGTTTTACTACTGGGCACTGCACAGGGGAATGCACATTCCAGTGGGATTTATCCAGGTGAGCCATGATCCTTTCCTGATTTAGGGTGAAAGAGTTGAGTCTGGCTATAAAGGGTTCCAAGAGATCTAAGTGTCCAAGCCAAAAGATGGATCAGAGCTCTGACCCTTCAAACCCTCGAGTGGGATGGGAAAAAAATAGCAAATGGTCTACTTTAAAAATTTTGTTTGCAGTTAAAACACAGACAAATCTTTCTCAGGTATTCCTGTGATGGTTCCCCCACCATCTACTGAGGGTACAACGAGGGAAGAGGAGGAGATGTGGCTGCAAGGGGATCCTCCTCAGCCACCAAACACCCACCTGAGTAACCAGTGATGTCCATAGCTTTGAGATTCCTGCATTTGATGACTGTTAAGGTGAGGCGACCTGCAGTTGGCAAATAACAAAGGGAAAACATGATCTCGCCCAGGTCCACGCTTTCCTTCAATAAAGCAGAGAACAGATTTTATTGGAAACGTGCAGAACCAGCCAGGTGCCTCCTCCTCCACCCCAGCATTTCTTCTGCTCTGACATTTGTAGCAAAGGGTATTTTACTTTATCTGAGTGCACCCCAACACGATTTGGCTAAAAATGAATGCAGAGAATGGGAAAAATAGGTTACACCTCCACATTTTAGTTAAGGACAATCTTCCTCTGCCTCAGTGGAGTCTGGGCTGCCTATTGCACCCTCCCAGCTGTGCACAGCTAATGCACAGCACTCCTGCTCCACTGCTCACACAGAGGAGAGGGGATATCTCACACCAAATCAATGCAGTGAGGAAATCAAATTAGTATCAAGTCTTGTTGGAATGTACTGTACATGTCTCTGGTGCCTGGTTGCTCCAGGAATGTGACAAACACAGTGAGGTGACAGAAAGATGAGCTCCTGACACGCAGTGGCGCCGTGTTCTCCAGCTGTGCACTGCCGAAATCTCCTCAGAAACTTTCTGTGACAGCCAGTGCCATCAGTTCATAACATCACAGACTGGTTTGGGTTGGAAGAGACCTTGAATATATTCTAGTTTCAACCCCCTGCCGTGGGTGGGGATGAATTCAGTCTTGAAGGTTTGTGACTGACAGTGCCCAACATTTCTGCATAAAATGAAAATGTCTTTCAGTAACACAGTGGTTTTCTCTGAAGGTGAGCATGAGTTTTTGGGAAGTTATCAACTGAGGGGTAAAACTTTAAGCCAGAAGACAGCCAAGAAAGGTCTGTTGAGCTTTTAGTTTGTGATGTGTCCACATTTGGACCACCAAGCCCTTTGAGATGCCCTCAAGGAGCAGGCACAGCGTGGGGCTGTGTGTTTGTGAGTATAAATGGGGAATTAACCAGCAGATGGCACTCAGAAATGTCTGGTACTTTAGGATTACACAGAAGACAACACAATTCACTCTTTTAGTGCCCCATCAAATAACTTTTATCCATGGCTCTTAGCACTTCTTGTACCTGTAGCTTCATCAACTACACCTCCTAAAAGCCCTTTCCATCATTGCCTTGCCCATGGGAAGTCAGGGAAAAATAAACAAACCAAATGTCTGATTTAAACTAGAAAGCATCATCATCTGAAGTCAGCAGAAAGATTTCCAAACACCTTCTAAAAATGGATTTTAAAAAAAATCTTATTTCTCTACATACAGATCCCACATCTGTAGAGCAAACAAGCAGTTTATTTTGGGAAACAGTGTGTTTGATTCCTTTCAATGTGATATAATGATCTGCTGAAGAGAAATTGTGGCTGTTAGGAGTAGAGTGATGGAACTAGAAAGACAAGTAAATGCACTTAAAGCTTTGCTAAGTGTTAGGGGAATAGATCTTGTTGATGGATGAGGTTTTTGCCAAATTATTTCCTGCTCATTCTCAGGTAAGGCAAAGATTAAATCTTTATTCCACTTAGATGTGCAGAATACTAATGAATATTATATAAAATTTTGATTGGGTCTGTTCTTTCATGCATTCTTTGTTCTCAGTTGGTGTGGGAGGGACGAGGGCAGGAGACCTTGGACAAGATGTCAGCAGAGAGCAGCCCTGTGTGAGATGGTGAGAGCACCCTCTGGACACCATCTCATCTGCTATTCCTCTCCTTGCACTGAGAGGACCCGTTCAGGGTATAAAATGAACATAATTTATTCTTTGACCTCATTGGATCAGGTCAAGAGATTTTTCTTTGCAACCATAAATACAAGAGAGCAAAGCGTGTCCTGTGGGTACATTATTTTCTTGCAGATTATAGACATTGCGACATTTCCAAAATTCATATCAGTACCTTTTAGGAAATAATGGAAGCTCTGAATCAATAGACTAGAAACCAAAGATGTTTCCCTGATTCACAAGCTGTACAGTCATTAATTAAGCAGCTGAGTGCTGGCTACTTGACCAGATCAGTTCTTAAGTGTGTTCCTACCCTCTTACCCACACCATTGATCTCATGCATTATTAGGCACCCAGAGCTTTCTTGGGGGTTTTGTGCAAAGTGTATTTACCCTTCTCAATTTTGATTAAACAGAAATGTCCTTGGGTGTGCTACAGCTGGCTGAGATGTTCCAGGAGCAGCACATTCCTTAAGAATGGCACAGAGAGGGTGAGGGGATGGAGCCAAACGTGGTGCTGGATGTTTCTGCAACAGCTCTGCCGTGCTCTTGCTCAACACACCTTGGCCATGGGGTTGGCTCTGCTCCCCTCACACCTTCTCTGGAGGCTTTTTCCTCAACAGCCCTTCTGCTTCTGTGAGGTTTTCCCCCATTAAATGAGATTCTTCTCTTGGGGATCCTCCCTCAACAGCCCTTCTGCTGGTGTATCTCCACCTCCTTCTGTGGGTTTTTCCCCCATTAAATGAGATTCTTCTCTGGAAGCTTTTCCCTCAACAACCCTTCTGCTGGTGTGTCTCCACCTGCTTTTGTGGGGTTTTCCCCCATTAAATGAGATTATTTAGCCAGGAAAGCATCCACTATTGCTTGCAGAACCAACAGGCAGGTTCCTCCAGGAGGCACCAGCACATCAGGTGCACTTTGCTGCCCTTCCAGCAGCACCTCTCGGGGTGAAGGATGTGCCTGGTGCCTGCTTGCCTCTCTGCCAGCATTTCTGCTTTCATTACCACTCATCAATCACAACAGCCGTGGCTGTTTGCAGGTTGGAAGCCAAGAGCTGTGAGCACCCTGCTAACTCAAACTGTTGCTTTCCTCATGGCTGATCCTGTGCCTCCTTCCCGCAGCTCTCCCAGGCAAGATGCTCAAAAGGCAGCACAGCAGCAGCTTCCAGCACACTGCCATCACTGCCCCAGGGTTCTTGGCAGGCACCACCTCCATCCCTGTGTCCAAAGCTCTCTGTGCCCTCCCAGACCAGCCCCTGAGCCCTTTCCAGGGTGGGTGATGTGCTATGTGACCCCTGAGTGCCCTGGGACCCCGTTGGGCACAGGACACAGGGCTGTGCACACCTGCTGGGCTTCACAGAGCTGTCAGAAGGTCCTGGACACCCTGCAGCAGGAGAATGAGCACTGGTGGAAGTCAGCAAGAGGTTCAGCTGGTGGGGAACACACTGATGAGAAAAAGTTACAAAGCAAATGTCTTGTGGCACTGCTGGCCACAGTAAATATTTGTGTTTGACAGTTCCCTCCTCGGCACAGAGAGCAGGGGAGCAAAAGGTATGAGATGAGCTATGAGGGAAGCTGCAGGACAGATTTTTGCAAGTTGTGGCATTCTGCCAGTCACCAGGAAATATGTGACAGGGCCCACGCTTGCAGCCACAGGGGTGGGGATGTCTCATCTTTCAGTCTCAGGAATAACAATGTGACATGACAATGACAATGGCTGATTTAGTGTCCAGCTGCAGAGCAGTTCAATCGTTCACTCGCCCTGAGGACCAGCCAGATCCTCCTGGGAGGGCAGTGGAGGAGCAGACAGCTATTATGGAGAGGTTAATGTCACTGCTCTGCACTCAGTGATCAATGTGAGCACTTGGCTTCTCCTGCCAGCTCCGTGTGACACGGAAAGGGCTGGGACTTTTCCTCTCTGAGGCTTGGTTTGTCTTCCAGAGGGAATTCAACAGAACTATTAAGAGACCCAAATCAGCTCTGGAAGAGTTGCCAGCAGCACATCCAGCACCTCTCAGCACCAAAGGGCTGGTACTGGGTCTGCAGAGCTCTTCCTTACTGTGATCATGTGGTGCCTTAAATTTTTAGCTTTTATATTTTTCAGATCCTGTACTGCACTAGTGTAGAACCCTGAACTCCACATAGAGTGTCAGTAAAATCTCCTCACATTTTTGTCAGACAAAACAATCCTTCCAGGCCTGAGAACCAAGGTCACCCTCTGCCTTGGGTGACCAAGTATTAAAGTATAAACAGAAATTAATGGAGGGGTGGAAGCAAACCAGAGGAATATGACTTCATCACCTGAAGCTATATTGGACAATTAAACCCTGATGTGCAAATAGACCAAACTTTTATCTGTCTGAGAAACTCGTGACTGTTGTTCATCTTGGGTGTAGTCTCTGCCAGGCTTCTTTTGACTGCCCAAGCTGCATCTATTGAAGCTTTTATAAAAACCCACTTTATTCTCTTTAATCTGTCTAGCCCCCAGTCTAGGTAGCCCTCCAAGGCATCCCATGTGCACATGGCAGAGAGCTGGGCCATGGCTGCAGGTCCCTGGGCTAACAGGAGGTGAGGAACCATCAGCTGGGAGCCATGAAGGATTGATTTACCCCACCCTGCCCAGCAGATACTCACCGTCGTGGCGTACTGAATGTCCCTCCAGATGGAAGTCTCCCGCGAGAGGTCCGAGTCCTCGAACAGGTTCTCCAAGATGACTTCTCCAATCATGTCGTGCCTGGAGAACCTGTCAAAGTCAAAGACGCTCAGGTGGAGCTTCCTGCTCGCCAGCTCCTCGTGGGGCACGGGGAAGTGGAAGGACTCGTCGAAGGTGGGGTTCAGAGTCTTCCTGTGCACGCGCGTCTGGAACTTGCGCTTGCGGTCGGGCAGGAGGTAGATCTTCACGTAGGGATCCGAGCTGCCACAGAAGTCTTTGGCTGGCAAGTCAAAAGCCCTGAGAAT